>NW_027206549.1:0-348431 GCF_024711535.1 Dipodomys merriami | reverse complement strand
AAGGAGAAGAGGGAGAAGAGGGAGAAGAGGGAGAAGAGGGAGAAGAGGGAGAAGAGGGAGAAGAGGGAGAAGAGGGAGAAGAGGAAGGAGAAGAGGAAGGAGAAGAGGAAGGAGAAGAGGAAGGAGAAGAGGAAGGAGAAGAGGAAGGAGAAGAGGAAGGAGAAGAGGAAGGAGAAGAGGAAGGAGAAGAGGAAGGAGAAGAGGAAGGAGAAGGAGAAGGAGAAGGAGAAGAAGAGGAGGAGGAAGAGGAGGAGGAAGAGGAGGAGGAAGAGGAGGAGGAGGAGGAGGAGGAGGAGGAGGAGGAGGAGGAGGAGGAGGAGGAGGAGGAGAAGAAGAAGAAGAAGGAGAAGAAGGAGAAGAAGGAGAAGAAGGAGAAGAAGGAGAAGGAGAAGAAGGAGAAGAAGGAGAAGAAGGAGAAGAAGGAGAAGAAGGAGAAGGAGAAGAAGAAGAAGAAGAAGAAGAAGAAGAAGAAGAAGAAGAAGAAGAAGGGGAAGAGGAGGAAGAGGAAGAGGAAGAAGAGGAAGAAGAGGAAGAGGAAGAAGAGGAAGATGAAGAAGAAGAAGAGGAAGAAGAAGAAGAAGAAGAAGAAGAAGAAGAAGAAGAAGAAGAAGAAGAAGAAGAAGAAGAAGAAGAAGAAGAAGAAGAAGAAGAAGAAGAAGAAGAAGAAGAAGAAGAAGAAGAAGAAGAAGAAGAAGAAGAAGAGGAGGAGGAAGAGGAAGAAGAAGAAGAAGTGGAAGAAAAAGAAGAAGAAGAAGAAGAAGAAGAAGAAGAAGAAGAAGAAGAAGAAGAAGAAGAAGAAGAAGAAGAAGAAGAAGAAGAAGAAGAAGAAGAAGAAGAAAAAGAAAAAAAGAAAAAGAAAAAGAAAAAGAAGAAAGAATGGCTTAGATTATCAGAGGAGATGAACTAACAGGAAATAATATACAAATTAGCAGCTATAACAGGCTTTTTGACAGCTAAAAACCGATGACATTGGAGAAAAACCATAAAATGAAAGACTAAGGTAAAAGAAAAAGATATCTGATATTAAGACCTCTTTGTTATTGTGTTCTTTTTCTATAACTTTAAGAGAAATAACATTTGACTTACTCAATATTTCTAACAATAAAGCAGTAAGGGATATTTTTCTTCTATTATAATATTTCCAGCATGCCACACCTCCTTCAGAAAGACATTTCAACTTCCAAAAATACAAAGAGAAAAGAAACGATGCAATGGTTATCCTTTGAAGACTCTTTTCAGCTGGGAGTTTGAGATTGGAATTACCTTTTTTTCACTTTCTTGCAAAAGCATCTCCAGAACTTTTAGATGTTCTTGAAGTTCATCAAAGGGTAGCCCACTATGAGATTTCTTATCTGTTTCCATGGCTACCTCATTGGAGGTCATGAGCTCTTCTTTCTCCTTTGCCTCTCGTAAAACCTAAAAAGAGATGGAAGTATAGAAGCAGCAAATAATAGCTCAAGGGTAACTTTTAAGAGTGGAGAGAAGCAAAGCTGAGACAAGTTCCAGTATAGAGTGCTGCTCTTCATGCCTGGTATGGCAAATCAAATTCACTAAGGATCAGGAGCTGCATGGGAAAAAAAAGTAGCTAAACAAAATTTGATGCTTGACAGTATTACCCAAGGAGCCACATGCATTTCTAAAAGTGGTTTCAACATTAACCTAATAAGCAATCTTGATAGCGCTCAGGATTTTGCAATGCGCTGACAGAGGCTACTGCAGAAAGAAAAGAGCTGGCCATTTGTATAAGCATTAGAGCTCTAACTGCACATCCAGCCCATAAAAATGCCTTCATTTTATAATGCATTGAAAATTCTTTGCAAGGAAATACACTAACAAAATCTCAAGGTAACAAAGGGAAAAATTCAAATTAAAAAACAAAACAAAACACATGAACAACAGAAAACAGCAATCAAACCAGTAAAGGTAACAGTACCTGAGACAGTGTAGAATTCCAGTTCATCAGATCCTTGGTCATTTTAAATACAGGATCCCCTTCTGCTATTACATCTATTGTCTTCTTCACAATGAATTTGAAGGCATCTAAACCCCCACTAATAATGTCCTTTCCCTAGAAAGCAACATAAATGTCATTACTACAATACTGGGAAAACACATTTGCATGTTTTGTGGGGGTTTTGTGTCAGTCCAGGGGCTTAAAACTCAGGGCCTAGGTGATGTCTATGAGCTTTTTTTCTTCAAGGATAGTACTCTACCGCTTGCACAACAGCTCCACTTCCTGCTTTGTTTGCTGGTTAATTAGAGAGAAGAGTCTTACAGACATTCCTGCCTGGGATGGCTTTGAACCACAATCCCCAGATCTCAACTTCCTCAGGGGCTAGGTTTACAAGCATGAGCCACCAGTGTCCAGCCATTTATATGTTTCAATTCTTTAAGAGTGACCTACAATACTAAGCACTGGGAAGAATGTGGAACAGTAAGGATAATACACACTGCATGTAGACACATAGTAGGTTCTCCTCTTTGGAAAACTGCTGGCCAGAATCTACTATAGCTACATATGTACAGTGGTTCATCAGAAGACATTTCAGGGCTGGGAATGTAGCCTAGTGGTACAATGCTTGCCTAGCATGCATGAAGCCCTAGGAACAATTTCTCAGTACAACATACATAGAAAAGGCAGGAAATTGCACTGTGGCTCAGGTGGTAGAGTGATAACCTTGTGCAAAAGAAGCTCAGGGACAGTTCCTGGGCCCTGAGTTCAAGCCTCAGTACTAGCCAAAAATAAATAAATAAATAACCAAAAATATTCAGAGCAGCAGTATTTGTAATAGCTATAACATGGAAACTATTTCAATCCTTAAAAACTGTGGAATAAATAAAATATAACATAGTGACAAAATGGAATACCACATCCAAAATGCAACATGGTCAAATGATACAAAAATGTTGTGAAAGAAGATAGATACAAAATGTACTATAAGTATGTAAAGTATAAAAGCAAACAAAGGTAATCTAAGATAAAAGTGAGGACTATAGTTATCTTCCTAGAAGGGGCATACTATCTCTTAAAGAATCTGAACAAGTTCACATTATGAAAATGAACTGTTTTAAATTTCAGTATTAAAATTAAGAAAAAAAATATAAAGCATAAATTTAAAGTATAACTAAGTATTTAATATATGCCTATAATGCCATTACTCCAGAGACTAAGGCATAAGTATTGTGAGTCTGAGGCCAGCCTAAGCTACATTCATATCCAGTTCAAGGATGCCAGGCTACACAGTGAAAAGAATGAAAAGAGAATCCAAAGACACAGTTTACGCCTGTAATCACAGCTGCTTACAAAGTAGAGGCAGAATTGTAGCCCAAAGCCAGCACAAGTAAAAGCCAGTGATTGGATCCAAAAACAAACTAGCTATTTCTGCTTTCTAGTTGCCATGGTATGATTGATTCTGCTTTGCCATGACCTTCCTGCCATTATGAACTGACATCTCTGAGAACAAAACTGCTCCCTGTAGATAGATAGATAGATAGATAGATAGATAGATAGATAGATAGATAGATAGATAGATAGATAGATAGATAGATAGATAGATAGAAAGAAAGAAAGAAAGAAAGATAGATAAATAGATAGATAGATAGATAGATAGATAGATAGATAGATAGATAGATAGATAGATAGATAGATAGATAGATAGATAGATAGATAGATAGATAGATAGATAGATAGATAGATAGATAGATAGATAGATAGATAGACAGGCAGAAGAAAGGAATAAGGATGTGGCTCAAGTGGTACTTCATATTGCCAAAATAAATAAACAAAGGTTACAATAGCCAGGCAGTGGTGTCTGGTGACTCATGCCTGTAATCCTTCTCAGCTACTCTGAAGACTGAGATCTGAAGATCACAGTTCAAAGCCTTCCAGGCAGGAAAGTCCATGAGATACTTATTTCCAAATAACTTCTCAAAAAATTTAGGGAATAGCGCTGTGGCTTAAGTGGTAGAGTGATAGCTGCCTTAAGTACAGAAAGGGTCAGGGACAACACCCAAGTCCTGAGTTCAAGCCCCACAATTGGCAAAAGAAAAAAGTATTTATCTACACATAGTAAACATTTTTCTAAACAAGAGGAAACTATAGTCAGAAAGAGATCAATGGTTGGAAAATGCTGTGAACAGACAGAACGGTGTGGCTACAGACTGGCATGAAGGAACTCCCTTAGTACTGAAAATATTCTTATATCTCAGTGAGCCATACAAATACAGAAAATATTCTGTGTCTGTGTATCACAATATACTGTGACTATACAGTATAAACATAATTATTATTTCTCAACACAAAGTCATATTGCAAAAAAAACAGTTTTACTGTATGCAAATTATAGCTCAACTTTGTCCTAGAAGACTATGCTGATTCTTAGTAAGGGAATCAATATATATTACAAAGATGAGTATGTTTCAAAAATAATCAGTTCTCTTTTATCTTTAAAAATCATATAAGAGATCAACAAGTACACCAAGTAATTAAACTATATTATATCAAACACTCTATTATGGAGAGAACTTTTGCTTTCAAGTACTATAAATAAGCTGATATTACACTTGCCTTCCTATACAGCAACTAGAAAACCAGACAAAATATAAGAAAGAACTATTTTTAGACAATGGAAAAAAAGACAAAATAAAAGACTTTGGTCCAGGAGAAAAGAGAAACAAAGTCAACCCTACAGCTGGGCTTTCTGCCTAGAGAAAAGTTCCAAACCCCAACACACAGAGGAGATCCTAAAGACAACAGAACACTCACACACAATGTAAGTCAGGGAAAAGGCTGGCATCAGGGAAGGCTGAAGCAGCTATCATTTGAAAGTCAGAAAACTTCAGAGGATGCAGCTATATAAGTAAAATGTTTCAAGAAGCTACAGATGTGCCCATGTGTCTTTATCTGAATAATACACTGTTAAAAAACATTAGGTAACGCCACACAGTTGGAGAAGAACTAGTGTAAGTAGTAAGCAACACAATCCCCATAGCTCAAGCTATGCGGAAACATCTGGTTTTTAAACAATCAAGTGAACAGACTTCACTGAACACCTGAGGAATAAGAGTGAATTCAGAGGAATCATGGCTCAGCAGTAAAGATTAACTAGTCCTTAAGATTGAAGGCTACACTAGACTCCCTATAATCAAGCCTAACAGAGAGAAGAAAGTGGTGACATTGTCCAAAAAACAAATCCTTTAAATAGGGATACAGGTGGATCCATAGCAAGAATGAGATGTACAAGTCGTTATGTGGAAAAACAAACTTTGAAACTTTGGGGGGAGGAGGAGAATTGGGTGGGGGAGGGTGGGGGAGGGAAGGGGAAACAAAGGAGGAGGCTACAATGCTTGATAAGAAATGTACTCATTATCTTGCCCACGTAATTGGAACACTTCTGTACAGCATTTTCACAATAAAATTTAAAAATAAAAAAAGGGTGAAGAAAAAATAAAGAAATGTACTCTTAGTTGGGTACCAGTGGCTCACACCTGTAATCCTAGCTACTCAGGAAGCTGAGATCTGAGGATTGTGGTTCAAAGCAAGCCCTGGTAGCAAAGTCTGTGAGACTCTTATCTCCAATAAACCATCAGAAAACTAGAAGTGGCATTGTGGCTCAAGTAGTAGAGCACTAACTAGCCTTGAGCTCTAGAGCTGAGAGGCAGTGCCCAGGCCCAGAGTTCATGTCCACGATTGATAAAAAAGAAATGTACTCTTTACCCAACTTATATAACTGTAACCCGTATCTTTTAGTAACAGTTAAAAAGTTTTGAAATATGAATCTGAATCCAGAAAGCAGGACTGGGCCACTGATGACTCACGCCTATGGTCCTAGGATCTCTGGGCTGAGATCTAAAGATCACAATGGAAAGCCACAAGGGCAGAAGAACCTGTGAGACTTTCATCTCCATTTATTTATCCAGCAAAAATCAGAGGCAGGGTTCATGTGCCAGCTGTGGGGGAGGAGGACAAGGTAGACTGTGAAGATGGGAGTTCAAACCCCAGTGCCAGAACATAAACATTAAAAAAGAAAGAGGCCTGAAACCGGTAACTCACACCTATAATCCTAGCTACTCAGGAGACTGAGATCTGAGGATCACCGTTCAAAGCTAGCCTGGGAAAGAAAGTCTGTGAGACACTTATCTCCAATAAACCACTCAGAAAACCGGAAGTGGCGCTGTGGCTCAAGAGCTAGAGTGCTAGCTTGAGCAGAAGGGTACAGGGACAGGGCCCACACCCAGAGATCAAGCCCCATGACAGACAAAAAAAAGTGGGGTGGAGGAAGAAAGGAAGCAAGGAAGCAAGCAAGCTAGCTAGCTAACTAGCTGGATGCCAGTGGTTCACACTTGGAACTCTAGTTATCCAGGAGGCTGAGATCTGAGCATCACAGTTTGAGGCCAGACCAGGCAAGGTAGTCTAGTCCAGGCAGATTTATCTCTCCAATTAATCACCAAAAAAAAAAAAGTAATTATCACAGAAGTATAGCTGTTGCTCAAGTAGTAGGGTGCTAGCCTTGAGCAAAAAGGTTCAGGGACAGCACCCAGGTCCTGCTTTTAACCCCCAGGAATAACACACACACACACACACACACACACACACACACACACACACACACACACACGAAGCAGAAGACAACATCCTTAAAGGAACATGACAAAATTGCAAAAAAGATGACCGAGTGATTTCATTGGTATCTTTTACCTCAAACTTCTAAAAAGAACCATCTCTAGTATAATTTCCTTCACAGTGAAATTAATTTCTCTCCTTAGGAACTTTAGAAGATGGGAAAGGCTTTAGGATGAAAATGCCACCAATTCTATTCTGGTACACTTAATATTCAACTAAAATCTAAGTCCATAAAACTTCCACTGAGTAGTGGGAGTTCTCTACTCATGAGACATAAGTAAACACAACCTAAACTCTGCCCTCCATGCTAGCCTTCAAAGGTATAAAAAGGGTATATTCTCCCTATCTCTTTTCCTTAGATTTTCATATGCATGATCCATTAACTCTCCAAGTTTTTAAGACATTAATACTAGCCACTCTTCCCAGGGTTTTCCATGATTTTCATTCCCCTCTTAAAACATGGCTCTGAATGACAGATGTCCTTCAAGTGTTTATGAAGTCACTGCTGTTTACTATCCAAACATACTTCTAACTCCTGTTTTCTTTGCCCACTAAAAGCAACTCCTGATAAAAATTTCTGATAATGCTAACAATTTAATCTCCCAATATCTCAAAGCATCAGAGTTAGACATTAAACCATTCTAGTTGCTGGGGGCATGAGGAGAAATGAAACTTCCTGTCTCTGTAACTCCTGAATTTGAGCTTATCTGTTTGAGAATACCATACTTGCACTCACAGCATGATCTGACAACAATTACAAAATCATAAAGTAAACAACAAAGAAAACTGAAGGTACCAGGACCCTACGTTCACCAAAACAACATGCAATAGTCTATTTCTAGAGTCCTTTAGGGAGAAAAATAAACTCATTTTTTAAACACATAGTGTGTTAGTCAAAGCCAAAATAGCCTCACAGTAAATAGCCTCATCAGTAAGAACAGTGCCTCATATATGGAGTATTTTGCAGCCATGTCTACTGACATGGCTACTGACCCATGCACTATGGACCAAAAGGTATGTCAATCCAGTTCTCTCTTAGGTATACACAAGTAGTGATAGTGGAACCTGTTAGTCTCTGATGGGTATATACGCCAAAACATGATATAACTCTGAAGATGGAGAAAAACAGATAGAATAAATCTGCTTCCAGAGAAAAAAAGATAGAGATGAGCAAAGAGTATTAAATGAGAAACAATATGGGCTGTGAGAGATGAAGAAAACAAACTGGTCTTCAAAACTTTTCCATACGGCTTAGAAGTGCAGGTTTCCTTTTGATCAAGACAAACTTCGAAGAATAAATCTTGGCACAGACCAAAATGTTTTTAAAAGAGACCCAGAAACACAACAAATCAAAGAAAGGTTGGGCACATGGGATTACATGAAATTGCAGAACTTCTGCATGGCAAAGGACATAGCAAGAGCAATAGAAAGCCCACCGATTGGGAAAAGATTTTCACTAGCCATACAACGGACAAGAGTCACATATCTAAAATACAACTTGAACTCAAAAAAATTTAATTTCCCAACAACAAATCCTCAAAGAAACAACTGCCCAATAAATAAGTGGCTAAAGACTTAAAGAGAAACTTCTCTGAAGAGGAAAGAAGGATGGCCAATGGACACATGAAGAAATGCTCAACCTCCCCAGCCATAAAAGAAATGCAAATCAAAACAACATTGTGATACCACCTAACCCTTGTTAGAATGGCTAGAATCAAGAACTCTTATAACAACAGATGTTGGAGGGGATGTGGACAGAAGGGAGCTCTTCTGAATTGTTGGTGGGAGTATAAACTTGTTCAACCACTTTGGAATGTAGTATGGAGGTTCCTCAAAAGAGTCTACATAGAGTTTCCCTATGACCCAGCAATCCCTCTTTTGGGCATTTACCCAAGCGATCACAAAGAAGACCATGCTAAAGCTACAAGCACGACTATGTATACTGCAGCATAATTTACCATAGCTAAGATATGGAACCAACCCAGATGCCCCTCAGTAGATGAATGGATCAAGAAAATGTGGCATATATACATAATGGAATTCTATGCCTCCATCAGAAAGAATGACATTGCCCCATTTGTTATGAAATGGAGAGTTGGACAAAATTATATGAAGTGAAGTAAGCCAGGCCCAAATAAACATAGGTCCCATGATTTCCCTTATTTGCAATAACTAGTATATGTCTAAGACAAGCAGAAACGGTAAGAAAAGTTGATGGTAGGTGAAATGATCCCCAAGATAAGGACACAAATGTTTCTTTTTTCTTTCATACAATTGTTTCTAACATATTTATAAGATGATTTCTTTGTTGCTTTGTATGTCCCTCCCCCACGGTATAACCCCTGTTTTCACTGTATTTGATGTTGGTATAATTTGTGGAGGGGAAGGAAAAAAAACAAATATTTTAAATAGGGATACAGTTGGACCTATTGCAACAATGTCAAAAAACGAACTTTACAACTTTGGCACGGTGTGTGTGGGGTGGTGATGGAAGTGGGGGGAACGGGAAATGGGAAGGGATGGGAAGGGGTAACAAAGGAGGAGGCAATAATGCTTGATAAGAAATGTACTCATTACCTTGTCCATGTAATTGTAACACCTCTGTATGGTATTTTCACTATATATATATATAAACCCTCACCTTCATAAAAACCCAAATGCAAAAAAAAAGAGAGAGAAAAGGCTAGAATGTACCTCAGCTCAATGGCAAAACACTTGCCTAGCAATTGCAACATCCTGGGTTCAATGCCTAGTATCAAAAAACAAAAGGTAGAAAATCAAACAAACAAAAAACAAAAGGCAAAAAAAATAGCCCTAAATAAACAAAAATCTTTTTTGGTCCTGTCAGTTTTAAATTCAGCCAACCGTGGTTGCCATATAAAGTGCTAAGTAATTCTTATATTCAGCATATATGGCAATATAATTTTATTATACAGCAGTCCTTGAAATTACTTCAGATGCAGAGTAGAGAGATATGAACAGTTACAAGACACAGATCTCTAACTGGCAGCTGGATTCACAAGGCAACCCACCACAGCTGTAGGATGTCCCCATGTCCTTAATATCAAAAATGCACAAGCTAGCTACTGAATCCAAAGTATCCTAGGACTTAAATTTTCTCTATACTGACCTTCAGCAGCTTGACTTCAGCTGAAATCTCACTGGGACTAGGGATCCCAAGGGAAGACTCTGTTGTTTCAATGATGTTTGAAGTATCTTGTCCTAGAGAAAAATTAAATTTGTTGCTCTTTATTACCCAAACTTACCAAGCTAAATTCTAAAAACGAAATATCAAAGTGTGTATATCTAAAATCATGAATGCTATAAGACAGGTTATTTTTAACAATTGGGGTAATTATTCCTTGAAAATATCTCCTTAGTATAACATTTTTTAAACAAAACCCTGATATATCATCATTAAAGAACAGACATTTATAGCAATTCCTAGACTTCATTCTAATAAGAAAATGCTACCAATTCTACTAGCAGTGTCTATCATCTCATGATTATTTTTCTTCAAACAATAAACCCTTGAACAAATGTGGAAGGAGAATTATTAACTAAGTCCTTTGTAACACAAATCTGTAAAACGCACACAGACAGTAATGAAATGACTGATGATTTTACCCACTGTGGCCACTGTAGCTGAGGCTGAGGAGAGCAAGGACTTGCCCCCGGGGCCCCAATATTTCCATCTGGCCTGGGGTATATCTTTGGAAAGTTTCCTATTGTCCCAGTAAATGGGGGGGGGGGAAGACACAAGAAAGTGTGAAAAATTATTGAGCCAGAGTACAATATACATAAGTTATCTAAGTATTAGCTAAAGTATGGGAACCTAATAATATTTGCTTAATGCATTGCTTGACTGATAGACAGTTGTCTGTGTTTATTATGTAGGCACCATGCAGCAAAGGAAATTACTGCTGATGGCATTTATAGAACTGAAAAACTATTATTTATGGTTGTAAAAATAAGAAAAGAAATGTAAACCTAAATTAGCATTGAGCTTGAATCTTCTTTTTTATTGTGAAAATACTGTACAGAGGGTTTACAATTATATGGGCAAGATAATGAGTACATTTCTTATCAAGCATTTAGCCGCCTCCTTTGTTTCCCCTTCCCATCCCTTCCCATCCTTCCCCCCGCCCCCCCACCCAGTTTTCCCTGACCCCCCACCAAAGTTGTAAAGTTCGTTTTCGACATAATGACTTGTACATCTCATTGTTGCAATGGGTCCACCTGTATCCCTATTTAAATGATTTGTTTTTCTCATTGTACCAGGGCTTCACACATTTGGCTTGCTTGCTCATGGCTGGCACTCTACCACTTGAGCCATACCTCTAGTGTAGCACTTTGCTGGCATTTAGTTGGAGATGGAATCTGCATTCATCTGGACCTAAGCATCCTCAGTAGCTAAGATTACAGGTGTGAGCCAGGGGTACCTGGTAAACTCTAATATTTTTAAATCCCAATATTTTAATAGAGATTCTAGCTGGGCACCAGTGGCTCACGCCTGTAATCCTAGCTACTCAGGAGGCTGAGATCTGAGGATCACGGTTTAATGCCAGCCAGGGCAGGAAAGTCCATGAGACTCTTACCTCCACTAAACCATTAGTGGTACTGTGGCTCAAGTGGTAGAGTGCTCACCTTGAGCTGAAGAACACAGAGATAGTGCCCAAGCCCAGAACTCAAGCCCCACAACCCACAAATAAAAATAGAGATTCTGTGATACCTGAAAAGGGAGAACTTCTGAAGTCTCAGGGTCCCTGGAAGACCCAACTTCTGGTTTTTTCAACTGGACACTACAGCTTCCATTAAGTCTCTTGATTGGTATGTTGGTCAACAGATTCAGTATTCTTCACAGACTCAGAATTCTCCACTGACTTACAGTTTCTTTCTTCAATGATAGGACTTGCTTCAGTTATCAGTGGAGTCTCAGGATCATCTTTATCAGAAAGTCCAAGGGAAAAAGTGATTGAGGTCAGCTTTTTTTTAGTATAAATTATTTGTCTAAATCTTTTGACACTTTCACAGAGTCACAGGCAGGAACATTAGTAAATTAATACAGACAAGATCCCACAGATCTTCCCCCAGGTTCTCCTAGTAACAGCTTTCATAACTGAAGCATAATTCATTGTGGCAGAATCCACCAATCTTCAGCTTTCAACATATTTCAACTGAAATTCTGTCACTTAAAGAAGTATAGATGGAATTACATAGCATGTCACTTGTTAAGAATTTTTACACAGCATTTAAGTCCCTCCAGACCCACTTGTATTAAGATTTTTTTTTACTGTTTCTGAATAGTCCATGGTATAAATGTACTTTGGGACTATCACAGAAATAAAATGATTCAGAAAGCTTATGTACAGGTGTTTATGGGAATGAAAGCTTTCTCTGGGAAAAATGCCTGCTCAGTTAAATTTTAAATGTTACTGTTAGGCTGGGCATGTACCTGAGTAGTAGCCTAGCATGCATGAAGCCCTTTGTTTGATTACTCAGTACCACATGCACAGAAACTGGCACTGTGGGTCAAGTGGTAGAGCGCTAGCCTTGAGCTAAGAAGAAGCTCACGGATAGTGCCATGGGACTGAGTTCAAGTCACAGGACTGTCCAAAAACCAGGTATTGTTCTATTTTTTCCCAAGGAAAATATCATTTTACTTTCCTAGTGGCAATGTATGAATAATCAAGTTCACTTGAATTCTGATCAATCTTGTGTTGTCACTATTTTGATTGAGCCATTCAGACAGGTATGTAGTGGTACCTCACTGTGCCTTTTAAGTTGCATTTCTCTAAGGGCTGGGACCAAGGCATCCTTTTATGTGCTTATTTGCTGAATATATACTCTTCAGGGAAACATTTATTTGTATCTTTTGGTCATTATCGAATCATTCTGGTTTGGTTTTTATCATTATGTACTACAGAGATTTGAGAACACTGTATTTTGGAGATTTAACTCCTCTACTATATGGTTTGCAAATATTTCATGCTAGTTTATAGTTTATCTTTTTCCTGTCTTCCTAGGGTCTTTCCCTGAGCAAGTTTTTCATTGTGAGGAGGTTCATTATCTATTTCCCCTTTTACTGACTATCCTTTAAAATCTTTAGTAATCACTTACTACTAAAACTCTTCCAGAGATTTAATCTATCCAAAAACATTTCTGTCAGAACAGTTTTTTAGGGTTTTGTTTCCTATTTGTAGTGGTGGCCCTAGTGATTAAAAGATGTCTCTAATCCTTTTGCTTTTGTTTTTTGGATAGGGTTTCCTAATTTGCACAGGTGAGCCTCAGACCACGAATTTCTTACACTGCCTCTCAAGTACCTAAGATTACAGACATAAACTACCATGCTTGCTATCTCTGAAACACTAACTTTTTGTTTGGTATGCTCTTAAACCATAATCCTCCTATCTCTTTCTCTGGAATATCTAGGATTATAAGTATGAAACACTTTCTGGGCATTTTGTTATTATTAAAAATATTCATCATAAATATACCAAAATTCTGTTAGTATTGGAACATTTGATGTTACGAAAGAGATGACGTCAGAATATCCCACATCCACAAATCAGCCAAAGACAAATGCTGGAGGGGATGTGGAGAAAGAGGAACCCTACTACACTGCTGGTGGGAATGTACACTTATACAACCACTTTAGAAAGCAGTCTGGAGGGTCCTTATAAAGCTAAAGATTGACCTCCCTTACGGCCCAGTCATACCACTTTAGGCATCTACCCTGAACAACAGGAACCAATATATAAGGACATGTGAACCTCCATGCTTATTGCAGCACTGTTCACAATAGCTAGGATATGGAAACAACCCAGATGCCCCACCACAGAGGAATGGATCCAAAAATTGTGGTATCTATACACAATGGAATATTATGCAGCCATTAGAAATGACAAAATAATGGCATTTGCAGGGAAATGGATGGAGCTAGAAGGAATCATGTTGAGCGAGGTAAGCCAAGAGCAAAGAGACAAACAATACATGGTCTCCCTGATAAGTGGATGCTAAATCCAAAATGTTAGGTGATATGACAAAATTAACAGGACTTAAGAAACAAAGAACTCTCACTCATCTGGTCGAACCACTACTAAATATCCCCATGCTGCTGATCACATGTATGGTGTATATGTGTACACTGTTATATGTTATAGACTGTGATAGACAATTTGCTCCAGGAAAGTTAGAATGAACTTGTGACTTTAAATGAGCATCATTATTCCACAATACTGTGAAATTTTGGAAATTATGTAATCACTTAATCACAATTAAAAAAAAAAGAACCTCGGGGGAGGTAGGGAGGGAAGGAATATTAGGGGGAAAACAATGGAGGGGTTAACAATGCTCAATAGAAAGTGTACTCATTACCTTGCTCATGTAACTGTAACCCTCTGTATAGTATCTTTACAATAAAAAAATTTAAAAAAAGAGATGACGATTGACTTATATTTCATACTTACTTATGTTTTTTTTTTTTTTTTACAGTGTGAGCAATAGAATTCAGGACCCCACACATACCAGGGAAGAGCTCCACCATTTGGCTATATCCATTGACCTCCTACTTCAACATTATTTTTGCCAGTTCTGGGACTAGAACTCAAGGCCTGGCCACTGTCCTGGAGCTTTTTTTGCTCAAAACTAGCACTCTAACACTTGAGAGGCACAGCCCACTTCTGGCTTTTTCTGTGTATGTGGTACTGAGGAATTGAGCAATGGGCTTCATGCATGGTAGGCAAGCACTCTATTACTAAGCCACATTCCCAGCACCTCAAATCAACTTTTGAGCAGCAATTCAAATACCCAATCTAATTCCTTCCAGAAGAGCTCTTTGGGAATTAAATCAATATCATATTGGCCCTTCAACAAAGAGAAGGAGAACCAAATAGCTTGAGAGAATTAATATATTTCCTGCCCTTTCCTTCACCCTCTTCTTTTTTGCTCTCTCTCATTTTATTTCACCCTCCTTCACCCATACACATAGGTATGTATAAACCTTTTCTATAGAGACATGGACTACATGCAGGAAAGAGCCAATATATGATATCAAATGTTTCAAATAGATTTTATTTGTTTTTTTTTATGTTTTTGTTTTTTGTTTTTTGGTCCAGTCATGGGGCCTTAACTCTGGGCCTGGGCGTTGTCCCTCAGCTCTTCAGCTCAAGGCTAGCACTCTACCACTTGAGCCACAGCACCACTTCCGGCTTTTTACTTTTTCCTTATGTGGTGCTGAGGATTGAACTCAGGGCCTCAGGCATGCAAGGCAAGCGCTGTACCACTGAGCAACCTTCCCAACCCTCAAATAGATTTTAAAAACATACTAGCAACTAATAAGGCAGAAAGACCAGCACACTACTATAATTAAGATATACACCAAAAATGCTAGCAGAAAGGAAAACAGCCATTTTGAATCAGAAGACATTATTCAATCACAAAGTACCAAACAAAAGTCTAGAGCTTGGAGTGTCAAACCTAGCCTAGAGATGTTTTTAATTTATCTATATAGTGTCTAAACTTTTAAATGAGTTCCATGTTTAAAAACTAGTCTTCATAAGCCAGGCCCAAAGAAACATAGGTCCCATAGATTTCCTTATTTGCAATATCTAGTATATGTCTGAGTCAAGCAGAAAAGGTCAGATAAGGTGATGTTAGGGAAATGAACCCTAAGATATGTATTCAAATGCTTTTTTTCTTTCATGTGATTGTTTCTAACACATTTATAAGATTATTTCATTGTTGCTTTGTATGTCCCTCCCCCACAGTATAACCCCTGCTTTCACTGTATTTAGTGTCGGTATAATTTGTGGAGGGAAAAGGGAAAAAAATCATTTAAATAAGGATACAGGTGGACCCATTGCAACAATGAGATGTACAAGTCATCATGTCGAAAATGAACTTTTGTGGGGGGCAGGGAGGATGGGGGGACAGAGGGGAGGATGGGAATGGATGGGAAGGGGAAAAAAAGGAGGAGGCTACAATGCTTGATAAGAAATGTACTCATTATCGTGCCCATGTAATTGTAACCCCTCTGTACAGTACTTTCACAATAAAAAAAAGAAGAAGAAAAACAAAGGAGGAGGTAACATTGCTCGATAGGAAATGGACTCATTACCTTGTTCATGTAACTGTAACCCCTCTGTACAGTATCTTTACAGTAAAAAATATATACAAAAAACCAGTCTTCATACAAATGTGCAAGTGTCCAATTTCCCTTGAAAACTTGAAACAAAGGCTCTATACTGACTGGTTAATAACTACCTCATGCCAAATGGTCCTTTCAGGCAACTGGTCCTTTCAGGCAATGCTCCTGCACCTCAAAACTGGCACTTGAATTCAATTCACTCATTTATGTTAACTTTATTAGGCCCATAGGCATCTGCAAATGTCTGCCATGAGAGGTACATAGGATTATGATAGGTGAAAATGCCAGAGAAAGAGTTCAAAGGTATAAAAACAATCCATGAGAAAGCTCAAAGTTATATATGGTACCAGTTGCCTAGAGCCATTAAAATACCAGGGAGAAAAACAATCACAAGGCATGAAACCAGAAAGCAACTTTAAGACACCTTGGAGCTAAGCTGTATGTATACGTGTGTGTGTGTGTGTGTGTGTGTGTGTGTGTGTGTGTGTGTGTGTGTGTGTGTGTGTGTGTGTGTGTGTTGTATAATATGTGTAATTCATGCACGATATGTAATACATACAAAATATATCATTGTAGAAATGTAATTCATGTAACTTCATATAAGATTAGGACATACTCTGAAATAGGAAACAATGGTAATCTCTATTTTTTGGTCATCACCATCTAAATTTGAATCTACATGATTTAAAGATCATCTAGAGGCGCTGGGAAGGTGGATCAGTAGTAGAGTGCTTGTCTTGCATGCATGATGCCCTGGGTTTGATTCCTCAGCACCACATATGCAGAAAAATCCGGAAGTGGCACTGTGGCTCAAGTGGTAGAGTGCTAGCCCTACGCTGAAGAGCTGAGGGACAGTGCCCAGGCCCAGAGTTCAGGCCCCAGGACCGACCAAAAAAATCATCTAGAATGTTCTAGACTGGAAGACTATGAGTTTATATTGTTTATGCTGTTAATATTATTAGTAGAAGGAATGTAGATACTCTACTCTCAATGAATTCATCATCTCACAGCAAACATAAATGAATAACAGGTAGGTGAAAGTGAAATTGCATTATTTAATGGTTTCCTAAGTTTTCTGGGTATTTTATGATGAATTGGAAGAGAATACACCAGTGAACTAAGAAAAAAATAAGCTGAAGGGATTCATATTTTTAAGGAACCAAAATGCATATGCTTGTGTCTCTCACACCTACCACACACCCTCAGGCCACCTTTTCTTTCATTTTCTCTTCTCAGCAATCAAGGCTACCAGCACCTACTCTGGGACTTACCTTGCTCCTGCCGACCACAACTTGGGGAGTACTATGCACCCAGCCAGCACCACAGCCACTGCTGACACCTCCAAAACATGCTCCCAATGCCTGGGGAATACTTCCCCCTGCTGGGTGGGTCTGGCCGCTTGTACTTCTTGGTCCTGCTTCTTCTTCGATCTGATGCGGCTGGGGTCTGGTTTGTTGAGTTTGGGCACCAACCAGTGGTTTAAAGGTTGGCTGACCATAGTCATTGGAGTGATGTTGGCTTGGAAAAGGAGACTGCCTTTGTGTTTTTGAAGATCTGACCATCCGAGAGGTACTGAGTGCCAAGTACCCTCCCACATTATCCCGAGGTCAGGGGTCACCCAAGCCACTGACTTGGCAAGGCCCAAATGGGCAGAACAGGGCTGTCCAGGCCAGTAGCAAAGTGTTTGAGAGGACGCTTAGTTATATGAATGGGGCAGGAAAAGGTGAGGGAGGACTAACTAGCAAATGCAAAGGCCTTAACAAATTTTAGCAATCCAAGAAAAGAAAAAGAAAAAAGCTGCAAAAAAAGGGAGGCCAAGTAAATTGGAATGTGGCTTAGTGGTAGAGTGCTTGTCTAGCATGCATGAAGCCCTGGGTTCAGTGCCACATACACAGAAAAAGCCAGAAGTGATGCTGTGGTTCAAGTGGTAGAGTATGTTCCTTGAGTAAATGAAGCACAGGGACAGTGCCCAGACCCTGAGTTTAAGCTCTAGGACTGGCACAAAAAAATGGGGGTGGGGGTTGCACAAAGATAAGATGAGGTCTGGGATTTGGACACCATGTCTTGTCAGGCTTACGAGATGGGATGAAGTTTTCTTTTTATTTTCTGTGTGTGTGTGTGTGTTTGTGTGTGTGTGTGTGTGTGTGTGTGTGTGTGTGTGTGTGTGTGTGTGCACGCGCGCGTGTGTATGCGTATGTGTGGTTAAATGGTGATGAATCTCAGATTTTCCTGCCCAAGCTTGTCTCGAACTATGATCCCTAAACCTTAGGCTCCTGAGTAGCTAGGATTGTAGGCATTAGCAACCTGCACCCAGCTCAGGATAGATTTAACTCTTAATATGGAACTTAATGGGAAATGGCAGTAGGTTTCTAAGCAGAAGTGTAAGATGCTTTGATTTGTGGTTTTTAGGATGACCCCGGACCCTTCCCTCATCAAAAGATGCATCTCATTATTTATCCTTCAGCAGTGTAAATGTGTGAAGTCTGGATTTTTGGAGCTAGAAAGGCATAAGGTTATAAATATAAGGAAAATGGAACTTTTCTGAGGTAAAGAGAATTGTATTTTTTTTGTCAGTCATGGGGCTTGAACTCTGGGCCTGGGTGCTGTCCCTCAGCTATTCAGCTCAAGGCGAGCACTCTACCATTTGAGAGATATAGCCAGTTCCAGTTTTCTGGTGGTTTACTGGAGATAAGAGTTCATGGACTTTCCTGCCCGGGCTGGCTTTGAACCATGATCCTGAGATCTCAGCCTCCTGAGTAGCTAGGTTTATAGGCATGAGCCACTGGCACCCAGTGAGAATTGGATTATCTAAGAATCCAAACATGTGGTTAGGTATGAAACTCAGTGGTTACATATCTTGCCTAGCATGTGCTAGACAGAAAGAGAGCACAGAGAAAAAAGAAAAAAGAAAGAAAAAGGGAGACAGGAGAGGAGAAAAAGAGAATCCATGTTTTCTACGGCTTCAGTGTTTTCAGAAGAGCCATCATAAGAAATAAACCTTCCCCAGAAATTTTGTTTACTTTTATGTTTTTTTTTCTGTCAGGTGAGGAAATTGAACCCAGGCTGGTTATTTAGGGATAAATCTCTGATTTGTCTGCCTGGGCTGGCTTCAAATCTGGATCCTCAGATCTCAACTTCCTTAGGTAGTTAGGATCATAGGCTTGACCACTCTAGCTCTGGCCTCTTATCCTGCTGTTTCATCTAATAGCTGCTACCTTCCTCTTACCTCATTTCTGGGGCTTGACCCCATGGCCTGGGAATTGCTTTTGAGCTTTTTTGTTCTAGCCTAGGGCCCAGCCACTTGAACAACAGCTCCACTTCCAGCTGTGTGTGTGTGTGTGTGTGTGTGTGTGTGTGTGTGTGTGTGTGTGTGTGTGTGTGATTGAAGATAAGAGTCTCACAGGTGAAAAGCTATTTAAAGAGAACAGTAAAACAAATGTAGTTAAACCATTGTGTCAGAACAGGAGCTCAAAAGATCATACAATTTAAGTAAAGAAAGGGATTATAAGGATAATCAGCATCCAAATCAGAAAACTAACACTACTGGGGCACATCAGCCCTAATTAGTGACTTAGGTGCAGGTGCCTCCAAAGACTCCACCAGACTTCTAAATCCATGTCAACAAGTATGTTTGTGCCCTCTTGCAGTACTCTGGTTCCTTATCATTATGTCACCTTAATCTCCTGAAGAATCATTGGGGCTAAACTGGAACTTTTAAAATTTCATGTGTGTGTATGTATATTGCACATACACCTATAATAAGACTTAAACTAAGGGCCTCCCACTCTACCTTGGAGTTTGGTACTTAACCACTTGTTCCATACCTCAACTTTTAGCTTTTTACTGGTTAATTGGAGCTAAAAGTCTAACGGACTTTCCTGCTCAAGGTAGCTCAGAACCATGATCCTCAGATCTCAGCCTCCTGAGTCGCTAGGATAACAGGTGTGAGCACTAGTGCCAGGCTTCTAAACTAGAATATTAAGCTCATCTCATAGATAGTGAAAATCACCCATGAACTTTTTCTTTATGCTGGGTTTGAACTTTGGGCCTGGCCTCTGTCCTTGATCTTCTTTTGCTCAGGGCTAGTGCTCTCCCTCAGGGGGATTTTTTTAATGTTTTTTCATTAGGTCTCGAAAACAAAGTCCTCCCCTTGAAGAAAAGGTGCTGGATTTGTGGACAGAGACTATGACTTTCACGTTCCTTAGATTTAACATAGTAGCAGATAAATAAATGCTAAATAAATGCTTCTTGATTCCAGTTCCATTTTATGTTGCTTCTGTTAAACCTAACTCACTTTATGAATCTCAGTTTGGAAGGAAACCCTCTTGCAGGGAACTTCAAGTGCAGAAAACCTTATAGGCAAATCAACAATATCAGGCTAGGTTCTCAAACAGAAGTTGAGGTTGAAGCACAGGCACTTCATCAGCTGGGCCATTTAGAGATGAGGCAGAAGATCTTGCTGGGATACCAACCTGGCCCATGTCCTTCTCAACCGTAGTATCTGTTTCCCATCTGTTTCTTAAGCTAAACATGCACAGAGATACCCTTTGAAGAAAATCTCTTTGCAATTGAACTGTAGACTTAGATTATTTGCCAATTACCGTATAAGAAACAGTGGCCTCATCCTGAAAAAAACTGGCAAGGATCACCTTAAGTAGGTGACCAAAGATACACCCAGGCAATGAGACATCAGAAACTGATATGAGGTACTGAGTTTTCTCATTCAGTCATAAAATTAGGCATACAAAAACAAACTAACTAACTAATATCAGCCTAGCTGGGTCTCAGTGGCTCACCCATGAAACCCTAGCCACTCAGGAGGCTCAGATCTGAGGATATTGCTCCAAAGCCAGCCCAGAGAGGAAAGTCTGTGACATTCTTATCTCCAGTGAACACCAGAAAACTGGAAGTGGTGTTTTAGATCCAAGTGGTAGAGTGATAGCCTAGAACTAGCTCAAGGATAGCAACCAGGCCCTAAGTTCAAGCCCCAGGACCAAACAAAATAAAAAAAAAAAAAAAAAACACTCACCCAAGTCATACTAGGAGGCTTCCCACAAGATCAGTAGCTGCCCTTTCCAAAAGTGTCAAGCTCATGCTAAAGAAAAGACATTGGAAATGTCACAGGCTGGAGGAGGCAGAGGAGGTCTGACAGATCAAGGGAAAGCAGGATCCTGGATAGAGCCTGAGTGGGGGTGCCAGTTCTGAGGATTCAACTCAAGGCCTGGGTGCTGTCCCTTAGCTTTTTTGCTCAAGGCTGGCACTCTACCACTTGAGCCACAGCTTTACTTCAGGCTTTTTGATGGTTTGATGGAGAGAAGAGACTCAAAGACTTTTCTGTCCAGGCTAGCTTTGAAACTCAGTCCTAAGATCTCAGCTTGCTGAAGAGTTAGGATTACAAGCATAACCCAACAGCGCCAGCTGTATTTTCTGTTTTATCTTACAATAAAAATAAAAAGATTGTGTCTAAAATAATATTTGGGAGGGAGCAGAGGAGAGTTCTGCTTCTACTATTGACTCTAGCCGTTTTTGTCTTGTACTACAGCTGCAGGGCAGGGCACATGGGCAGGGTGTGGTTCAGGCACAGGCTCAGCCTGCCTAAAACACGGAGGTAAAAATGAGGTGTACCTAGTACTGGCAATAGCTAATGGTCTGGTTTGGCCTTCTAGTGTAGAGAACAGAATGAAGTAAAATGAGGAAATAATAGTAGAGGGCACAGTATGTATATCACATTATGCCATGACAACATATTTGTTCTTAACCTGTAGGCAAAAGAGAAAAGGTACATGCTTCTTATCAAGGATTAATATCACCTCAGCAGTCACTTCTCCTTCCTCTTTACAAACAAATCCTGATTTTGTCCCATCATTCATACTGTTGTTTTCTGTGTTTACATAGATGTCTGGTGCTGCAATAGCTAACTTGTGACGATGAACTTTAGCTGGGAGAATATACCCAATATGGTCAATTCAAAAGATGGTAGGAATATAAATATAAGAAGACAGGCTGGGTGCAGGTGGCTCATGCCTGTAATCCTAGCTACTCAGGAGGCTAAGATTTGAGGATCACAGTTCAAAGCCAGCCCAGGCAGGAAAACCTGTGAAATTTTTATCACCAGTAAACCAGCAGAAAACCAGAAGTGGCACTGTGGCTCAAGTGGTAGAATGCTAGCCTTGAGCTGAGTTGCTAAGGGACATTGCCCAGGCCCAGAGTTCAAGCCCCATGAACAACAAAAAAGAAAAGAGAAAAAAAAAGAAGACAGTACTGAGCCACTGAATTAATGAATTCTACAGTTACCCTTGTGCCATGGTTATTATTATGTGAAATAATAAATCTTCCTATCACTGAAATGATTTGGGCCTTTTATTAATTATACCTAAAAGCAGCCAAAATTATGCATGAGTCCTAAAGGAAAATAAAAGGCACCTAGAAGTAATATGAGAAGAAAAATATAGGTGAAAAATAAAAATAAAGACTAAAATGCATTAGGTGCATAGGGCCCTAAAAAATTCTCCCAGGTCGGCAGAAACTCGCCTGGAGTTTCAGAAGCCAGCTCCAATTTACATGTAATCATCTAAGTCTATCTGCTATCAAGTTCTTAGAGGCAGTGATCTCTGGGAAGAGGAAGAAAAATGAAAGGGAAATAAAATTGAACAACTGTTTGTGGAGAAACCAGCTGTACATGAACAATTTCCTTCCATGGAATCTCTATTTATCTGAAGGGAATTTCTTCATCAGAAGAAGGTATATGAGGAGGAGACATGGCAGGGCAGCTTAGAGATGGACAGTGACTCATCTGGGATGGAAGCAAGAGCTAGCACGTGGCAGACACTGACCCAAAGCTGAGCCTGACTCTGGATCCAGAACCTTCCCAATGCACTGTCATGTCAGAACTGAAAGCCAAGCTGCAAAGCCACCAAGAGCTGCTTCTAAGCCATTCTGAACACAAGCTGGTATTTCTGCTATCAGTAATAAGGGATAGTGAAACCAGGGTGGGCCACTGTCCTCTGTTCCTCCCCATATGGCCATCACCTGAGAGAAAGTACCCACATTCTCCCATGCGTCTTACCAGAAACTCCAGGTATAGTCGAGCAGAGCACTTGAAAGCAGGAGCCCAAGAAGCAAAGTAGATGGCCTGCATCCAAATCCAAGAAATGTAACTCACTGAATTGTCACTGTGGCCAGGCCTGAGCTTTTCCAGCCAGTCCCTTAGACTCTAGCCTGAGGACAGTATCTATTAGGATGAGATCATATAAAACATGGATGAAGGCCCCATCTGACTGCCACTGCCATTAAGAACAGTATCGTAGGATGGGTGCCAGTGGCTCATGCCTGTAATCGTAATCAGGAGGCTGAGATCTGAGGACCTCGCTTTGAAGCTAGCCTAAGCAGGAAATTCAATGAGGCTCCTTTTCTCCAATAAAGCAACACAAAAGCCAGAAGTAAAGTTGTGACTCAAGTAGCAGAGTGCTAACCTTGAGCAAAAAGCTGAGGGACAATTTCTGGGGTGGGGGTGGGGAGAAGACTTACAACAAGGCCCTCTAGGACACGTATTCTCGCTTTTGCCCATTTCCTTCAGAGCATTGTAGAGCTCCACCTTACTGACTTGCCTCTCCCTATTTTAACACAGGATGTTCACTTGGCCAGTTTTCCAGGGCTACCTGGCTATCTTGTAGCCTCCACAGCAAAGAACTTTTTCTCTGGGATTTAACCAAGGTTCCAATACTGTCTGTGATTGGTTAACTGTGCACATTCCAGAATCAAGGATACCTGGGCCCATCTGGCTTGGCAATCTACTGTTTTGGCTTACAGCATATTGTTCAACACCTCTGTTTTCTTGTAATAGTTCTTACTCATGGGTCCTAACGGTCACAATAAAACAACTAATAGGGTTACTTGTGTACACACACACACCATGTACACTGCAACAGTACTACAAAGGAAACAAGGCAACTCAACAGGGAGCTTCAGGACTCAACATCTACCAAATTCTAAGTATTTCCTGCTTCTTAAGTAATTATTAATATTATTCCTATTTTGGTGCCAGTACTGGAGAGTGAATTCAGAGCTGGGGCACTGAGCCCCACTCAGCTGGGGACTGACCTATCCCTTAGCTTTATCTGCTCAAGGCTAGTGCTCTACCATTTGAGCCACACCTCCAGTTCTGGCTTTTTGAGGTTAATTGGAGATAAAGACCCTCCCAGACTTTTCTTTCCAGGCTGGCTTCAAACCAGGACCCTCAGCTCTCAGACTCCTGAATTGCTAGGATTACAGTTCTGAGCCACCGGCACCTGGCTGCAATCTTTTTTTTTTGAACTTGAATGTTTTTTATATCTCTTAGATATGGAGATCAGTAACCTCGGCTGCCCTCATTTTTCTTAGCTATATTTTCTTTCTCTTAGCTCCTTCCTTAAACAATTACTTTTTATTTATTTATTTTTTATTTATTTTTTATATTTTGTCAGTCATGGGGCTTGAACTCTGGGCTTGGGTGCTATCCCTCAGCTCTTCAGCTGAAGGTAAGTGCTCTACCTCACCACTTCTGGTTTTCTAGTAGTTTATTGGAGATAAGAGTCTCACACACTTTCCTGCCCAGGCTGGCTTTGAACCAGATCTCAGCCTCCTGAGTAGCTAGGATTACAGGCATAAACCACTGGCGCCTGGCCCTAAAACGATTTTTGTAGGAATTTCATCCCCTATCTGGTAAGAGGAACAATAATTTCACCTACTAATAAGTAGTTTGTCACAGATAGCAGTCTGTGAGTATGAAGCCTGGCATATAATAACTGCTTACTGAAACAGGAATTTCCTGCAAGGGCAGAAAGAGAGGGGGTCAATGAATGGGATCCCAGGAGTACAAGGCATCTCTTCCCTGATCACACTAAGAGCTCCCTGAGGACAGGGATACAATCTTCAGATTTATTACCCCACATGGACAATAGGCTGATTCTATACATGACTGATGTCACAGAGATCTTAGTACTCAGGATACCTCCTCTGTGTCAGGACAGGAAGGAAGGAAGAGGACAGGGGGCCTCATAGACAGGCAGCTCTTGAAGCAACTCACCATGTGACAAAATGAAGACAAGAGTGTAATGAGGAGACCATCACATCCTCTGGAAGCTTCTCCCACCAGAGGTTAAGACTCCAAATATCAGCTCTGAATTTTACCAGTCTTGAGATTGGTCCTCATGGGCCTCAGTTTCCTCATCTGTACAGGGTGGAAAATTATTGTCTTGATCAAATATGAGGACAGGGGAGCCCTTTTTCCACAGAAAGGAAGAGATTTTTTTTCTGAAGGTAAAAACTAAACTCCTAGCCAGCTACTAGTGTTTCACACCTGAAATCCTAGCTACTCAGGAGGCTGAGATCTGAGGATTATGGTTTTCAACCAGCTCAGAAAGAAAGGTAAGTCCTTGAGTCACATAACTTCAAATAACCACCAAAAAGACAGATGTGGAGCTGGGACTCAAGTGGTAGAACACTAACCTTGAGGGAAAACAAACAAACAAAATCAAACAAAAAATCTCCTGGCCTTGCATGTAAGACCTAGCCCTGCATTCAAGCCATAGGACCAGCAAGAAGGATAAAAGGAGGGGAAAAAAACCTCTTCTTAAACAAGAATACAACCTAAGAGGCTTTCAGCTGAATGCAACTAAAATAAAAATGGGAGAGCCATTCGTTTTCTGAGGATGACTATTTATGAGGCCAATTTCATTTTCAAGTGATAATGAGTCCACACAGCAGCCTACATACAGCCTAGAGTCCAGAAGAGAGGGAAAGCACCCAACCCGAACTTTGTGGAAGCTCCACAGACACCTGTGGCGCTTAATGAGAGCAATAATCAGAGCGATCATCCAAATCATGATCAAGATAAAGTGTGGCAGAGGGGAGGAGAGACATGTAGGTGGAAAGGAATAGCACTTAAGTTTCTTTTTATTTCCTCAAGAAAAACTTCTGCCTGGAATAGATTAATTCCATCTACATATTAATGTGAATTACTAATTAATGACTTGAAAATGCTTTCAACACAAAATGCTAAGCAAATGCTTAAAAATAACGAGTCTCTGGATATGTCCCCAAAAGAAATATGCTAGCTTCCTTAATTTTCTCTCCCTTTTGTAACATTTAAAATGTTATGGTTTGAAGGAAATGGAAGGGAACTATGGAAATTCACTGAAAGCACAAAATCAGGAAATTAGAAAGCCTTGTCAGGTAACTAACTTCCTTGGAGCCCCTATGAACACTCTCACTGCACATTCCCTGGTGCACTAAGTGCTGTTGCACACATCTGAACTGCAGTTCATTCTTGGGATGCTTAAGCACAGATCATGTCTTGCATGTCTTCATAGCCCTGCCACACAACACTGTACCAGGTGCACAGCAAACAGCCAATAATGTGTTACATCACCAGGCCTTCTCAAAAGAGATGGGCATGCCTAGCTACTCAGGAAGCTGAGATCTAATGATAGAAGTTCAAATCCAGGGCTGGGAAGGTGGCTCAGTGGTAGAACGCTTGCCTTGCATGCCTGAGGCCCTGGATTCGATTCCTCAGCACCACATAAGCAAAAAGAAAAAAGCCGGAAGTGGCACTGTGGCTCAAGTAGTAGAGTGCTAGCCTTGAGCTGAAGAGCTGAGGGACAGCACCCAGGCCCAGAGTTCAGGCCCCACAACCAGACCCCAAAAAAACAAAACAAAACAAAATCTAAAAACAGAAAAGAAGTTCAAATCCAGCACAAACAGAAACATCAATGAGGCCCTTATCTCTAATGAATCAGCAAAACCCCAAATTGGAGGTATAGCTTAAGTAGTACAACACCAGCCTTGAATGAAAAAGCTAAGGGACAGCACCCAGGCACTGAGTTCAAGCTCTAGTACTGGCACAGAAAGAGACAAATGGAGGATGGGGGGAGTAAAGTTTTAAAAAGAATGAAAAAAAGAGATTCTTGACATTGGAGAACTATGAACGCCCATGGACTAGGTGATCAAGGTCAAATTGACCATAAAAATACATCAACTTTGTGCTAAGAATGGCATATACTTCTCTAGTTTTCTTCTCCCAAACCCATGTACTTCCATCTAAAATAAAAAACACACAAGATGAATCTCAACGGATTCTAAGGCATGTCTGACTAGGGCTACTCAAAACCATCCAAGCTGCCCCCAAATAAGGGCAGTGTCAGAAGCTGTCACAGCCAAGAGGAGCCCCAGGTGCCATAGCAACTCAATGTGAAGAGGTTTCCTGGAAGGATTTCACAGAAGTAGAAACAAGCCTGAGAAGACCAGAGCCCAGCTAAAGGCTCACAGACAGAGCAGGAACCACAACCTTCCCTCAAATCCTCTTGATGAAGACATTCTCACTGACAAGGCCTATGTAAATTTGTCATTGAATGCAAATCCTCCTTCTCTTGAACACAAGTCCTGTATAATTTGGCACTGAACCACCTCATGGACCACAGAGCACCATGTAGCAAGAGTCAAAACTGAGGCCCAAAGCGGGAACCAGTGGCTTTCCAATTTCTAGTTTAAGATCTAGTGCTCTAGTGAGGTTGATGCTTCCACACTGGCCAGATCCAAAACTCTCCTTGCTATCCTGGACACACCAAGAACCAGTTTAGGACTCTTGAATAAATTTCTGTCAAATCCCAGCTTCTGGTCTTTGCTAGCATTGTGGCTGGTGTGGTGCAAGGACATATGTGTAGAAAGTGGTTTGGTATTTAGCTACATGTCCTTTTGCCATGGGTCACTATGCCAGGGCTACACAGAAAGTCCATCCCTGGCAGGGTAAAGATCCAGACATAAACAAACAGCTTCCAAGGGGCTCGGAAGGTGGCTCATATATATATGTGTGTGTGTGTGTGTGTGTGTGTGTGTGTGTGTGTGTGTGTGTGTGTGTGTGTGTGTGTGTGTATGTATATATATATGTGAGTATGTATGTATGTATATGTATATGTATATGTGTACGTATATGTATATGTATATGTGTATGTATATGTATAGGTATATGTATATGTTTATATGTATATATGCTTAATGGCCAGATGCTAGCGGTTCATACCTGTAATCCTAGCTACTCAGGAGACTAAGATCTGAGAATTACAGTTCATAGCCAACCCAGGCAGGAAAATCTATGAGACTCTTATGTCTAACTAGAAAGAAATGTAGAAAATGGAGGTGCAGTTTTAGTGGTAGAGCACCAGCCCTGCATGAATAAAGGTAAGTTTACCATTCTTGTACACATGAAAACATTCAGGTCCCAGGCCACTCAGCTATAGAAGGACAACTGGGAGTTGTGAATACAAGCTAACTTTAGAACTCAGGGCTTGGCTCTCACCCTGCTACACTCCCAGTCAAAGCAGACTAAAGAAAGATGGAGGACCTCAATAAAACCATCCCTATGGCCATGTATTGTGGCACTCAGGAAGCAGAGGCAAGAAAAATACTAAGAGTATGAAGCAAACATGGGCTAGATAGATGGATCCTGTCTTAGAAAAACAATCCTTGTGCACAGGAGAAGCCTAAGGACTATGGGAACCTGTCATTATTAGCTCAATGAACAAAAGGATAAACTTTTAGAAAGTAACCAAGATCCCTATATGAAACTGTGGACACAGAGGCCTCGCTTTGCCATAAACTGTCTTTCTGGCCTTCATTCCTTTATCATTTAAATGGCCCAAATACCACCTTCTGGTTGTTAAGACAACTTTGGTGAGATCACTTATGTGAAAAGTTCTTTGAAAATCTCAAAATGCTGTATAAATTGTGTTATTAATTAGAATCCCTAAAAATTGTCTGAGTCAAGTTGCTAAAATTCATTCTCTCAAGTCCCCTTTACAGGGGTAGAAAAGAGGTGAAAAGAGATGAAAATAACTTGCCTAAAGTTCTAACACTGAGAAGGAATGTTATATACACGGCAGGAAGTCTGGAGTGCCATTTGCTCTTCCTGCTTTCCAGTCCATCCCATTCACCACTGTATACTTGCCACAGCACCTGACAGCTGTCCCAAGGAAAGCCAGGTGGGAAGAGGTATGGGTCAAAAACCGAAAAAGGCCCACCCTATCCTTTCTTCCTACTATAGTCCTCGGGCTTAAACACAGGGGCCTGCCTGGGCACTGGCCCTGAGCTTTTGTGATCGAGGATAGTGCTCTATTACTTAAGCCACAGCTCCACATCTGGCTTTTTTGGTGGTTCATTGGAGATAAGAGTCTCCCAGATTTTGAACCACGATCCTCAGATCTCAGCCTCCTGAGTAACTAGGATTACAAGCATGAGTCACTAGCTTCTGGCTCTGACAAGCCCAATTTTAGCTGTACTCTGCTGGTATGGGAGACAGGGAAAGCTCTACTTTACAGGCCAGGAAACAGAGGGTCCAGGGAGGTTAAATGTCTGGCCTCCTGAACTCAGTCAAACACAGCAACGAAACAAGCCAGGCACCCGTGGCTCATGCCAGTAATCCTGAAAGATTGAAATTGGGGCTATGTCCATTTTACAACTTACTAACTGCTAATTCTGCTTCTGTAAACCTGCTTGCGCTAACACTGACTCTTCCCTTCCCAGAAATAAGTTAAAAAGTTACAAAGTTCAGATGCAGGCCCAGGGACAAGGTCTGCAAACATAGATAAAGAACAAAAGAGTATGTTCTCCTGAATTCCTGTGTAAAAACTCATGGCAGGGGGCTCAAGACAAGGACCATCTGGCGAGCCCAGCAAACTAGGTCAAATGTCAACCAATCGCGAGCCTGGAACTATGTGGACTCCCCTCCAGAGAAGCCTCCCCCTAGGGAACCAACTAGTTTTCAAGAAGTGTCACAAAAATTCCCGTGCAGTTGATTTTTAAGCTGAACCAATCCTGGGGAGCCTGGGGTCTTATGCTAATCCTGTGGTTTTTGTCTTTAAAAGTGTCTGTAACCACTGCTCGGGCTTCCAGTCTGCCTTGGACAGAGAGCCCGTTTGCGCAAATGTCTAATAAACTCCTTTTGCTTGTTGCATCTGCTGGTTTGGAGTCTTGGTTCTTGGGGTGCCCTCCCATTGAAGAAAGCATCCCAGTGAGTCTGGGGTCTTTCAATCCTAGCTACTCAGGAGGCTGATATCTGAGGATCAGGGTTCAAAGCCAGCCTGGGCAGGAAAGTCTGTGAGACTCTTATCTCCAATTAACCACCAGAAAACAGGAAGTGGGCTGTGGGTCAATTGGTAGACCAATAGCCTTCAGCTAAAGAGCTGAGGGACAGCGCCCAGGCCCAGAGTTCAAGTTCCACCACTGACCAAAAATCAAAACAAAAAAAGAAGTGATGAGCTAAATGAATAGACATATAAATTATATATCCTCCTCATTATGATTCTTACTAGTAGTATTTTATGTTGTGTCTTCCATCATCTAAGAAAGCTGAGGAAAATTCTGCATTCACAGCTACAACTTCTCAAAAACCTAAGAAAAAGAAGAAAAACTGGGGCTGCTTTTTGTTTGGCCCTTCCTTCTCCTATCTCTATTCAGCAGAGGGCAGCAAACAGGAAGTATGGAAAGATCAAAGAGTGAGAAAGAGAGCCACATGGAGAAACAGCTACACATTGATAAATACACACCCACCCACACACAGCAAGCAGAATTGTTTAGCTTCCTCTAGCTTTCAAAGTATGAACATTCCACCTCCTCCAGCTAGGAAGGGCGGGGGATGGGGGAGGGAGGGGATGTTGGAAGTTGAAGAGACAGAAGCTCTTTTTCAGCTCAAGAGATTTTCAGTGAGCATGCATATGAGAGAGCGGCAACTCTCAAAGCAGGGAGAGGAAGGCAGCCACAGAACTGACAAGATAATTCTCAATGAAGACAGCTTTCAACTACTCATCTTGAGGCAACAAGGCTGGCAATCCTAACACCCAAGCTCTGCCCAGTGAGAAACTGAGGCCCATGCCATTGGCATCTCAGCCCAGGGGTGTCAGAGAGTGCTGATCTACAGGATGCAGGGTCAGTGCTCCACAAGGACAGGGCTAGAGTCGCAAAGGGGTGGCCTTTTGAGGGTCAAGTCTAGTCCCCACGATATTGGCAGGGATCCGGCATGGACATCTGTCAGCCTCTTCTCAACTATCTTTCCCACCCCCACAACCAGGAGTAGCCAGCCTCTCTGTGTAAATGCTCTTTCCATATGACCGGGGTGGCCCAAACCCATCCCTAGCTCTAAGGTAGGATAAGTCACCCAGCACAGCCCATCTTCCTGACTAGTGTGATTGTGAATGAATCCTATCATAATAAACACATCAGATCCAAAGTGGACCAATAAGATTTAAACAGATCATGCTAAGATAATAGGAAAAGACATTTCTTGTCTTTTCTACAGAGGCCACAGATACAGATTCTCTCCTATAGGTTCTGCATATGGATATAATATCAGAAAGCGTTATCATATTTTACCACCAAGGTGAGAAGGGATGAGAGGAGGACAGAGTGCTCAGTCTAAGATAAAGGCAGAACCAATAGAACTCAGAGAGAAAAAGCCCATGCCCTGACAGTCCCACAAACCTCCAGATCATACCATACCTGAAGCCAACTAGAGCTAGTGGGTCTTCTTAATCATTTAAGCCTGCCTGGCTCAATTTATTACTTGCATCTGATAGTGAACTGGCCCTACTTTCCATGCATAGCAGCGACAGTGCCACATGGCACGTGTGATTTACTTTCTCTACTTTCCTATTGAAGTCCTTCAGGTTATTATACTTTCCCTTACTTTAAAAGTAAATCCAGGCATGGTGATTCAGGCATGTAATCCTAGCTACGGAGGAGGTAAAGAGTGAAGGATCAGAGTCAGCCTTAGTCAAAAAACCAAAACAAGAAGTTTGAGAGACTTCATATCAACCAATAACTTGAAGCAGTGGGGCATGCTTGATATCTCAGCTATGGGAGAAGCACAATGGCATATGTTTATCTTTCCCAGTGACAAAAGGAAGCAACAAAATCACATTGCAGGCATAAAATGAGATCCTACCTTGAGAATAACCAATCCAAAATAAGGCTAGAGGCATGGAGTAAGTGCTAAGCTCCTACTTAGCAAGGGCAAAGCCCCAAGTTTAATCCTCAATATAACCAAATTAAAAAAAAATTATAAGCCAAGTGCATATAATTCTAGCAACTCAGGTGACTGAGAGCAGGAGGACACAGTTTAAGGCTAGCAAGGAAGCTGGGTGCCAGTGGCTCACGTTTGTAATCCTAGCTACTCAGGAGGCTGAGATCTGAGGATCACAGTTCAAAACCAGCCCAGGCAGGAAAGTCCGTGAAACTTATTTCCAATAAACCACCAGAAAAACGGAAGTGGCACTGTAGCTCAAGTGGTAGAGTGTTAGCCTTGACCTGAAGAGCTGAGGGACAGCACTCAGGCCCAGAGTTCAAGCCCCACGACCGACAAAAAAAAAAAAGAAGAAAAGAAAAGAAAAGAAAAGAAAAGAAAAGAAAAGAAAAAGGCTAGCAAGGGCAGAAACATTCACGAACCCTCATCTTAAAAATTAACCAGCAAACCAGCACAAGTATATTTATTGCAGCATTATTTACAAAGCTAAAATATGAAACCAACCCAGATGCCCCTCAGTAGATGAATGGATCAACAAAATATGATATATAGAGAGGGGGGCAGAGAGAGAGAGAGAGAGAGAGAGAGAGAATGGAATTCTATGCCTCCATCAGAAAGAATGACATCACCCCATTTGTTAGGAAATGGAAAGACTTGGAAAATATTTTTTAAGTGAAGTAAGCCAGGCCCCAAGACACATAGGTCCTATGGTTTCCCTTATTTTAAATAACTAGTATATGTCTAGGACAAGCAGGAAAGGTGAAAAGCTATGTACATACGACCATATAAGATGATGTTAAGCAAAAGGACCACCAAGATAGGGACACAGTGATTTTTCCTTTCTTGCTATTGTTTTTAACGTATTTATAATGTACTATGTTTTTTTTTGTTCTCCTCCCTGTTTTCACTGTATTTGATTCCAGTGCCCTGCATCTCATAAATACATTTTTGTAATTTGACGAGGGAAAGGAAATAATAAAATGCTTAAATAAGGATACAGGTTGACCCATTGTAACAATGAGATGTAGAAGACACAACTTCGCTGGGAGGGGGAGTTGAGGGAGGTGGAGGGGGAGCTGAGGGAGGTGGGGAGGGAAGGGAAGGTAGGGGATAAACAAAGGAGGAGGTAACAATAATGTTCAATAGGAAATGTACTCATTACCTTACTCATGTACCTGTAATCCCTCTGTACAATATTTGTACAATAAAATACATATAAAAATTACCAGAGGGGCTGGGAAGGTGGCTCAGTGGTAGAGCACTTGCCTTGTATGCCTGAGGTCCTGGGTTAGATTCCTCAGCACAACATAAGCAAAAATAAAAAAGCCAGAAGTGGAGCTGTGGCTCAAGTGGTAGAGCACTAGCCTTGAGCTGAAGAGCTGAGGGGCAGCACCCAAGCTCAGAGTTCTGGCCTCACCACCGGATCCCCCCCAAAAAAACATAACCAGAAGCCAGGAGCCAGTGGCTCACACCTGTAATTCTAGTACTCAGGAAGCTGAGATATGAGAATCGCCATTCAAAGCCAGCCTGGGCAGTAAAGTACATGAAACTCTTATCTCCAATAAACCACCAGAAAACCACAAGTGGCTCTGTGACTCAAGTGGTAGAGCACTCGCCTTAAGTTAAAGAGCTGAGGGACAGCGCCCAAGCCCAGAGTTCAAGCCCCACGACCGACCAAAAAATAAAAAATAAAAAAAACAGAGAGAAAGAGAGAGGGGGGGAGAGACTCTGCAAGCTGGATGTGTGGATGAAGTGGTAGAGCCTGGCCAAGCAAGCAAATGAGCAAATGCATGGCACTGAATTTAAAACCTCAGTACCACCAAAAATAATATAAAGTAAAGAGGCTGGAAAGAAAATTTACAAAAATGGATCTGCAAAAAAGTCAGGTATCACTAGCTACTCAGGAGGCTAAGATCTATTGATCATGCATGGTTCAAAGGCAGCCCATGTAACAAGACCATGAAACTCTGGTGTCCAATTAAGTACTAAAATTGGGAGGGAACCTACTGGGAACCAGAGATGTGGCTCATATGGTACAGCACTGGCGTTGAGCAAAATCAGCTCAGGGACAGCACCCAAGCCCTGAGTACAAGCTCCAGGACTGACACATGTGTGGGCACATACGCACACAGACACACTCACACACACACACACAAACACACAAAAGGTAGGGTTGTGTGTGTGTGTGTTTGTGTGTGTGTTTGTGTGTGTGTGTTGGGTGGGGAGGTTCCAGCAACACATGGTGTAATTAAGTACTGGCTACCAAAACTGCAGCATGAAAATTTGACTCACGAGGGAAAGTCTTTGCAGCAGAACACAGATGACTTGAAGAGCACTGCGTTCATGTCTGCATTCCTCCTGTGAGAACTCGAGTAAGTGATGTCCCTTTTTCTGCCTGTTTCCATAATGGACTAGTGACTTCTCAAGCACCTCCCTCCCACTTTAACACTCACTCAGCAAAAATCCATTTTTCCAAGTGCTACAACATGTGCTATGTACTTAAAAAACACACTATGTCAAGACATCTTCACCTACTGAGGCCACGATGCATTTCTTGGCCACAGGAACTACAAGAGACTACATCCTTTCCCCATTGAATTGTACATGCTACAAAGGTTACAAAAGCTACCTCCATTCCCCATGCCATTGTGGTTGTTGGAGAAGCAAAAGTCTCATTCAAGTCTTTCTCTTTCTGACTATGATCCAAGTACAAGATGCAGAAGGTCAGGTATACGCAAAATACAAAAGACATGCACACAACTGGGTCATACAGCTCAAACGTCATTAGAAGCAAAATTAACTGGTATAGGACATATTTCCAGTTAACCAAGTTCACTTCGAGGTATTTCTTTACATGGCTGGCTTTCCTACTTGGTTTGCAGCTTTCTGAGAAGCCAGCTGTCTGACCACTTGAATTCAGAAACCCTAGAAGCATTATGTGTCCTTTATAAATCAGATGTCTTGCCCAGTTCCAGAGATACACTGAGGATGAACTGGGTGGCAGTTCTGTGACTTACATTCTAACAGATGACAGCTAAATGCTCTTTTAATCTTCAGTGGAGGAATCAAAGAGTTGAGGACTATTCAAATAGTGGGCATGTTGCCCTCAGATAAACTTCTCTCAAATCCACAAGGAACCTAATTTTCTTTAGGACAAAAGTCCTGTCAAGACTTCCTTCCAGAGCCTCTGTGGTTAATTCTGCCAGGAAGATCAATGAGGAGGTACTGTGGGAAAGTTCTCAACAATTACCAGAGTGACAGACTGATCTTAGAACCAACTGTCAATGCTTCATAATGGTGCAGAGTGCTCCAGATAGCAGATTTCCCAGACAGCAGCATGATGTGTTACATGCATGCTCAGGGATAGTGTGGAATGAGGACTGGAAGAAAGTCAGCCTCTTCCTTCGAGGCCAGCTGCCATTCAAACAAGGAACTAACTGGGAAGGCCAAGCCCAGGGCTCTGCCTCTACAAAGAGAATAGAACACGAAAGGGCTGTGTGGAAATTTGGCAGGATCTTCTTGAAAGGCAGCAGCTGAATGCTGCATCCTATAGCACCTAGAAAAGCCTATCATTGCAAAAGAGCTCTTTGCTGCACCCAGGAAGGAGAAATTTTCTGTAAAGGAAGAACAACCAGTTGACAAGACTTGAAACACCAATCCCATTCACCACTTCGTCCTCCTCCTCTTTATGCTATTCCAGAGAAAAAGAAATTAAACAAGAATTAAAACTGCCCCATGAGCTATCCACACACTGCAGGTCAGAGTTCCAAGGAACATCCATCCAGCTGTTGCTCTCCACTCTTTCTGCCCCAAAGTCTGCTTTATTCAATCAAGACCTTCTTGTACATGTGAGTAATTTTCTTTGAAAGCTCAGGCCAAACTGGCAGTTAACCTTGGCCTCCTCTCTACACATCTAGGTCTATAGGAAATGAAAATCAGAACTTCTTTGGCACCTGCCTTAACTGAAATATGACAACTTTCTTTAGGCAAAGGCAGCCTGTCAAGAGCTCTTTTAGACCTGGTCACAGCTATTCCACAGGAGACGTGCACTTGGGCAGGACACACCCCCTTTGCCTAGGGCTTTGCCAATATAGAACCCCTGAACCTAGAGAGGCTGTCAAAGACAAAAGCCCAGGAAAAAGCAGTAGCTCTGTGTGCACTTACTAATCACATCACAGAATGCTGGCAACCGAACCAAAAGATGGAGTTGGTGGATGATAAGCACATACAGAAAGTTAATGACAAAGCCTAACACAGCTCTGGCCTCTTCACCCTGATACTGGTACAGGATAGGAATTGAAGGAGATTTCAAGAAAGAAAAACATACAAGACACAGAATTTAAGGGGGAAAAGGCTAGGCTGGCTATCAGGGTTTGAACTCAGGGTTTAGGAAAGGCCATTGCTAACTTTCCTCAGTTTCTGAACAGTTAAGATGTACCATAAAGATCAAGCCAACTCCTCTTGGATGGTTTGCAACAATTAACTAGAGCAATTGTTAAGCTCCAATTGATCCACCTTGTGGCAAAGAACTGTCTGTGCTCAAGATACCAGAATGGCCAGGCAGCAGCCTGACACTGAGGAGAAAGGAAAACCCATCAACCTCAAAAAGTCAGCCTCTTCCCTTGAGGGCAGCCAACAGTCAATTCTGACCCTGATATGAACATTACCCACTTCCCATGGACCACAAAAATCCCCTAAGCAAATCTGAAATGTCCCAATATACAAAGCAATTCAAGCATGCATAGATTTGCCAGGAGATGAGAGAGGTAGAGTGATGTGATTGAGCAGGAAAATGTTAATCCAAGCCAGGAGCTGGAAACTCACACCTGTAATCCTAGCTACTCAGGAGGCTGAGATCTAAGAATCCTGGTTTTAAGCCAGCCCACCCAGGAAAGTCTGTAAGACTTTTATCTCTAATGAACCACCAAAAAGGCAGAAGTGGAGCTGTGGATTAGGTGGTAGAGTACCAGCCATGAGTGAAAAACAAGTAAAGGACAGCACCCAGGGCCTGAGTTCAAGAGCCATGATCTGAGCATGCACACACATGCACATGAAGAAAAATGCCAATTTAGTCCATATGCATGTACACACACGTGAGACATGAGTGAGTTTCAAAGAGGCAAAAACAATTATTATCACAGTTTGGGGTACAAGATATATCTCATCCTATCAGAAAGAAGTAGAGAAGGAAGGTATGTGGGATTCTGCCCTCAGGGGACAGCACTCTGGGACATTTTGGGGGATCCTTCCACCAGGACACCTTTATACTCCGGGAGGGTCAAAGGTGGCATGTTCCTCAAGAACCAGAAATTGACTTTTCACCCCATCCAAGGGACCGGAAGCCCCAAGAGGATCTTTGCACTCACTCCCCAAGGAATTCACAGGACCTGACACAAAAATAGGACAGTGAAAGAATAGGGAAAAGGGGCAGGGTGTTCCACAGGTCCCTGTGCAAATGGCAAAACGTGAAAGGGACTGACCTGAGTAAAAACAGCAGGATCACCAGGTGGGGGTGAGGGAGGGGAGCAGAAGTGATGGGGGAACCGGTCCTACAGAAAGCCTCACACCCTGGGGATACCGGCATGTGCAAAGAGGGTACTACTCAGAAAGAGAACGCTGGACCAGGTGTGACCACAGGAGAGGGCAATGGAAAGGCGGACAAACTGTAAAGTATGGAAAATAGAAATAAGACTACATAATTGGCACTAAGGGCCCTGGGTTCTAATTCTGACTCTGCAGAGTGGACAAATCCCTGTCCTCAGAGCCTCAATTTGCCACATCTGGGGGGGTGGGAATGGAAAGAAGGGCAGACTCTTCAGGGGCTGCCTCTGAGGACACTGACAGGAGGTTGAGGAGAGAGAAGGAGCTGAATGTCTGAAGTAAAACCAGAGAAGGGGGGAGGGGGGCGGGAGCATCCCTAGCCCCACCACACCCAAGGCACTCACCTGTCCAACCACGGGGACCGCCGCTGCTCCCGACCTCCCTGGGATGCTGTCAAGCTGCCCACATAGCCCCATGTTGGGCAGGAAGATCAGGGCCGCCAGTACCAGAGCCACTGCTTGCAGAAGCCACTTCTCCTTGCCTCACAGGGGACAGTCAGCCCCACCCCTCCTGCTGGCCCCTTTGCGCAGCCCGCTCCAGGCTCTGTGCCCATGCCCATGCATGCATGCGGCAGCAGCTCCAAGAGCAGGAGTGGTCGAAGGCGCTGGCCCAGCTCCAACTGAGCTGCACTACCACTAAGTCACCACCGTGGGGGGTTATCTCCACCTCCAACACCAATGTCGGGCACAGTGGAGCCACCAGGCCTGCAACACCCTCTTACAGACTTCCTAGCACACACCTGTAGATGTTGACCTCCATCTTTTCATGAAGGGTTTCAGTCTACCCGGGGGCAACCCTGACATCCAACGTTAGGTCTCCCCCCTCCTGAGCCGCAATGGTACATCCCGCTCTGCCCCTGCTCCCCTACTGGGAGGAGCTGTGAAAAAGTGTAGGAGTTGGGTTGTTGGGCGCTGACTGGTGCATGCTGAACCAACTGGGTGCCTTTCATCATGGGACCTCAAGCTAATGAGGCCAAAGCCTTGAGCCAAGGGGTTGTGAAAGAAGAGTGGATCCCCCAGGCTAGAGGCACTTGTATATGGGTCAACATGTTTTTAACGTATTTTATTAATTAATGATTGATTAATTGATTGTGTGTGTATGTGTGTGCTGGTACTAGGGCTTGCTCTCTTGCTTAGTTTTCCACTCAACCACTTTAGCCACACCTCCATGTCTGGCTTTTCATTGCTGTTGTTATTTAACTGGTTAAAGGAAGATAAGGTTTTTTGCCCAGACTGACTTTGAACCACAATCCTCAGATCTCAGCCTCCTGAGTCGCTTTGATGACAGGCATGAGTCACAGTGTATGGCTTGTTTTTAATATTGTTTAACAAACTGCTTATTCACAGACTGTGTCTCCAGTTTCCCACCTAATCATCAGAAATCTTTAGCCCCCATTTCCTTATCTACTAAGTAAGGAGGAGTGTAATGGTGTGATTTCCAGGCTGGAAACAGAGATCTGCTTAGCCAAAAGCAAGCCTGAAAAAACATGTGTCTTCTGGATCTCCAGTGAGTCCCCCTCCTCTCTTTGGGCTCACCAAGCTCTACTGACACATTCCTGGAGAAACCTGATCTCCTTGCACAAAAGAAAATCTCCCCTACCCCACTTCTTACATTTTGTGTGTGTGTGTCTGTGTGTGTGTGTGCATGTGCATGCACGCACTTACAGCTAGCACTCTATTACTTGAGCCACAGCTCCATTGCTGGCATGCTTGCACGTGTGTGTGTGTGTGTGTGTGTGTGTGTGTGTGTGTGTGTGTGAGTGTGTGTATGTATGCTTATTTGGAGATAAGAGTCACTTGGACTTTCTTGTCTAGACCAGGTTCAAACCAAGATCCTTCAACCAGAGGTTCCTGAGTAGTTAGGATTACAGGCATGAGCCAGCACACCCTGCTATGTGTACTTTTAACATTGGCTTGCTTATTCAAGGGCACACCATTAATGGCTGCTGTGTAACACTTGACATTGGGCTTTCCGATTGGGCTGTAAGCCTCATGAGGAGGACCATGTGTACATTTTGCTATTTCTTGTTTGGTTTTAGTAGCCTTTATTTTTTAGAGCAATTTTAAGTTCCCAACCAAATGGAGAAGGTACTTAAATGTTTTGTATTCCTCTACCCCTCCTCCCACACACACTCATGAAAGCATGCATGCTAACATTGATGAAAGCCACTTTTGGCCTTTTCTGTGATCAACTGAAGAGACTCACTGACTTTCCTGCTCTGGCAGGGTTTGAACCCTGATCCTCAGATCTCAGCCTCCTGAGTAGCTAAGATTACAGGCTTCAGCCACTAACACTGGGTGTCTGTGAGATTCTTATCTAACTACATTATTAACTACAGTACTTAACATGTTATTATCCAGAGCTTTATAGTGAACATTTGGGTTCACACTTAGTGTTGTACATTCATTGGCTTTGGACAATTGTGTAATGACATGTTCACCATTGCAGAATTGTATAGAGTTTCACTGGCCTAAAAGAAAAATTCTTTGCAGCCAGGTGGTTTTGGCTCTCACATATAATTCGCAGTGGGACTGGTTTACACCTGTAATCCCAGCTACTAGTCCAAAGACAGCCCAGTCAGGAAAGTTTGTAAGACAGATATCTCCAATTAAACACCAAAAAACCAGACAGGGCTCTGAGTTCAAGCCCCATGATCATCAACAACAACAACAAAAAAAAATCCTTTCTATTCTTCCCTCTTTATTCCTCTTCCTCCTTCCCCAACCCTACCTATGGCAACCACTTTTTTTGCTGGCTATATAATTTTCCTTTTATAGCATGTCATACAATTGGTAGCCTTTTAAGAATTAGTATCATTTATTTACAAATTTCATTTAGGGTTCTGCGTGTGTGTGTGTGTGTGTGTGTGTGTGTGTGTGTGTGTATGAGTGTGTGTGTGTGTAGGCAAGCACGTGCACTGCGTTTGTGTGTGTGTGTGTGTGTGTGTGTGTGTGTGTGTGTGTGTGTGTGTGTGTGTAGGCATGCACGTGCATGTCCACCAGTCCTGGAGCTTGAACTCAGGTTCAAGCTCAGGTCTTTGAGCTTTTTTTGTTCAAGGCTATCACTCTATTCTACACTTGAGCCACAGCTCCATTTCTGGTGTTTTGGCGGTTACTTGGTTATAAGTATCTCCCATACTTCCTGTTTCGGCTGGCCTCAAGCCATGGTCCACAGATCTCAGCCTTTTGAGTAGCTAGTTACAGGCATAAGCTGCCAGGTCCCAACTCTTTCAAGTCTTTTTTTTTTTTTTGGCCAGCCCTGGGGCTTAAAATTGGGGCCTGGCCACTGTCCCTGAGCCTCTCTGTGCTCAAGGCTAGTGCTCTACCACTTGAGCTATGTAGCACCACTTCTGGCCTTTTCTATATGTATGGTACTGAGGAATTGAACCCAGGGCTTCATGCATGCTAGGCAGGCACTCTACCATTAGCCACATTCACAGACCTCTTTCAAGTCTTTTACTTAAACTTCTGGGGCACAGTCTTGCAAAGCAGGATGGGAATTAAAGGGTCAGACAGAGAACAAGACTCTAGAGTCTCTATTTAGTGGCATTTTAGCTCCTACTTTGAATAAAAATAATAGACTTTCAGGGTATGCATTTGAAATGACCTTCAGGGAATTGCCTCTCTGTCTCCTGGAGTCTACTTTGTTATTTCCACAATACAATGCCAATTAAATCAACCAAACCTGCCAACTGTAAAGGGAAATTATTCAATCAAAACACTGCAAGAGGGGCTGGGAAGGTGGCTCATAGTGGAGTGCTTGCTTTGCATGTATGAGGCCCTGGGTTCTATTCCTCAATAGCAAATAAGCAGAAAAAGCTGGAAGTGGCACTGCTGAAATGGTAGCGCACTAGCCTTGAGCTGAAGAACTGAGGGATAGTGCCCAGGCCCAGAGTTCAGGCCCCATGACCGACCAAGAAAAAAGATACTGTAAGATGCCTCAAGGAGACTAGTCCCTGAAAAACCAAACAGAGAAGGGTACAAATCTCAAATAAATAGTCTGTGTCTTTGGGTAGGTACATCAACCAGTAGAGTCAGCTGCAGACATTAGGTACATAAAGAGAACCAGACTCTTGGCCTTATCACAGAATTGTCAGAACTTAGAAAAGAGAGTGTTGCCTGTTAAATTACTTTTCATTTCAGTATGAGGAAGAACAAAGTACAAATTAAAGATAGATGTGGAGTGCCAGTCAAAAGAATTTTCCTAGCAATCTGAATTTCTTTAAGGGTATCTCCCTTCCATGGGCACCCCTATAAATGAGGGAGTTGGATATTATGCAGGACCCAGTCCTGCATGTTAGAATCTCATAAGGACTTAAAAACCTTGGATATAGTACTGGGAAGGTTGAACCACCTTAGAGTGCTTGCCTAGCATGAATTAAGTCTTGGGTTTGATTCCTTAGTATTATGTAAATATAAAGCCAAAAGTGGCACTGTGGTTCAAGTGGTAGAGCACTAGCCTTAAGCAAAAAGAAGCTTGACAGTGCCCAGTCCCTGAGTTCAAGCCCCAGGACTGGCAAAAAAAAAAGCCAAAAACCCTGGGTGTTAAGCCGGGCACTGGTGGCTTAACTCATACCTGTAATCCTAGCACTCAGGGGACAGGGAACTGAGGATGGTGTATCAAAGCTAGCCAGGACAGGGAAATCTCTGAGACTCTTACCTTCATTTAACCAGCTGATAACCAGAAGTGGAAGTGTGGCTCAAATGGGAGAGTGCTAGCCTTGAGCACAAAAGATAAGGGACAGTGCCTAAGCCCTGAGGTCAAGCCCTAGTACCAACACACACAAAACAAAACAAATCCTAGTTGTTCACCCTCTATCCCAGGCCAACAAATCAATAAGGCTGGAACTTGACCCAGCTATCGCCTAGTGATTTCTCTCGATAGTCATTTTTAGAGGTCACTGCCCCACCAATGGTTTTCTGAGCTTTAAAACACCACTAGGCCTTCTCATTTAAGCAGTAGGTCAGCTGACATTCCACTAGGTCGCACCTTCCAGCAAACTTCTATGGGACCAGAGAGATCGTGCTCTGGCTCTAATGTCAAAGGATATACAGAAAGCCGTGCATGGTGGTCTTTGCTGGTAATAAGGGGTCTGCCGTGGATGAAAAGATTGAATTTGTTGGATAGCAACTGGCTGGTGAGTGTAGGAGCCACAGAAAGATAAGACTGGTCCTTGTTAGGAAACTGTGGCCAGGAAAGTAGACAGCTCCAATCTAATCAGAACTGACTCCACTCTCACCTGGCTTAGCCAATCAGAACACTCTATTCTCTGGCTACAGGGATCAGTCCAGAGGGGAGAATCTGGACTCCAGAAGGCAAATATGAAACAAGAGGTGCAATTCTGCAGGTGTTATGTAGACTAACTCAAGGAAATAGTGGCCTCTCCAGTCAGATGAGACAACATTGGATGCAAGTCCCCTTGTGAGGCTTATCCAGGACATCTTGCTTAGGCTCAGACAGACCATACAGAATTCCTCCATGAGCTTCTTTGTTTTGTTTTCCTGTTGGGTTCAGCCTTTGAGGCAGGGGGAAGGAGTGGGGGGGAGGCGGCTGTCAGGGCCAGGATTTCCTGTGGTGGCCAGGAGCCCCTTGGGAACTAAGACTGTTGCAGAAAGCATGATGGAATGGTATGTTCAGGGAAAACCTGATGCCAGCAGAAACCTGATGATTTGTGTGTTTGCCCTGTTGTGTTCACACAGAATTGTGATAGATAACAGGACATAAGGAAGTTCATGACATTACCCCAGTGATCAGTGTGAAGACCTATTCTTTTTTTTTGTCATGGGGCTTGAACTCACTACCTGGGTGCTGTTCCTGAGCCCCTTTGTGCTCAAGGCTAGTGCTTACCACTTGAGCCACAGAACTACTTCTGGTTTTTGAGTGGTTAATTGGAGAGAAGTGTCTCATTGGGACTTTTTCCTGGGCTGGCTTTGAACCATGATCCTCAGATCTCAGCCTCCTGAGTAGCTAGGATTACAGGCATGAGCCACTGATGCCTGGCTAAAGACCTGTCTCTGAGTATCCCTTTACCATACTGCTTCCTGATATCCTGTTATTTAGCTCTTGAATCTGCCCTTTGATCATAAACTGAGACTACTTCAAGCTAACACATCCTCTCTGACTCATTAAAAGCATAGGACAGAAGTTCAAGTGTTATATCCCAGATTCCCCTCATCTCTCGCTTGACAAATGCATGCACAGAAGTCTTTTCTACTGTCATTGGACACAATGGGCTCAGAGCCACAGTAAAGTGATGTTCTGTTGGTGGCGGTTTGTTTTTTCTCCAGATCTCTATCAGAATTATGCCACAGGTTGGCTTTGTCCACAAGCAATGTCTCAGATCCTCTCACACAACCTTCTTGAAACTACCTTGTCTCTGGGTTTCCATCACTGCCCTTCCCAGCACCTGACAGTTCTAGGGCTGAGCAGCCCATACTGTTTCTAGTCTAATGTGACTACATTATCCCTTGTAATCACCCCTACCTTATCCTGTTGTTCTACTCAGTTTTCCTCAGTTTCCAGAGTGAGAATGCCAAGCCCCTAATTTTTTCTGAGAAAAAGTCAGAAGAAAGTGGAGCTGAGAGGTGACCCAGGTCAACCCCTGACATTATCTGTGTCTTTACTCCAACTGAGCTCCCACACAAAAATTACCTAATAATGCTGATTTTTATTGCCTAATAAATGGAAATTTATAATTCCCCTTTAGCAGACATATTTCAGATGTCTGCAGAAAGAATTCCTGGTTGGCACCCTGTTCTAAAATGTCTATTTAGCTTTGTGGCTAGTATGCTTTGTGGACTGGCCTCCACCTCCTCTATGGACTAGACGTTGACCTACGATCTGCCTGGCTGGGATCAGAAGGTGGAGGATGAGCTGAGCCATTAAGACTTTTTCAGACTCTGAGATCAAGGAACAAACAGGAAAGACGGAAGCACTTACAGATATAACCTCACTAATTCCCACCAAATCCTAGGTAGGTTCTATTCTTATTTCCATTTTCCAGATGAGAAAACTTAATAAGCCATCCCATTTCACACTTATTTACTCATCTATTCAACACATATTTAATAACTTACCATGCCTGGCATTGGTGACCATGCCTGTAATCCTAAACTACTTGGGAGGCTGAGATCTGAGGATTGAGGTTCAAAGCCAGCCTGGGCAGAATAGTCCATTGAAGTCATCTCCAATCACTGCCAAAATATCAGAAATGGAACTGTGGCTCAAGTGGTAGAGAGCCAGTCTTGAGCAGAAAAAGTGAAGTGAAAGTAGCAAGGCCCTAGCACAAAAACAAACAAAGAAGGTTCTTTTTCCATAAACCAACCTATCACACACCAGGTTCCTTAGCAGGTGCTAGGATTCAATGATAGGCAGGCAAATGGATCCCAGTCTCACATAAATCAATCCATGTATAACAATTGTGTTAGGTAGCAGCAAGGGAAAAAGTCATTATGGCTGTTAGGAGTAGAATTAGTATTAGAACTCAGTACTGCTGGAATTTAAGTTCAATATTCAGGAAAAGTTCCATTATGCTAACTCATTTGGGCTGTTCACCAAGGGAAACACTGGTTTAGCCAATGACCCTCTTGTCCCTTGTTACTGAATATATTTCTCTCTCTCTCTCTCTCTCTCTCTCTCTCTCTCTCTCTCTCTCTCTCTCTCTCTCTCTCTCTCTCTCTCTCTCTCTCTCTCTCTCTCTTCTACCCCTAAGCAAAAGGCAGACAATGCAGTATGCTTCGAACATGCATTCTGGCTTCAGCTTCAAGTTTGAATAGCAATTTTCAGTGCATTGGGCTACACCTTGCTTTTCTTATATAAACCATCCTGGAGATCACACCATATACATACAGATTTTCCTATTCTTTTCTTCCAACTGTGAAATTTTCCATGATGATCTTGAATTTCAGATAATGGATAGATAATTTGGAATCGTTTTCACCCAGGCTAATTAAAATTATGCCAGAATCAGTAGCTTTGTTTTCATCCTATTCTGTAACATGGAAGTAAATCTTTTCCATCTTTTTGATTGTGCTGGTCTTGAGGCTTGAACTGAGGGCCATGAGCTTTTATGTTCATGGTTAACAATCTACTACTTGAAAGGTCAATATTTTCAATAATCAATCATGATTAATACTACACTATTATAAATGTGGGTGAATTAATGAAATTATATTTGACACAGGAGGCAATTATGGGGAGGTAGGTCTTTGACCTTCAGATAAAGTAACTAGAGGAAGGAAGCACCATGACCATGTGCAAAATTTGTCTTCCTTCTTTGAGCCTGGTCATGCTCTTTGTGTTCTAGGGAGAAACACAGTAATGTGAAGAGAAGCAATAGATCTCTCTAAGGGATGAAGTGATCATGTGCCTTGTGTCTAGGACAAAGGTAAAATTTTTCACTTTCCAAAAAAGCAAATGGTGTCTTATGATAGCAGAAAATACATAAGGTCACTATACCTATACCTACCACTTAAAATAGTTGTCATTACTTGGGTAGGTCTATGCATCAATGGATATCATGGTAGCTCAGTTCCATCAAGATAAACAAACATAATATGAAGTGATGACCTTAGTAACTTATCCAATCAGATATTTGTGTAAAGAGACTATTATTTTCTGAAATTCTATTTTGTTGTAGCTATGATCAATTTTACTACAAAACATGAGAAAGAGCTAGAGTTAAATGCCAGTTATTTCATAGATGCTACACTTGAAGCATCAGTATCCTAGACATGTTGCATATGTAGGTTATAGTTTCCCAGTAGTTCTGATGGAGACATGCTATGATAGCCAACCCTATCTTCTAGGAAGTTAGCAGGAAAGAATCTTGAGTTCACAAAGAGGGACAGTATTTCTATTGGTAGTAGAAAACATAAATCTCACCTATGCCATGGCAGGTCATAGTGGAATCATGGTTGTGGTCAGGAGAATCAGCTTCCCCACTTCACCTGAGTGACCCAATCTCATGTAGCACCTACTCACTAGAAATGAGTAGGATACGGGGTCCTTATTGCTGCCAGAACTGCTGTCTAGGTCTCTTTCTAAAATCTTAAAGAGAACAAGTACCTTTCATTTTATGATTTCATTTTCCTGTGTGATGACAACTGAAGTTGTTGACAGAAAGCAGGAGTCTGCTACCAAGCTCCTGGTAGACTGGCAGGACATATATTTGTAGAGACAGAAGGTACATTATCTCCATTATAGTGGATATACAGGCCTGGAAAAGTAACCATTTTCTGCTTTTCATCTGCTTCTGGAAAATTCTGATAGCCAGTGATAGGGATGGATATGGATGCTCTTTGATGGCCCTTTGAATGACCCAGATGCCATCAGTTTCAGTGAGTGTCTCCTATATCTCACAAAGGCCAGTCCTAAACATGACATCATTCCAGTGACACAGGGTTGGATCCTGGCCCTGGCTGGGCACTGCAGTGGCAAGCCTGTGTTATCCTCATTGCTTGTCATCCATGCTAGAGCTCAAACCTATGTTACTTGAGATTACCAACTGATGCCTAAGCATTAGGCAAGAATCTCTCTCAGCTGTCAAGCTTTCTGTACTCAATTTATTCGCCCTGTTGTGCCCAACATTTGTTAGGTCCTGATCTTGTCTTGGAGAATAGTGTTTTTCATGCCTTTTGATTCTACTGTTATTGTTAATTCTGCATAGAGGGAGATGGACCAGGCAGGTATCCATCTGGGCCTGACTAGACTGCCTTGTATTGATTTCTTGATGGCATCACAGATCACCTAGTCCCTGTGCATGAATTTCAGAACTGTTTCAATATGAATGATCAGATCACTGTAATAAACCCTCTGCCAGGAACACCCACACAAAACAAGGTAAGTCTCTCATTTTAAGACTGTAGGACTTTGCCTTCCAAAATGCAAGTCACTACAAGGAAGTATTGTTTTTCTTTTAATGCTTATCTTTAAAGATTCAGAACTTTATCTCAACAGCCACATTCCTTTTTGCCAGCATATGTGTTTATAGCACATACAGAACATCCCCATCTTCTTATGGGCAATAGCTCTAAGCCTACCCTGGTGTCTAACATTGGTCTCAGATTGGTCTCCCTGGGTTCACATCAAAGTTTCAAACTCATATTAACAGTTGGAGATTGGAGCCATGATTCAGTAGTGGAAATGATGTGTTGAGAGATAATTCCTTCCTCAACTCTTTTTCATTTAAGGGTTTCAAGTGACTACAATATTTTTACTGAAAGCCTTGGATTACTCTGAGCTTACAGAGAGGATGTGGAGAGTGAGTAAAGAACAGGAAAAAGTGTGAGCCAGCTTGATCTCAACTGCCATAGTAAGGGAGTGCCACTTTGTGATATTTCATTATTCATGGTTTTTAAGCCAATTTAATGAAGAAATTTAAATTCTCATGTTCAGAGGACAACTTTTCAGGGTGAAGCAACACATCACGGTTATCCAAGTGAAGGCATTTGGGGAACTTTTGGATTATATGTGCTGCATTGGAATCATTGGTTAAACAACAGGCATGAGTAAGTACTGGAAAGGGGAAAAGGAAAAGAAAGGGAAAGAGTGTGAATGGATCAATGCCCAGGTGCAGAGTTTAAGATGCAGGACAGGCACATAATCTCACACTCCTACAATTTTACACACAGAAGGAATACTCAGTAACATCCAGACTGGCAGCTAGTGTGTTTGTGACCACACATAGAAATAGGAGAAATAACAATCTCCAGGCAGTCAAGAATGCCTGGAGAAGATCATTCTCTGCCTGCTGCTTTCCTGCCCTGCTGAGTGCCTGCATGTTCAGCCAGTGGAATTACAAAGAGACCCTGTGGGAGCTGTCAAGAGTGTGGTGTGGTTCAGCTCTCACTGGAAGAACTGCCTTGTCTTCCCACCTCATCAAAGTCAACAGTGGCATGACCAGAGATTCCCTAGATGTATGAGACTTTAGGAAGTAGTTCTGCCATTTTCATTTAGGGCACTCAGGGAACCACAGCATTGAGAGAAGCAGCCGAGACACCTTTACATGCAGACAGGAATGGGCGAATTCTCCCAGCCCACCCAGCCAACCTCTGCCTCCCTTTGAGCATTCAGCAGGTTCTGGTATTCAGTGAGGATATTACAGGATCCAAGACTGGCTTATAATTGCCCAACTTCTGGTCCCAGCAGCTTTGGAGCCCTCTGGGAACCTGGAGTCACCAGAGGACACCATTTGTCTACCTGAGATTTGCAAGCATCATGTCTCTACCTGAGTGTGTGTGTGCATGTGTGTGTGCGTGTGCGTGTGTGTGTGTGTGCGTGTGTGGTTGTGTTTTGTCAATCGTGGGGCTTAACTATGGGCCTGGGCATGGTCCCTCAGCTCTTCAGCTCAAGGCTAGTGTTCTATCACTTGAGCCACAGCACCTTTCTGGTTTTCTGAGTGGTTTATTGGAGGAGATAAGAGTCTCATGGACTTTTCCTGCCCAGGCTGGCTTTGAACCATGATCCTCAGATCTCAGCTTCCTGAGTAGCTAGGATTACAGGTATTAGCCCAGCTTGTATGTTTTTTGTATAGAAATTTACACAAGATCACACCTAAAGGCAATGCAATGCTCCTGGAGAGATTAAAGGATGCTGAATCATAAGTTTTACACATTCTTCTAATTCATTTATGAAGTTTTTCTTCAGTGATACAAATATAACTGATTTTACTTCATTTAGAAAACATTCTGAAACACTTCGAATACTATGATTTTCTAAAGTGAGGAAGCAAGTCAAAGAACAAATTATTGATTTAAATTAAGAAGCAATAGGACAGTTTGGGGGTAGTTTTAAGAAGAATGTTCTACAATTTGAAGGACAGTGGAGGAGAACTCCAGGCAGCTGTCCATATTTAACACAGGGCTCTGTGTTGGCTCCTGGGAAGAAAGGGTTGAGGCCAAATCACAGAGCACCCTCTTCAATTTCATATCTGGAGGGTGAGAACACATGGGATCCTGCAGTGTGTGATTAGCCTGTCCTTCTTGGGTTTGTAGAAACCACACTTCTTTCTCTGGGGAGGAAGGTACCTTCCTCCTAAGTCTGTTCAGGTGACTGACATTCACTCCAGTAGTCCCTCTTCCCACAGAGAGTCCCATGAGCACAGGGCACAAGGCAGGACTTAGAGTTGGACCCAATCCCTGCCCAAGGTCAACTTTCAGGATCTGAGGAGCCTTTTTGTTCTGTCCCCAATGAGTTCTCCTCCCTCATATCTTCATCTCCCCAGTGATGCTGAACCTGTGTCTGTGTTGCAGGTTCCTGCTCTCTTCCCATTTCCAACAGGGAACTGGATTGTGGGGCCACAGTGTAAATGAAGATTCCAGAGGAACTGGAAGCACACATAAAGACCTCTAATTTGACCTTGTACATCTCTGCACATCCTGAAATTTTGTTAATTTTGTGCTTTCTTTAGCTAATTCACTTACGTTATGTATTGCACCAATATTGTATATTATATGAAGCAATAAGATATATTTTGTTTAGTATAGTATTGAACATAGCTACCTATGCCCTATTCCACATATAGATTAGTGTTGTATTCTAAAGATGAGCATTAGTTTAAATAATTTCCATTAAATGTTATTAATTAGGTCCTTTGCAGTTAGTTGCTTGCCTTTTTTTCTGTTTTAACGGAAAATCCTGTTTAAAACCACATGAAGTGTAAAATTCACTCTAGTGCTTGTCCCCACTTTAACTCCTTTCCTATTTCATCATTTAATCTCAAGATAACTCAGAATCCTCTTTGTTCCTCCCATTGGTGTGACCATGAGAACAGTATGACCTGAAGTCTTCCAGAATGACTTAGATGGTCAGGCTTTTTCCCAACATCTCCATCCTCTGCTCCTATCAAATGCATGTTTCCCATGCCTCTTTCTTACAATCTTCAAAATACTACTCTACTTCCCTCAGGCAAAGAATATCTCATCCTTAAAAGCTGTAGATATTCTACTTTTGTGGTTACAGAAAGACTTTTTATTTTTCTTCAAGATTTTTCTACATTCAAATCCATTTTTGAGTCCAGAACATTCTCGTGTGTGCGTTGTCTCTGCCTCTCTGTCTCTCTCTGTCTCTCCCTCTCTCTCCATCTCTCTGTCTCTCATTTTCTTCCTCTGATTTTCCCTATCCATTTGATTGTTAGTGATCAAGTCTATGAACTCTACAGGCTTAGGAAGGTATGCATCTAATCTCTTTCAGGCCATTTGTATTTTCTTACTTCTTTTGGTCTGTGTCTGTCTCTCTCTCTCTTCCTACTTCTGTTTCTGTCTCTGCCTTTATATGTGTCTTGTCTGTCTCACACACACTGTCCATTTGATTTTTAGGGATCAAATCCAGGTGCTTTGACATGCTTAGCATCTAATCTCTGTATTGAGCAACTTTGTTTTTCCTATTTCTAAAAACAAATTAGAAACATTAGATTTTGATGGAAACATTATTTGAATTTTTGTGGGGACTATAACATAGGGTGTTTCATTGAAGTGTGGGCCTTGGCTAGGGATCTTCCTTCCTCAATCTTCTAAGTGCTGGAGTTACAGTCTGGTAATTTGAGATGAAGTTTTAATATTTCTTTTGTGTCTTTGCTGAGATGTTTCTTTTTCAAGCTCCTCATTTGTTCATACATCTAGAGTTGTATAGTTACTATCATTGCTGTGCATTTCTCTCAGATCTTTACCATATTTTTTATTTTCAAGGCTATCTACAGAAGGGTTACAGTTACATAAGTAAAGTAATAAGTACATTTCTTGTCAAACTTGTTGCCACTTCCCTCACTTTCCTCCTACTTTTCCTTGCCCCACACCACATTTTACTACACCTTACTAAGTGTCTTTTCCTTCTATCTTTTCATTGTTGTTCTGGTAGTGAGACTGGATCTCTTCATCAGAGCCTACAACATACTCACTTGACATTTTCTCTCCTAACTTTACTGTTTGAATTACACTTCCAGTACAGTTTTGTTTGCCAGTTATTTGGAGAATTGGTTTCTCAAGCTTTTGTGTTTGGCCTAATATGAAAGTGTGATCCACAGAGCTTAGCCCTTGAAATGAGTAAGATAATGAGCATGAGCCTTGGGCTCTCAGTTCCAAATGCCTTTGAAAAATATTTATTTTCCTTTTCTTTTCTTTTCATTGTCAGAGTTCTTCACTGTATTTCATTTATTTGCACTTCCTGGCTGAAATGATTTGTTAGTGACATGTATTATCTCCTGACTAGAGTCCCTTCATTCTCTGTTTCTTTCCTTCATATTTTTGGGAATCATCCATGCTTGGTAACTTTTTCTTATTTTTTTTCTCATTTTCAAGCTTGTACCTTGTCCTGGCCAGGTGCCACTGGCTCACACCTGTAATCTTAGCTACTCAGAAGGCTGAGATCTGAGGATCAAGGTCCAAAGCCAGATGGGGAGGAAAGTCTGGGAGACTCTTATCTCCAATAAACAACTCAGAAAACCGATGTGGGAGCCCTAACCTTGAGCTGAAGAGCTGAGGGACAACGCCCAGGCACAGAGTTCAAGGCCCACAACCGACAAAAAAATAGAATGTATCTTGCCATGTAGATAATTATCAAGACTGACTACTTTCATGTCATCATGGATATCACTTTGTGTTTTCTATCACAGTACCTTTGTATAGAAAAGACAACAATATCTTCTAGTGCTCACTTTTGTATGAAATTTGTTTACAAGACTTTTTAGGTGTGTAAGATTCAGCAATGGTTTTGCATCCTAACAGAGCTTCTTTCTGATATATCTGTATAATACTCACAAAGATGTCATGATTGTTATCCTTCCCCCATTCTTTACCATCAGCTTTTTCTTTCATCACTTCTCACTAATCCTTCTCCCTTGTAGCCTGTTCCTGGTTGTTGCTCCAATGTGTGAGGCCTGTCATAGAAGGACCTAGCTGCTACCATATTATCTAGACCTGTCATCTTTCCCCTAAAATAGTGATTATTTTAAAAAAAACCTTGAGAAACTTTAGATATTTTCTTTATCTAGAAAAGATTTTCTTTCTGAATGATTTGACTTTATTTTCCAGTAAATCAGTCTTACTACACTTACAGAAATTGTTCTTCTTTTCTTATTTCAGATCTACTTCTCAGTTCATTTATTGATGCTTTCAACTTTCAGAATAATCAGGTTTGTCTCTTGCTGATTCCTAGTTCATGTTGTTACTATTGCTTCTGAGTCATGCAGATCACCAGACTTTTCCATGACAGTCACATGCACCCAGACTACAACTCCATTGACAAGGGGTATGTAAGTTGTCAGGCATGAAACTTTATCTCAGCCCTTTATTCTGAAGAAGTTATCTTTTTTATAAATGTTATTTGTAGAAATATATTTATAAATAAATACTGATGTTCAAACCTCTTTGATTTTTCATATTGATATTTTGCAAGAGTAGATAAATAATTAAAACTGTGTGTAACATAGTATACACAGATATTACTCATTCCTCAAAGGAATTTGAGAGAACTTTATTAATGGATATAGTTAATTGAAGAGGAAAAGAGTTAGCAAAAAATATGACCGGATCAACTAACTATGACAACAGCTGAACTCTAGGAAACAAAAAGGAAGATAGTGGTAGCAGTTTGGAAGATGGGCAGCTATAGGTCAAAGGAAGCAAAGTTTCAGTGATGCTCAATGAGTAAGTCCTGAAAATCTAATTGACACTAAGATTCCTACCTGAGGTATTAATGTCTGGTTGTAATTAACATTTCAGTGTATAAGCACCTGTGCCCTGGTCCACGTGGGATGAGGGAGGCTGCAGCCTGGGGACTCCCCTGTTTTGAGGTAACTTCTCCCTCCCCCACCCCCACACACTCTAATAGAGAGTGAGGAGAAGCATGTGCATGGGCCAGATGGAGTGGTCACCCTACAAGGAAGGCAAGGACTCAGATTCCCACCAAGTCCTTTTGCCTTTCTGCTTATCCGGGTAGCCAGGGTTGCCCCACTTTGCTGTATCTGTTAGTGATCATGGGACTTGAGCCGGGACCATGGGGTCATGACTGACACTGAGATCACTGAAGAGACAGAACCTGGAGCCCCTTCAGCATCACCGCAGACCTCCACTTTACTTTTCTGCATGGGCCAGTTGCGGTGCCATACCTGGGTGGCCCACACATGGAAGGAAGTGCTCTCTGTGCCCCCAGTGGGAGCAGAAGTGCAGGTGAGGGGACACACATGAATGCCCACATCAGCATCAGAGGAACCTGGAGACGTACTGCACCTGCTACAGCCAGGCTGTTCCCAGGGCCTCTTTGGCTTTGCTGTGAGGACCTCTGTCTTCCTCCTGGTCCACGTGGGCCCAATTGTGGGTGCCATTACAGATGCCACCATTTCGAAGTAATGTGCTCACCTTCTGAACCCATTGGGGTGAGGGGATACAAGAATGCACCTCAGTGCTAGATGGGTCTGGTCATGCAGTAGAGTCCACCAAGAAGGAAGGCAGGACTCGGGGGTCTTTCCTTCCTCCCATTCTGGCTTCAGCCCTTGTAGTTGGGGTTACTGGATTGACTCATGGCTGGAGTCTTCTTGGCTGCCACTGTCCTACAATGGGTGCTACACCTGCTGCAGCGGTGATGCAGTGCTCAGAGATCAAGAGTTATTTTCAGATGGTTTTTCAATAAGTCAAGATACAACTCTATCCCTAGGTTTGACTTCTATTTTAACCTGCAAGTTGTCCATATTAAATGAATGCCAATGGACTAGATCTAGTATATAATACGTAATCTGAAAAAATGCATTTGTATGCATTGAGAGATTAGTGGGTTTACTTCATTCTTCAAATTGTAGTTTTTCTCCTCATGTTAATATTGAATCTTCAGCTGTTTCCTATTCCCTCGGGTGTGTTAAACTTAGCCTAGCATGGTTCTTTTCTTTCCTTTGATTTCGTGTGTGTGCATGTGTGTGTTGATATTGGAGGTTAAACTCAGGGCCTTGGCACTGTCCTTTACCTTTTTCTCTCAAAGCTAATGCTCTACCACAGCTCCATTTCCAACTTTTTTGGTGGTTAATTGGAGATGGATCTCATGGACTTTCTTGCCCGGGCTGGACTCAAACATCAATCCTCAGATCTAACTTCCAGAGTGTATGTTTTGTTCTTAAGATCAAAACACGGCCAGGCATCAGTAGCTCATGCTTGTATTCCTAGCTACTCAAGAGGCTGAGATCTGAGGATTACGGTTCAAAGCCAGCCCAGGCAGGAAAGTCCATGAGAGTTTCATCTCCAATAAAGGACCAGAAAACTGGCAATGGCTTTGTGGCTCAAGTGGTAGAGTACTCACCTTGAACTGAAGAGGTGAGTGACATCTCCCAGGTCCAGAATTCAAGACCCATGGCCAACAGACAAAAACCAGAAAGATCAAAACACTGAAGAGGTATCTCAGAAGCCCCAGTTTATGATGTTGTTACTGCTCACACTGTCACTAAAGATGTTTCTTTCTTTTAATAAAGGTTTCCACCAGTACTAGTATTCTACCCAGTGGGAGTATGCATAACTTTAGATACCTGACAATTTGTACATTACATTCTTGGCCTACACCAAGAAGCAAATAGGTGGCAGACACCATTGGCACAAGCTGTGAGTTACATATTCTTCCTCAGGAACTTAATGCTAAAAACAAGGGACATAGGCCAGCTTGAGCTAAAGAGGGAAATCTTGTCTCAAAAAAAAAAAAACTGAAAACAGGAATCTGAGAGAAAAGGGAAGGGGATTTATCTAGGCCTACATTTTCACCTGCACAGCCTTCATCTTGTGATTTACCTTTACATTCTATTCAGTAATCTACTTTCCAATGAGGTTTTTTTGGGGGGGGGGTCTGGTCATGGGGTCTGAACTCTCGACCTTGGGCTCTGTCCCTCAGCTCTTCCGCTCAAGGCTAGCACTCTACCACTTGAGCTACAGCGCCACTTCTGGCTTTTTTTTTCCTGCTTATGTGGTGCTGAGGAATCAAACCCAGGGCCTCATGCATGTGAGGCAAGCACTCTACCACTGACCCAACTTCCCAGCCCCTTTCCAATGAGTTTTTAGATCTTGTTTCTTTCTTTTGTTTCCCAGAGTTAGAAATCTTACTGTTATGGTTGAGGATTTAGCTAAATGTAAGAGTAGTTGGCTGGCAAGTGCCAGACCCTAAGTTAAGATCCTCAGCAAAGAATTAAAAAAGACCTCGGTTTTTTATATGAAGAACAAAACATACACCAATAAATCCATCTTTTGGAGCTCATTTAAGAAAACTATGATGAAAAAGCATAACATAAGCTAGGCACTGATGGCTCATACCTGCAATCCTAACTAATCAAGAAGCTGAGACTTGAGGATCTTGGTTTGAAGCCAGCTAACACAAAGAAAGCCTATGAGTGTCTTATCTCCAGTTAACCAGTAAAAATCCAGAACTGGAACTGTGATTCAAGTGGTTCAGTGCAAGCCTTGAGCTACAAAGCTAAGACACAGCACCCAGGCCCTAATGCAAAACAAGACAACAAAAACAAAAAGGAAAACTCATAAATTACAAACCATGGAAATATCAGCACTATAAAGGACAGAATCCCAATGATATTTCTTTCTTGATTCATAAAAATGTGTAGGAGATACATACATCAGTTAGGATAAAGTTATCTAAACTCCCTCTGACACATTCTGCAGCTTTGCGGTTTGGAGGAACTGCTCCTGATACCAGGGCTTTTTGGGGAGAAGGATTCTGGCCAGCAGAGATACTGTGAGGTAGGGAACTTCTAGAAGCTTCCACAGGTCAGCTTCCAGCCACACAGCCTGTTTGGCCAGAGATAAACCCTCTGGAGACTGGGACTCAGATCCTGTCTCCCTTCTTCTCCACTTTGCAGAATGTGACCCTTGGGCTGGAAAAATCTGTTAAACTCTGAGTGATTTGAAAGCCATGGCTTGGCCTGGCCAGAGCATCAAGTTGTTCTGTTTTGATGTCTCCACATCCTCCTGTATGTTGTCCTTTAGTTTCTTTGCTCTCGGTTAGACAACCAATGAAGCCACAGCTCCAGTTCTGGGTTTTTACTTATTGGTTAATAAGACTTTCCTGCCAAGCTGGCTTTGAACTAAAAGTCTCAAATCTCAAGCTCCTGAGTAGCTAGGATTACTGCTGTGAGACACGAGCACCCGGCCAGATCCTTTCTTCATAAACTAAAATCTACATGTTTTTCTGAGTTCAAATGGAAACTACTTTTTGTCTTCCATGGCAGGAGGCATAGCAGAGTAGCATGAGCAGCAAAGACATGTCTTTCCTTGCAAGCATGAAGCCCTGAGTTAAATCACTTGGATTGTACAATTTTTACAATTTAAAAATAAATATTTTCAAAACCTTTTTCCCATGTTGCAAGAAATTTTCAGCAGCTTGTTGCTGACAGTTTTGGATTCAATGTTCTCCACTTAAGCTTTTCCTTCATAATTACAGAAGGGAGACATTTTCTCGGTAGCACAAGTAGCAGCAGAGAAGACATTGGAAGAAAAGGCCTGGCCAGGTGGGTGAAGCTGTGGAGTCCTGAAGGGAGGTGGCTCCCATCGATCCTTGCCAGTCACCTACAGCTGTGGGAAACAGGCATCTAGCTACCAAGGTGCCGTGAAATGGGAACATGACAGCCAAGACTGTGGAAACAGCCTAGGTCTGGCTGCTACTGTCCAATGAAATGAGAGCAAGGAACATTCATGCATAAATCTAGGACAGTTTTGCAGTCTGATCTTGTAGGTTTGTGTATGAATGCCCAGGATTGAAAAGTGTTAAGACCAGGAGTGAGATGATTTGTTTAGAAAAAGGACTCCTTCGATGTTCTACAAAAAATGTAGTTATGACCTTACTCATGTAACTGAAACCCCTTTGTACAGCATCTTTATAATAAAAATAACATTTAAAATTAACATATGTCTCATGCTTTCCCCTTATCTGCAGTATATGTCTAGGACAAGCAGAAAATGTCAAAACCTATGTACATCTGACCATATAAACTAATGCTAAGCTAAATGAACCACAAGATAGGGACACAAGAGATTTTATCTTTCTTGCTGTTCTTTTTAATGTACTTATAATGTACATTTTTTGTTTCCTTTGTATGTTCATCCCCCATTTTCTAACCCCTGTTGTCACTGTATTTGATTCTGGTGTCCTGCGTCTTGTATATACATTTTTCTAAATTGGGGAGGGGAAGGGAAATAAAATGCTGAAATAAGGTTACAGGATGACCCATTGTAACAATGAGATGGACAAGACGCTATGCTGAAAATGAATTTTACAACTTTGGGTGTGGAGGAATTGGAAAGGTTGGGAAGAAAGGGATGGTAGGGAAAAACAAAAGAGGGGATAACAATGCTTGAGAGGAAGTGGACTCATTACCATGCTCTAGAAACTGTAACCCCCCTCTGTACAGTATCTTTACAATAAAAATATAAATATTAAAAATTGTACTCCTTCAGGACTTTCAGGCCTACCTAGTGTTCTATTGTAATAATGTACTCATGACAATCTTGTCTCAATTCATAGACATCTGTGTGTGTGTGTTTGTGTGTCTGTCTGTGTGTGTGTCTGCCTGCCTGTTCGGTTGTGTTTAGAGAATAGAAGGCAGATGTAGGAGACAAAGTTCCCTGAGAGACTGGTGCAGTGGCTTACACCTGAATTTCCAGCTATATGGAGGTGATCAGGGGGATGGTGGTTTGAAGCCAACATGGGTAAAACATTAATGGGACCACCACCTCAGCAAAAATACCAAGTGAAGTGGTACTGTCACCCTGTTATGTGGGAGACATAGAAGGAAGATCACAATCCAAGGCTGATATAGGCAAAAATATGAGATCCCACCTGAAAAATAACCAAAACCAAAGGAGTTAGAGTTGGAGTTCAAATGCTAAAGTGCCTTGCTAACAAGTGCAAATTAGAGTTCATACCTGAGTACTACTCATCACAAAAGAGTTGCATGAGAATATGACCTAATACATTCACTAATGCAGTTGATAATGGTGAGCCCTGCATTATCCATGCACCCCACAGTGAGCTGAATATAATTAAATTTACCTAGGATTATTTCCAGGCCAGAAAGTTATGAGACACGTCAGGGGCTAAGACAGCACAACATCTGCCCCTGTGTAGGAAGCCTGTGACAGGACACAGGCAAGCCTGCCTCTGGTCTGCTAGATGCATTTCCTGTTGGGTGGCAAATCATAGAACAGACTATCTTTCTTGTTTCTAGTGAACACATGGTACAGATTAGCAATTGGCTTTGAGGTATAATCTCATCCCTATCATGGGAAGAGCCACTACTATGCTGACAGGCAGCCTGCTGGGAAGAGACATTCCATGTGTCTTGGAAAGGATGTCCACAAACTCAGGGCTCAGGCTGTTCTCAGTCATGAAAGTGATGAGGAGAGGAGCTTTGTTTTATTTATTTATTTATTTATTTATTTATTTATTTATTTATTTATTTATTTATTTATTTATTTATTTCAGTCATAGGGCCTGCACTCAGGGCCTGCAAGGCTAGCACTCTACCAGGTGAGCCCTTGCATCACTGTCAGCTTTTTCTGCTTATGTGGTGCTGAGGAATTGAACCCTGGATCTCATGTATGCAAGGTAAGCACTCTACCACTGAGCCACCTTCCCAGCCCAGCTTCATTCTCTAATAAGGCTTAATAGGAGGCATTCAGAGCTGAGTCCTAAGTCCCTTCACCATTTTTAATTAATTTTTTATTGTGAAAATACTGTACAGATGGGTTACAATTACATGAACATGGTAATGAGTCTATTTCTTATCAAGTGTTGTTGCCTCGTCCTTTGTTTTTCCCCTACCATCCTTCCCTCCCACCTCCTCAACTACACTCTGTTCTTCCTCCCCTTCCCCCACTCCCGCCTGAATTGTAAAGTTCGTTTTTCAACATAGCATCTTGTACATCTCATTGTTGTTTCGGGTCAACTGTATCCCTACTTAAACAATTTGTTTTTTCCCTTCCCCTCCCCTAATTATACCAACATCAAATACAGTGAAAACAAGGGTTATACATGGGGGAGGGACATACAAAGGAACAAAATAATCACATGGTACATTATAAATATGTTAGAAACAATAACAAGAAAGAAAAAAATCCACTTGTATCCCTATCTTGGGGTTTATTTCGCTTAACATCATCTTATCTGACCTTTTCTGCTTGTCCCAGACATGTACTAGTTATTGCAAATAAGGAAAATCATGGTCCCTTCATCTTTTAAATGCCTTGATTATAAAGAAAAGGTCAATCTGACTCTGTTCACTTTATTTCAGGAACCAACATGGCCCAGAAGGTAACTCAAGCACAGCCTGTAATTTTAGTGGTAGAAAAGGAGGCTTTGACCCTAGACTGTTTATGTGAGACTTGGGTATCTTTATACTGCATCTTTTCTTACAAACAGCCCCCTAGCAGGGAATTGGTTTTTCTTATTCATCAGAACTCTTATGGGAAACAAAATGCAACAGAATATTGATATTTCCTGAACTTCCAGAAGTTATCCAGATTAATCAAACACACCATCACAGGCACACAGCTGGAGGATTCAGCTGTGTATTTCTGCACATGCACAGAGCCCACAGTGAGAGGGGAGCCTATAAGCCCCTTACATAACCCTCAGCTAGAGCAAGAGACCCAGGGAAAGAAGCAGGGCTGTGGGCAGAGGTAGGATTTGCAGGGAGACCATAGAGCAATTCACATACAATGTCTAGACATACTACCTATTAGACATATGTGTGTCTCCTTTGGTCTTTTTTTTTTAAATTTTATTTTATGTTATTTGAGAGCATACTGTACAGAGGGGTTACAATTACATTGGCAGGATAATGCATAGATTTCTTACCAAGCATTGGAGCCTCCTCCTTTGTTTACCCTTCACCTCCCTTCCCAGCCTCCCCCCTCCCCCCCACCCAATCATACCCCCCTCCCCCCCACACCGACATTGTAAAGCTTGCTTTGACATGACATTTTGTAATTCTCCTTGTTGCAACAGGTCCACCTGAATCCTTAAACGACTTGTTTGTCCCCATCTCCTCCACATGTTATACTGACATCAAATAAAGTGAAAGTGGGGGTTACACTGTGGGGGAGGGACATACAAAGCAACAAAGAAATAATCTTATAAATGCGTTAGAAACACATGCATGAAAGAAACGAAAACATTAAAATACATATTTAAGGGTTCGTTTTCCTAACATCCTTTGGTCTTTATATTAAGAAAAAATATAAAGCCCATGTAAAAATCACTTGTAAAATGTTTGTGAACAAAGCTTATTATTTATACTTGTATCATTTTACTAAGGTGGAAAAATTATCAAATTCTATTAACCAATTGGAATATTTGTAGAAAAAATATATATGTTTATGCAATGATGATTACATAGAATGTTTTTATCTACATTTAATACAACTATATTCCAGTTTTTCTTAAAAATTTGTAATTCTTGACCAGTTAGGAAGAATAAAGTATTTGAATCGGGACTTCTTTCTATACTCAAGTGAACACTATTACATATAAACAGAAGATATATAAGCTGTTTTTCAAATTACCTTTTGTTTCAAAATTGTGAATTTTAAATGCTATTGAGACAACTTGTTCTCATTTGCATACTGCCTATGAATGGAAATATTTAGAGTGGAGATGTGTCAAGCCTGGCCAGTCTCTTGCTACACCTTTAAAATATCCAGTTTTATCTCCTGTGAAACCAAAAAGCGGTTAGGGCCAGAATGACAGCTGTCATGGTAACCGAGTCCAGACCATCATTGGTACCTACTTTCTGTTATACAATGTATTCGTCCTCACATGTTACAACAGATTCAAAAATGAGAATTTTCATGTTCTCTGGCTCTGTTGGGGATCACTGATGTCCCTAAGCAAGGCTGAAGACACACGTGCCTACATGCAAAGACAACATGCCAGGGATGCCTACATAGCAAGGGTCACTTAGAGGCAGAGTGCAGAGGCATACACAAAACAATGGCCTTGGTCCCTACCCCTGACCCTCCTCCCAAACCAACATAAGAAGATAGCTAGTTGACTCAAGAATGTTAGCTTAAGAGTTTATGCTTGGCTAGCTCCCTAACCCTTCTCCAACACCACGATAAGAAAATAGGTTACTCAAGGATGTTAACTGAAGAGCTTGTTTGGCTCAGGGTTACTATTTTGCCAAAATGATTTCTGCTTTGTGTGAAAAAAGACACTTGTTTGTTCATCATGGTTGTGTAAAAGTTTACTGCCTTTCCTACTACATCATGCTAGATATTAGGGAAATGAACCCCAAGATAAATTTTCAAATGTTTTTTTTTCTTTCATGCGATTGTTTCTAACATATTTATAAGATGATTTCTTTGTTGCTTTATATGTCCCTCCCCCATGGTATAACCCCTGCTTTCACTGTATTTGATGTTGGTATAATTTGGGGAGGGGAAGGGAAAAAAACAAATCATTTAAACAGGGATACAGGTGGACCCATTGCAACAATGAGATGTACAAGTCGTTATATCGAAAAACGAATTTTACAACTTTGGTGTGTGGGGGAGGATCCGGTAGGAAGGGCTCCTGGGAAGGGATGGGAGGGGAAACAAAGGAGGAGGCAACAATGCTTGATAAGAAATGTACTCGTTCCCATCCTCCTCTTCAGAGAAGTTTCTCTTTAAGTCTTTAGCCCACTTGTTTATTGGGCAGTTGTTTCTTTGACGTTTTGTTGTTGGGGGATTTAATTTTTTGAGTTCAAGGTATATTTTAGATCTGAGACCCTTGTCCGTTGTATGGCTAGAGAAGATCTTCTCCCAATCCGTGGGCTTTCTATTGATCTTGCTAGCTATGTCCTTTGCCATGCAGAATGGATGGGAAGGGGAAACAAAGGAGGAGGCTACATGCTTGATAAGAAGTGTTCTCATTATCTTGCCCATGTAATTGTAACCCCTCTGTACAGTATTTTCACAAAAAAATTAAAATTAAAATTAAAAAAATGTACTCATTATCTTGCCCATGTAATTGTAACCCCTCTGTACAGTATTATCACAAGTTAAAAAAAAACTGCCTGGGAGATGAACTAGGGTCCGTTGTTCTCTAAGACAGTGCCCCTTGGCTTCCCCATTTTGATTCCTGAGATCATCTTTGTGACTTTGTTTCTTTCTCATACTCTACCACTTCCCAGTAGGTACCTGTTCATTTTGTAGAAGTGCACATGGCATGGCTCCACAAAAGTGTTAGAAACTTCTTGAGCCACTTATCACCATTTAAAATCAGGTGTCACATTAAATACAATGAATTTCTCACTTGGCTACAAAAATAGGACACTAGACATAAGGAGGAAGAGGTCAAATGTTATGTTTGAATATGTAATGACTTTGGTGTATGTTCATTTTATTTTTCTAGCTCATATTATTTTATCCACAATATGAATATGCACATATGTAAAAAGTTAAATTATTGATCATAAAATACAAAGAATCCCATAAAACAAAACAAAACAAAAAACCAACCCACAAATCTGCACCAAGTGCTGATGGCTCATGCCTAGAATCATAGCTACTCAAGAGACTGAGATCTGAGGATTGAAGTTCAGAGTCAGCCTGAGAAATAAAGTCTGCAAGACTCATCTCCAATTAAGCACGAAAAAATTGGAAGTGGAGCTATGTCTCAAGTGGGAGAGCACTAGCCTTGAGCAAAAAAGTTCAGGATCAATGGGTCCTGACTTCAAGCACCAGAACTGGCACCAAAACAACAACAACAACAATAATAAAACTGGGTTAAAATTGCATGAGACTAAAGCTTTTTCCCTGCTGATTTCATATGTCTTAATGTATACACCAGTTTGAGAAACCTAAATATAGTTTATATATTAATTCCAAGACACTACATAAATGAGGGTTTCTAAACATTAAGTATTGTGTAAACATTTGCAGAGTTAAAAACACATAGGTTTAGTAAATATGAACTGACCAACTGATGTCCTATTTTATCAAAAGTACATTCCATTTAAATGTCCTACATTATATACAAAACTTTTGATATTTCTGCTGTTTATAATCAGTATAATGGACATAGAAAAACTCTCATCGTTTAGACAGTCTTGCTACTTAAAATATGATCTACATTTATCTGCCTAGACTAAATAAATGTTATTGTATATAAGATGTCCTTATACATTAGGAAATACAACTATTTGGAATCATTGGCACTATATACTTAACTTGTAGGAGCTCTAAAGTTTTAATTTTTACTCCGAATGGAAAATTACCTTAATATATAATTTGTTTGTACCTGTGATTCTGTTTGTTGCTATTGTTAAATACATTTGTTTTTCTCAAATGTATAAGCCTACTAAAATAAATTAGCAAAACCACTTTACAGATTCAATGTACTCAATACTGGTACCATTTTGTACATTGTTAGAAAGTGATTTTTCTGTCAAAATTATTTGCTTCCTTTCTTGAGAAAATGGTTTTCCTGAAGAGTTCTTCATTTAGCCAGGTGGTTTGGCCATTGTTAATTACATTTTAGTTACAAATATCCTTTTTCTGAGCAGTTTAATTAAGACACAAGTTAGAAGCTCCTTGAAGTTTAATTATATTCTGTTAATTAAGCCCACACCCTTTTGCACATTGTGAAACTGAGCTCAGCCAGTGCTGGCAGAGGGGCAAGGACTGCTGGGTTAGGGATAGAAAGGGAGCCGCCAGTCTGCTCTGTGTGCTTGCATCAGAATTTTGGCTGATGGCCACCCTTCTGAAGAAGTAAATTTTGTCTTGCTGACTTCCTTTATAGTGAGTGTCTTTATTCCTATGGGACACCCTAACATCCAGAGCTATTTCTAATGAGGCTTAGTTTACGTTCGTCTGTTTTTAAATAGAAAGAACTTGACAATGTTAATATAATGCTGTCAAGTATAATTAATATTCTAAAATGCAGTATGAAATGGAAATATCTAGACTGTTCTAACAATTGATACTGTTTTCCAATATTTTAATCATGTCTAAGATTTTTGTCATTGCCATTTTATCCTCCTAAAGTATTTGAAATCTAATCCACAGAAAAAATACCTTTATTTTTATTTTATATTTTATATTTTTATTTTTTAACTTTGTTATTTGTCAAAATCTTTTCAGACATTTGTTTTTATTGGCTTTATTTTTTGTATTCATTTCAAATTTGTATTTATTCTCTATTGACATTCTGCACCATTTTGGAAATGTTAGGACAGAGTTGAGAATGGAGATGAGGGAGTTCCGGGAAGATGGCTGAGGAGAAGCTGGAATCTGAACAAGCTCTCGCATAGAAAGCAGTTTTAGAGTTCCAGTGAACAGTCCTAAGCCAGAGAATCACACCAAGTGTGCCATCACAGGACAGAGAGTTAGACAAGAGAGGGGAAGCCAAGATCTGGAGACACATCTGAGCGCCTGCCAGCTGCCGCAGAGGCGGCAGCAGGGTCTCAGCAGTGACCGCAGCCGGGGCCATATGTGAGCGCTCACACAGAGAGTCTGGGACTAAGGAGCCAGACACAGCGGGCAAGAGGTTTCTACTCAACACCAGCAAGAACCGACAAGGAGTGGACATCTTCATCCTGAAGTTTGCAGACCAGAGACGACCCAGGATCCAAGACTCGGCGTGAGTACAAGCCCGACGTCCTCACTCCTTCTCAGGGAGCAGAGGAGGGAAGGCCACACCTCCCTCCCCAGCAACAGTGATCTCGATCTTGGATACCGACAAATCTCGGAGGAGCTGCCAGCTCCAACTCAGGCCTTTGAATAAAACGAGTCATTTAGCAGGTCACAAGAACTTAATGGTGAAGTGACCTGCCAGACTCAGCTCCATCCAGGGAAAAGTCACCCAGCTCAGGCACCAGCCATTGGAGTGGCTTGCATCACTGGGTAACAAGAGCCAGAGACTGCCCCTCCCTCTAGCAGCCACCACAATCAATTGAAAAACAGAAACCCTGAGAATGGCTCCAGGCTGGGCTCTGAGTTTTTCACAAAATAGCCCTAGGGAAAAGCTACTGTTTGTTGAAAGGCCTCAACTCTACCAGAACCTAGCCTCATCACCCCTCTTTTGTGATTCTCAAAGCAGATCACCCTCCCATTAACCTAACCAAGGAGTGGGATCTCAAAATCTTGGGTAAAGCAGAGCATTTTTCTGCCTGTTCGAACAAACTGACTTAAGAAACCAATCAAGCCACAGGACCTCAAGCTGACCAGAGACTCCAAAAAGAGGCTGGTTACAGACAAAAGGGAGATACAGGATTCTTCCCACCCCTCCCAAAAAAATCAAAAAAAAATCAAAGAACTTTTTATTGTCTTCTTCTCCTTTTCTTTTTTCTTTTCTTTTTTTTTTTTTTGGTACATTATATTTATAAAAAAATTTTTTCCTTTTCTAAAACTTTTATTAATCTTTAATTTTTGCCTTTTTCTTTTTTCTTTTTTCTTTTTTTCTTTTTTTCTTTTTTCTTTTTCTTTTGCCGTTTTCCTTTCTTTTCTTGTCTTCTTTCTCTTTTTCTTTCTTTCTTAATTATCTTTTTGTTTTTTGTCTAGCTCTACTGAACTTCTGATATTTTTTCTCCCTTTCTTATCCTTTTCACCTTTTCCTCTCTTTTGTTCTTCTGTATATGACTTAACTCTTGTCCTGCATGTCCTCAGATAAACCCATAGTTAACTAGTAGACCCTATCCCCCATTGTGTACACACTTAATCCACAAATTTATTACTCAATCCAAAACCTCTGAGACTTAAATTCCTTAATAGCAGTACTACCTCTTTATACTTATATAATATTTTGAGCATTTTTTAAGTTTTTCACATCTCCTCTATCTCCCTCCTTTTTTCTCAATATATTCACATTCCTCTCTAAATAGATGGTCTTTCAAACTCCATAACTATATTAATTTTTACATTTCTATTTTTTTGGTCTCTTTTCATTTCCCTTTCCCTTTCTTCTTTTTCTCTCTCTCTCTACTTGGATCCTACCCAACCTATTTCTTGAATAGAGATTAGGACATAGTTAACTCTCCCTGTGCCTCCCCACACCAATCTATTCCTATTTTTTACCCACATCTCTCCCTAACCCTAATAATTTCTGGTTTTCCAAATTCTTCTCTGGTTCGAAGCCCATTAACATATAGTTGTTTGATGTTGAATAGATGTATCTGTTGAACTAGATTGTATCTGTAGACTATTGACTGTACAAATGCAAACTTTCGTTGATGGTTGCCTTAAGATAGTGTACTAGCACAAAACTGGTGCTATTTTCATCTCATATGGGCAGAGGAAGCCGGAAAAACACAAGAAAAATGGCAAATCTGGGTATCTCAATTCCTAATCTTGATAATCCGGCGATAGAACAGATAATGAATTATCCAGAGGAGAGTTCCCAAATAGCTCTACAAACACTGCTGACAAACATGACAAATGAAAAGTTTGACAACTTACAAAAGACTCTGTATGAGCATGATAGGGAGAGAGAGGAGGCATCCCAAAAGTTTATACAGGAATATCATAATCGTGAGGAAGCTACTGAAAAACTGATACAGGATTTGAGTGAGCAACTTGAAAATACTCAAAGAGAAATGGAGGAATGGCGTGAGCAGGCTGAGAACACTCAAAGAGAACTGCAGGAATCCCCTGAACGGGAAGAAAGAGAACTGCAGGAATTCCACAAACGGGAGGAATCTAATCAAAGAGTAATTCAGGAACTGAGAGACCAGGTAGAGAATACACAAAGATCACTAAAGGCATTCATGGAATCCATTAACAAAGAGCTGAAGGAAGTCAGGGAGGCCACAAAGGGAATGCTGAATGGAACCCAACAGAAGGAATGGGAGTCCAAAGAAACCATAACCAATCAACTAAGTGATTTGAGAACAAACACTGAACACCAAATTAAGGAAGTAAAGAAATTCATACAAGACCTAAAACAGAGCTTCAACATGGAATTTGAAGCCATCAAAGCTGACCAATTAGAAGGAAAAGATATAAAAAACAAAGTAGAGAGTCTTGACAGCAGGTTAACCATGCAGAAGATCGAATCTCAGGGATTGAAGACAGCCTAGATATTATAGAGAAAGAACATACAACCATCCAAGACAAGTCCAAGAAATATGATAGATCTATCCAACACCTGGAATACATCATCAGAAGGCCTAATCTAAGGATAATGGGTGTAGAGGAGCACCTAGAAACAGAAGTTAATGGTCTAGGAAATTTGTTTAACAGGATCCTAGCAGAGAACTTCCCAAACATACAAAAGAGAGGCCTATTCAGATACAAGAAGCTTTTAGAACCCCAAATAGACCAGACCAGAATAAGACATCCCACCATCACATTATAATCCACACAAGATCAACTCAGACCAAGGAAAAGATCCTTAAAGCTGTCAAGGAGAAAAGGGTAATCACCTATAAAGGGAAACCAATTAGAATCACCTCAGATTTCTCAGCAGAGACAATCAAAGCAAGAAGAGCCTGGAATGATGTATGCCATGCCCTAAAAAAAAACAACTATCAACCAAGAATACTGTACCCAGCTAAACTCTCCTTCATAACTGAAGGCCAAGTAAAAACCATCCATAGCAAAGAAAAAATTGAAACAATATATCTCCACCAAACCAGCCCTACAAAAGTTTCTTAAAGATGTCCTACACATAGAAAACCAACAAGACTGCAACAAAGGCCAAGAAACTGCACCCAAACTGAGAATCCAAGAACCTTAGGAAGAACCCAGTTTTCGCAGCCCCCAAGAAGGTGGATAACATGGCAGGAACTCCCAAATACCTCTCAGTCCTATCTCTTAACGTTATCGGACTGAACTCTCCAATGAAGCGACATAGAATGTCTAGTTGGATTAAAAAACAAGACCCTTCTATCTGCTACCTGCAGGAGTCACATCTTGCCCGTAAAAACAAACACATTTTCAATGTTAAAGGCTGGAACAAAATCTACCAAGCAAACGGCCCCCATAAACAGGCGGGAGTTGCAATCCTAATATCAGATAAAATAGACTTCAAATTAAAATTCGTGAGAAGAGGTAAAGAAGGTTGCTACATACTAATTAAAGGATCTCTCCTTCAGGAGGATATTACAATTCTAAATATCTATTCGCCGAACAAGGGAGCACCCAAATTTATCAAAGAAACACTACTTTCCCTCAAATCCCATATAGATCCAAAGACATTAATTGTTGGGGATTTTAACACACCACTCTCTCCACTAGATAGATCTAATCGGCAAAAACTCAACAGAGAAACCGCAGATCTAAACAGCTGCATAGATCAACTAGACTTAACAGACATTTACCGAACATTTCACCCAGCAGCATCAGAATACACGTTTTTCTCAACAGCACGTGGAACGTTTTCTAAAATAGACCACATTTTAGGCAACAAAGCAAACTTGTCTAAATTCAGAATCATTGAAGTTATACCTTGCATTCTCTCTGACCACAAGGGAATAAAATTAGAACTCAACACCAAAAGCCACCAAAGAAAGTCCGGTATCTCATGGAGGGTGAACAACACACTGCTGGATCAAGAGTGGGTCATGGAAGAGATTAGAAAGGAAATTCAAATGTTCTTGCTATTCAACAAAAATGAACACACAAATTACCAGCTCCTCTGGGACACAGCAAAGGCAGTACTCAGAGGCAAGTTTATAGCTCTGAGCTCCTACATCAACAAATTGGAGAGATCTGAAACTAAGAAGTTAATGACACATCTAAACCTCATTGAAAAAGATCAGCAAGATAAACCCCAATCCAGTAGATGGAAAGAAATAATCAAAATTAAATCAGAATTAAATGAATTAGAATCCAAAAAACGTATATGAAAGAATGAACAAAACAAAGAGTAGGTTCTTTGAAAAACTTAACAAAATTGACAGACCCTTAGCAAATCTTATAAGAAAAAGAAGAGAACACACCCAAATTAATAAACTCAGAGATGAGAATGGAAACATCACCACGGAAACAACCAAGATTCAGAACACTAAAAGGGAATACTTCTCAAAACTTTTTGCTAATAAGTTTGAGAATTTGACAGAAATGGACCTTTTCCTAGCAAATATGGACATGCCAAAACTAAACCACGATGAGTTAAACCAGCTTAACAGGCCCATATAAAGCATTGAAATAGAAGCAGAAATAAGAGACCTCCCAGCTAAGAAAAGTCCAGGACCAGATGGTTTTACAGCGGAATTTTACAACACCTTCAAAGCAGAGCTCACACCAATACTCCTCCAACTCTTCAATGAAATTGAAACAGAAAGCTCACTACCAAACACATTCTATGAAGCCACCATAACCCTCATCCCAAAACCAGGCAGGGACTCATCAAAGAAAGAGAACTATAGACCCATTTCTTTGATGAACATTGATGCAAAACTTCTCAACAAAATTTTGGCCAATCAACTTGAACAATTCATCCAAAAAATCATACACCATGATCAAACAGGATTCATTTCAGGGATGCAAATCTGGTTGAATATATGCAAAACAATTAATATTATTCATCACATCAACAGGAACAAGAATAAGAACCACATGGTTATCTCAATAGATACAGAAAAAGCATTCAACAAGATGAACACCTCTTTATGATGAAGGTTTTGGAAAAATTAGGAATCCATGGAACATTCCTCAATACAATAAAGGCTGTATATGACAAACTTACAGCCAGCATTACACTCAATGGTGAAAAACTAAAGCCATTTCCTCTTAACTCAGGAACAAGACAAGGATGCCCACTCTCTCCACTTCTCTTCAATCTAGTATTAGAATGCCTAGCTACAGCAATAAGACAAGATGCAGATATAAAGGGGATCCAAGTAGGGAAAGAAGAAATAAAACTCTCCCTCTTTGCAGATGACATGATCTTGTATTTAAAGAATCCCTTAGACTCCACTCCCAAATTACTTAAGCTGATTCAAAACTTTGGCAAAGTAGCAGGTTATAAAATTAACCCCCCAACATCAATGGCTTTTCTGTATGCCAACAATGAGTATTGTGGCTGAAATTAGGAAAGCAACTCCATTCGTAATAGCCCCACAAAAAATAAAAAACCTAGGAAGTAACTTAACCAAAGAAGTGAAGGACCTCTATGATGAAAACTTTAAAATCTTAAAAAAGGAAATCAACACAGAACTTAAAAAATGGCAAAAGCTCCCATGCTCCTGGATTGGAAAGATTAACATCGTGAAAATGGCAATACTTCCCAAGGCTATCTACAAATTCAACGCAATACCTATCAAAATTCCAATCTCATTCTTAAAGGAAATAGAAGAGACAATCCAAAAATTCATATGAAACAATAAAAGACCCCGAATAGCAAAAACGCTCCTCAATGGAAAGAACACTGCTGGAGGAATATCAATACCAAACTTCAAACTCTCCTATAAAGCCATAGTAATCAAAACAGCTTGGTATTGGCATAAGAACAGACCTCAGGACCAATGGAATAGAATTGAAAACCCAGAAATGAACCTACATAACTATAGCCATCTAATCTTCGATAAGGGATCTAAAACAATAGAATGGAAGAAAGACAACCTCCAGTAAATGGTGCTGGCAAAATTGGTTAACTACATGTAGAAAACTAAAGCTAGATCATTATATATCACCCTGCACCAGAATCAACTCCAAATGGATCAAAGACCTTGAACTCAAGCAGACACTCTGAAAACATTACAGGATGGAATAGGAGAAACGCTAGGTCTCCTTGGCTCAGGCCGAAATTTTCTGAATAGAGTCCCGGAAACACAACAAATCAAAGAAAGGTTGGACAAATGGGTTGCATAAAGTTGCAGAGCTTCTGCAGGGCAAATGACATAGGTAGCAAGATCATTAGAAAGCCCACGGATTGGGAGAAGATGTTTACTAGCCATACAACGGACAAGGTTCTCATATCTAAAATATATTTGGAACTCAAAAAATTAAACCCCCCAACAACAAATCCTCACACAAAACAACTGCCCAATAAATAAGTGGGTGAAAGACTTAAAGAGAAACTTCTCTGAAGAAGAAAGAAGGATGGCCAACAGACACATGAAGAAATGTTCAACATCCCTAGCCATAAAAGAAATGCAAATCAAAACAACATTGAGATATCACCTCACTCCAGTTAGAAAGGCAAAAATCAAGAACTCTAACAACAACAGATGCTGGAGGGGATGTGGACAGAAAGGAACCTTACTTCATTGTTGGTGGGAATGTAAACTTGTTCAACCACTTTGGAAAGCAGTATGGAGGTTCCTCAAAAGACTTCACGTAGAACGCCCCTATGACCCAGCAATCCCACTTTTGGGCATTTACCCATATGTTTACAAACAAAACCACACTAAAGCTACCAGCACAACTATGTTTATTGCAGCATTATTTACCATAGCTAAGATATGGAACCAACCCAGATGCCCCTCAGTAGATGAATGGATCAAGAAAATGTGGTATATATACACAATTTAATTCTATGCCTCCATCAGAAAGAATGACATTGCCCCATTTGTTAGGAAATGGAAAAAAACTTTGAAAAAATTATATTAAGTGAAGTAAGCCAGGCCCAAAGAAGCATAGGTCCCTTGGTTTCCCTTATTTGTAATATCTAGTATATGTATGAGTCAAGCGGAAAAGGTCAGATAATGTGATGTTAGGAAAATGAACACTTAGATGTGTATTTTAATGTTTTTTTCTTTCATGCATGTGTTTCTAACGCATTTATAAGATTATCTCTTTGTTGCTTTTTATGTCCCTCCCCCACAGTATAACCCCTGCTTTCACCATATTTGATGTCATTATAACTTGTGGAGGAGATGGGGAAAAACCAGTTGTTTAAGGATACAGGTGGACCTGTTGCAACAATGAGAAGTACAACTTGTCATGTCCAAAACGAGCTTTACAACGTTGGTGCGCGGGGGTGGGGGGGTGAAGGGGAGGAAGGAGAAGGATTGGGATTTGGGGGGAGGGGGGAGGGTGGGAAGGGATGTGAAGTGTAAACAAAGGAGTAGGCTGCAATGCTTGGTAAGAAATGTACGCATTACCCTGCCCATGTAATTGTAACTCCTCTTACTGTATGTTCACAAATAAAATTAAATTAAATTTAAAAAAAAAGAACGCAGAAGAGGTAAATGAAGTGCGGTAAGGAAGGGTCCTCACTTACATTGAATCTGGGTTGTCCAAAGATGGCTACTGCACTGGACCCACAAATGATATCTGCCTGTGGTGAAGCTGAAGAGGCCCTCAGGAACCAACACCATGCAACATGGGCTGCAGATGTTGGGGGAGGTAGGTATATCCATAGCTCCACCAGTGGATATGGGGAAATGGAGAACCCCGGATCACACAGACCATAGCCAGGAGGGAAGTGGGTGGACCATGAGCCCTTACCTTCCTTCTCTGCTGATTGCTACAACTAATATGGTCTCCCTGAACACACATATATCCCCTCACCCATCTTTAAACCAACACATGGAGAGGGGCACAGGGAATGCTATGGCCATGGGACAGAGGTGGCTTCTGAAGAGGGACAGAGAAGAAGATGAAGAGAGGAAGGAAGGGGAGTATGAGTATGGGTGTCTCACTTACCATGGATAGGGGTCGTCCAGAGACATGGCTCTGCTAGCAGGGTTCACACTGCCCACTTGCCTGGAAGCAGCTGCAGCCCAAGAGGGCATCACACACATGCACAGTCACATGCCCACATGGACTATGAGGATGGAGATCCACACATCCAAGGCAAAGAGATTCCTGGGTTTCTTGTAGAAGTGGCATGTGCAGCACCAGTTGGAGGAGGATGGCAGTGAACACGGCCTGGGTCCTGAGACTCTCAATGGAGGCAGTGTAACCAAGTAGCCTCAGGGAGGAGCGGGGAGTGGATGCCAGTCAGACTTGAGCCTCCTGCTTCCTTATTGGATGGCCACTGTGGTTGTACCTGCATCCAGGCTCATCCAGGTCTGCGTGCTTGTGCATGTGCAGTGTGCGTGAGTAGCGTGCATGCTCATGCGCCTTGCAGGTGCCTACTCACTGTGAGTGTGTGAGGCGCACCCCTCCTTCACACTGCCCAGCTGGGATTGTTAATCTCAAACTCTGTAGAGGCTGGAGGACCCACAATCACTGGAAACCAGACCGGAGGTTAGACTTTTTCAGTTTCTACTGGAAAGCATCCAATGGAGAGTCTGGCATGGCACCTGCTGGGTTGGAGCACTATCTATAAAATAGTTTTATATCCCATTTTCCAGCAAGCTTTATTCTCTTTTTTTTTTTTTTTTGCCAGTTCTGGGGCTTGAACTCATGGACTGGGCACTGTCCCTGAGCCTCCCTGTGCTCAAGGCCAGCACTCTACCACCTGAGCAATAGTGCCACTTCCAGCTTTTTGCTGTTTTTGTGGTACTGAGGAATCGAGCCCAGGGTTTCATGCATGTGTTAGGCAAGCACTGTACCACTAAACCACATTTGCAGCCCTTAACCTCCAGCCTCTCAAGAGATTAAGAAGCCCAGCCCAAAAGCGTGAGGGCAGGGCATGCCACATGTGCATAACAGTGAGAGGTAAGCACGTGCTATGCACATGCGCATACATGCTGATAAGGGACACACATGCGCAGGTGCACACATACACGCACGCAGTCCCTGATGAGCCTAAACTCGGGAGACCACACGGCCACCCAGTGGTCTGCGCTGCATCTTCTCTCAGCCCCGGCCTGAGGCTGCTGGGTTCCAATGCTTCCCAATACAGTCTCAGGACCCAGGCCGCGTTCGCTGCCATCCTCCCCCAACTGGCGCTGCACCTTCCTCTGTGATGGAAACCCATGGGTGTCTCCAGCCTGGCTTCGTGTATCTCCATCCTCGTGGTCCGTGTAGGCATGTGAGCACACCTGGTGTGATGACATCCCTGGCTCGGGATGGTTCGAGGTAAGTGGGCCACTTCAACCCCCACCCCAGCCGTTGACAGGAAGCACGCGGGAAATGACCAGAAGCTGGGTGAGGGGTCACACGCACGCACTTCCAGACCTGGGTGCGTGGTGCAATAGCCGCCCACAGAGAATGAAGTGAGGGTCTCAAAGGCCTGGCTGTCTTTCCTCCCTTGTATGGCCCCAGGGTGGTCAGTTCCACCGCGGTGGGGTAGGGCGGTGGGGTGGGGTTAGGTGAAGTGGCCCACTTACCTTGAACCAGCCCTAGTCCAGCAGGGCACCAAAGGCATGCGGGACAACACATCCACATGAACAATGAAGAAACAGATCCATTTGTGCAAGAGGAGTACAAACTGTTTTCAAGATCAGGATTCCTAGAATCATGTCTAATACTATACATGGCTAATTCTATAAACTATGCACTTGCATAAAAGAAAAAATCTAATATACTAAATGAAAAGGCAGACAAGACAGTGGTTCAAAACAGCAGTTGAACATGGATGTGAAACAGAGTTGAGCATCCCATACAAATAAGGCTGAAGAAATCTGGAGAGTCTAAATCATTGCACACATGCACAAACATGAACATGCTTATTATGCTTTACATACAGAATAACATAGGAGAATATTTCTGCATGTACTTGATTAAAGATACCTCCTGGTAATAATTTGACAACACTGAATTCAAAGCCAGAATCCCTGGGATTCGAGAACAGATCAGATTGCAAATTAGTTGAGCCATCTTCTCAGTCATTCACTCCTTGAAGCCTCACTTTTTCTCATGGCTAAAGGAAGAGCTCTAGCAATTTATGTGCTATAATATTTATGACTAATTTGAGCTAGAATAAGTATTACAAGTAGAGCAAAGCTCATGAAGAATAGGCCCATTCCTATGAATGGCTTGAAGTCAACTATCCTTTGTTCACCATTTATCTGCCCTTCATGCAGCAAATATATACTTAGTAATTACTGTATGCCAAGCACCACTTTAGTTCAACAGGCATAGATTATATTCTTTCCCATAGAGAATTCAACAAGAAGCCATGTGCTGGTGGCTCATGGCTATAATCCTAGCTACTGAAGATCTGAGAATTGTGGTTCAAGGCCGACCCAGTCAGGAAAGTCCATGATATTCTTATTTCCAATTAATCACAGAAAAATCCAGAAGTGGCATTGTGGCTCAAATCAAGTGCTATTCTCAGGAACAATGCCAAGGCCCAGAGTTCAAGACTTATAACCAATAGCAACAAAAATTTAACAAGGTCAATTGCAGTAGCTTAAATTTATAATCCCAGTTATTGGAGAGGCAGAGTCAAAGACAATCTTGTTTAGAAAATTGGAAAGATCGGGGCTGGGAAGGTGGCTCAGTGGTAGAGTGCTTGCCTTGCATGCATGAAGCCGTGGGTTTGATTCCTCATCACCACACAAGCAAAAAGGAAAAAGCTGGAAGTGGTGCTGTGGCTCAAGTGGTAGAGCACTATCTTTGAGCTGAAGAGCTGAGGGACAGAGCCCAGGCCCAGAGTTCAGGCCCCATGACCGGACCCCCCCCCAAAGAAAAAAAAAGAAAATTGGAAAGATCACTTCTGAATCAATAGCTGACAGTGGTGCTGTGTGTCATCCCAACTATATTAGAAGTATAAATAGGCGAATCATGGTTCAGGCCACCTGGGAATAACCATGAGGTGAGACCTTTTCTGAAAAATAAAGCAAAAATGGCTGGAAGCCTGGCTTAGGTGGTAGAATACCTGCCTAACAAGCTAAAACACCACTAACATAAAGATGGAGGAAGAGGAAGAGAGGGAAAAAGAACAGGAGGAGATTAATGAAGGAGGAGGCTAATTAAAGGTGAATTTGGCTTCAGGATCTGGCTAAGATTCTCTTACTGGTAGTAGACATGAATTTATTTAGCAACATGAAATTTGCATGCCCATGTTTGTATCTGTATTTTCTTGTAAATCATATTAGAATTTTTGCTACAAAGATTACATATAGCCATATACACATATGCACACTTCCATGTTCTGCATTCTGTCAGCCTTATTAATATTGCTAAGCATAGTTTTTGTTTAGTTCACTTCTCCAAGTTGGTTCACAGGACTATCCTCAATAGATTCCACACCTGGGTTTGGCCAAAGCGATACTATTACTTGTACAGCAACTACGGGAAGAAGTGCCATGTATACCTTGACTCCCCTAGGTGGTGCAATGAAGCACAAAGTTCCCCTAGGGCATTCAGTGGTCTCACTTCGTCATATGTCTCATTCTCTTTTCCATGTCCATTTCCTGGAGGATGAAATCATTTATCTTTCTTTTTTCCTCTTCAGGATGGTCTCTGGCAATTTTTCTTCTTATTTTGACTTGCCAGCCATTCCTAACATCCCTGCAATTTTGCCAGAACCAGGGTTGATATTCACTTGGAAACTTTTATTAAAATAAAATATCTAAGCAAGATGACCTTGGTTATGAATTTGTGTATCCATTGTGTGTGTGTGTGTGTGTGTGTGTGTGTGTGTGTGTGTGTGTGTGTGTGTGTGTGTGTGTGTGTGTTGGAGCTGGGGCTTGAACTTGAACTCAGGGCTTATGGTTTTGTCCATGAGCTTTATTAGCTCAAAGATAGCACCCTATCACTTGAGCCATAGCCACTTTCAGTTTTTGGGTGGCTAATTGAAGATAAAAATATCATGCACTTTCTTGCCCAGGCTGGCTTCAAACTATTGGCTATACATGTTTAGAGAATTGAAGTTAGATACTTACATATCATCCTGCATCAGACTCAACTGCATATAGATCACAGACCTTGAAGTAAGAGCAGACCCTCTGAAAATATGAGAGGAAAGATAGGAGATACACTAGGACTCTTTGGCATAGGTTGAAACTTCCTAAATAAAGATCCAGAAACACAACAAATACAAGAAAAGCTGGATAAAGTGGGATTGCATTAAACTGTGGAGCTTCTGCATGTCAAAGGACATAGCTAGCAAGATAAATGAATGATACAAAATACTTAAGTAGCCCTCTCTGACTGCCTGTAAGTGGGGAAAAAAAGCCCAAACACACAAAACCTTCAATAGCCTTTGAGAGTTTGGATGGTACTTACCCCATAGTGAAATACACAAAAGGAGATATCATTGGTTTGCAAAATTTAATATTTTTAATCTTTATTTACCATTGATCATTTACTTTAGGCCATGAACCATACATTCCTTTACTTCCCCAGTGTATGACCTGTGAGAAAGAGAAGGGTTATTTATACGTATAGTGTGACTAACAGACATCACAAATGAATCCCCATGAATTATCATGGCATCATGCAGCTTGGTCTCCAGCTTCTCCACTTGCATAATGGAATCTCTCAAGGCTCTGTAGCAAGTCCTCAAATTGCTGGGCTGTTGGTTATTAGCTGTAATCCTACCTACCTAGAAGGCTGAAGATTATGACTCAAAACCAGCCCAAGCAGACAAATCCAAGAGATTCTTATTGCTAGTTAACCAGAAAGAATAAAGTATCGGGGTAGCTGGGGTTGGGGGGGGATTGTTGAAGTGTAAATGTGGCTCAAGTTATAGAGCTCCAGCCCCGAATGAAAGAGTTAAATGCGAGAGTGAGACCCCCTCAGTTAAGCTCTAGTACCAGCAAACACACACACACACACACACACACACACACACACACACACGTCCTAGAATTATGGTCACATGGTCATATGTTTCTCCTAGCTTTTTAAAAGTAAGATAGTTCAATTGAAATCAGGCTAACTTTTGTCATCACTTTCCTCTAATGACAGTGGAGATGTTAGTAGCAAATGAAGACACATTTCGGGGGATAGTGACATACCTATGTTTAGCTATTGACAGTCATCACAACGTAGGATATGTCTATAATAATACTGCCAAATTATGACACATAATACAGGAGCAGAGGTTGGGTCACCACATAAACTTGACACCTCTTTCACTCCTAATTTTACTTTTATATTTTCTATTTTTCCTAAAAGAAGGCTTCTAAAATTGGATTTATACCTGAAGGGTGTGAGGTGTAATCAAAATTTAAATTCAGGTCTGTTTGATTTCAAAACCAGCCCTTGTTATGGTTTAGAATTAAACAATTAATTAAAAATTAATCATTAATTTCTATTATATTTTTATTTTCTTTAGGTAGTTACAATACAACACAGCACATTAGAAATACATTGCCATTCCCTGCCCCCCTTTTTTTGTCAGTTGTAGAGCTTGAACTCTGGGCCTGGGTGCTGTCACTCAGCTCTTCAGCTCAAGGCTAGCACTCTACCACTTGAGCCTCAGTGCCACTTCTGATTTTCTGGTGGTTTATTGAAAATAAGAATCTCACGGACTTTTGTGCCTGGGCTGGCTTTAAACCATGATCCTCAGATCTCAGCCTCCTCACTAATTAGGATTACAGACATGAGCCACCAGGGCCTGGCAAGTGAAGCATCCTTTACTCATAATGGCTGTGAACCAGTGACTGCAAGCAGACTCATACCCCCCAAAAACTTGCAGTGCCTAATGCAGCTAGCGCAAAGTTTTTGAAGGCAAAAGCCACATCAAGGCAGATGTCACATGGTATGGGAACTAGCAAAGTGTATTTTACAGAAGCAAAGCAAGCTATCCAGGGGTAACAATCAGGGTCAATCAAGGGCCAGTTATCTAAGGGGAACAATAAAGGATATGCAAGGGCAAGTATTCTCTGGAACACATTTTTTTCTGGAGCTAAACAACCCAAGATACATCTGCAATTTAACAACTCACAACACAGCTGTAGTTCAAAGAGAGTCCTATGTCACCTCTACAGTTCTTGGAACTGGGTGAAAATTTCCTAACACCTATTAAGACACCAAGATGGTGCTGAGGACAGATAGTATTATTTAGACAAAGTATCCATATTTCACCATCTGAGGCTGTTTTTCATTTTTCTCTGATTGTTCTTGAAATATGGATACTGGTTCTAACTGGCAGCATCTTTGACATGTTGATGGATGAGAGACTTTCTAAAAACTCTTATAGGTGAATCCTAACCCCTACCCCTAGGTGATAGGCATGCCTGAATTGTTAGAGGCAGGGGCACAGACTTGGACAATAGGTTACTGGACCACCATACCTGTACCATGAACTCATGAGACTCTTTGAACTCTCAAGTTCCTCATGACCCTTTCCCTGACCATGACCGTATTTAGGTCCCAACACCTCAGCATCATTTTGTGCCATGCCTCAGGTCTCATGGCCCTCCTCAAGTCACCATGGCATCCCTCTCAACTCTCCATTAGAGTTTATCTGGTTTGTTTTTCTGCTCTTTCTTTCCTATCTACATGCCTCAGTGTTTTAAAACAGTTCTAAGTATATTTGTGGCTGTGAGTTTCTTGGGAACATGTATCCCTCACAGTTGTTGGCTTTCTAATAAAGACTCCTGATTGGAACTTTCAGACTGTGACTTCTCTCTATCTTGTGATCAAATTCCTGTATAACATTCTGAGGCTACTATTTACTTTCCTAAGGAAGGGCTTTAAGTTGGTTCTTTTTGTTCCTAAGTAGGTTTTGGTTATCTCAAATGTATTAAATCTTAAACATTTTTGGCATTTTAAAAAATTCACCCACATTTGTCATTTTTTTTGAAAATATGTATTTTTATTGTAAAGATATTGTACAGAGGAATTACAGTTACGTGAGTAAGGTAATGAGTACATTTCTTATCGAACATTGTTACCTTCTCCTTTGTTTTTTCCCCTACTGTCTCTTCCCTCCCCATGTCCCCAACTCTCCCCCACCATAGTTGTAAAGTTCATTTTCACCATAGTGTCTTGTACATCTCATTGTTACAATGGGCCAAAATGTATCCTTATTTCTGCTTTTTGTTATTTTCCTTCCCCTTCCCAAATTAGAAAAATGTATGTACAAGATGCAGGGCACCAGAATCAAATGCAGTGAAAACAGGGGTTATACCATGGAAGAAGAATATACAAGAGAAATAAAAAAAATCCCATAGTACATTATAAGTACATTAAAAACAACAGCAAGAAAGATAAAACCTCTTGTGTCCCTATCTTGGGATTCATTTCACTTAGCATCATCTTATATGGTCATATGCACATAGATTTTAAATAGGGATACAGGTGGACCCATTGCAACGATAAGATGTACAAGTCGTTATGTTGAAAAATGAACTTTACAACTTTGGTGCGGGGAGGGGGGCCGGTAGCGGGGATGATTGGGTGGGGACAGGGAGGAGGATGGGAAGGGATTTGAAGGGGAAACTAAGGAGGAGGCTACAATGTTTGATAAGAAATGTACTCATTATCTTGCCCATATAATTTTAATCCCTCTTTACAGTATTTTCACAATAAAAAATAAAAAAAGAAATAAAAAATGAAAAAAAGAGGTTGGTATAATTTGTGGAGGGGAAGGGAAAAACAAATCGTTTAAATAGGGATATAGGTGGATCCATTGCAACAATGAGATGTAACAAGTCTTTATGTGGAAAAATGAACTTTAACTTTGGTGTGCAGGGAAGAAGATTGGGTGAGGGGTGGGGGGAGGATGGGAAGGAATGGGAAGGGGAAACAAAGGAAGAGGCTACAATGCTTGATAAGAAATGTACTCATTATCTTGCCCATGTAATTGTAACCCCTCTGTACAGTATTTTCACAAGAAAAAACGAAAAAAAGAAAAAAAGAAAGAAAAATTTCCAAGGCATCTCTGATGCCATCTCTCCCTTTCTGACACCTTACCCTTTAATTTTGTATTTTCTATTGCTCTTACTATTGCTTGCATTTCTCTCCTCTGCCTAGATTGTACTTTCTATCACTCATCTGAAATAATTAAGCAACTATCAATGCCATCCACTAGAATGGAAGGTGTAACTTGGACATGAAAGATGTCTATCTCTATGATTCTAAATAGAGATTGAGGATTATTTGGGGAACTTCAAAAAAAGTTGCAAGTAACAATTTTCAGGTAACCTACCTGAAATATGTTTTAGTATCCCTGCCTTTTTTAAGTTTACATTTCAATGACATAATCTAAATAATTAGAGGAGGAATGGGGCTGGTGTGCAACTTCTTCTTTGAGGGAGATTGTTGATGACAATTCAGCTAAAGCACCGAAAGCCCTTAGGGGAGGAAGGCAGGGGTGACAATGGGAGCAACACTATCAGACATTCCATTCTCCAAAGGATAATTTTGTGTCTGCATCATTTTTGAGAGAGTTAATAACTGCAAGGCTATTCAAGATTCATCTGGTCTAAGGGTGATAACTTGTTTTCTGCTAATACTGATGAGTTTTCTTTGGTCTATATCATGGTCTTCATAAAAATTATGCCAGCACATAAAAATTCTGAAGATCTATACTAATGCAAGCTGTGAGTCTTAAGAACCATTAGGAGATTTGACAATTCAAATTTCATTATGGCAAATGTTGGCTCAATCTGATCATTTATATTTGTTTGTTTGTTTATGCCAGTACTAGGGTTTGAACTGAGAGCCCGAGTTTGTTTTGCTTAAGGCTCATGCTCTACCATTTGAGCCACAGCTACAATTTTGGGTTTTGGTGGTTAATTGGAGATAAGAATCTCACAGAATTTCCTAGTTGGGCTAGATCTTAGCCTGTTTATTTTTTGAAATTAATTTAATTTATTGTTATAGAGTTGAGATACAGAGGGATTACAATTCTTTTTTGGGGGGGGGGTCCGGTTTTGGGGCCTGAACTCTGGGCCTCAGTTCTTCAGCTCAAGGCTAGTGTTCTACCACTTGAGCCACAGCAGCACTTCCGACTTTTTTCCTTTTGCTTATGTGGTCCTGAGGAATCTAACCCAGGGCCTCATGCAAGCAAGGCAAGCACTCTACCGCTGAGTCACCTTCCCAGCCCGGGGTTACAATTTCTTAAGTCACCTATTCAGTACATTTCCCTTTTATCTGTTTTTTAAAATTTAATTTTATTGTCAAGGTGATATACAGAGGGGTTACAGTTACATACATAAGATAGTGAGTACATTTCTTGTGGAACATTGTTACTCTCTCCCTCATTTTTCTCCCACTTTCCCTCCTCCACAAGGTCCCCTCCCCAGGTTGTAAAGTTTCTTTCCAACATACTGTCTTTTGAGTATCACTGTTGCATTGGCTCTCATTTTGAGTAGCTAGGATTACAGATGTGATCCACCAGCACCTAGCTTAAGCTGCCCCTTTAAATGGAGGTATTCAGTAGATATTGATGTCTAACCTTACAATTGCTCATTTACTTTTTTTTTATTACAAATGTGATCTCCTAATCTCACAAGTGTTAAAATTGATGTTCCAAATTCATGTAGATAGGCATGTCATATTTTCATTTGTAGAGCTCTTTCTACATCCCACATTGTTTCCCAACACTACTTGAATCTAATCATTTGTAATATGCAGAAGCAATGACCTGAATACTATTAGAGACACAAAATTCAGGTAACACCTTACCTTAGCACCTCCTTTTTAGTACAATGCAGTTTGCTCAGGAATTATTGTCATTGGGCCAATCAACAGCTCTAACCTACTTGATTACCTAACTTGCAGTTGTGTTCCTACTATAAAACTCATTGTCTATTGAAGCAAGCACACAATCTTCATTTGTATTTCTTACAAACTTGCTCAAACCACATGTGCTGAGGGTCAAGCCTTCTTCCCAGAGTTGTAACCACTTTTCTTTTAGTTTCTAATCAGCTAGGGGAAAATAAGAAACTAAAAGTGATTGTATAGTTTGTTGTCATATTAAAAATTCCTTTTCTCTGTATCTTTAAATATTATTGGTTGCAAACTCCTTATTATCATTACACAAGAAAATTCCAAGTGAACAGAGATTGCAAAAGTTCAAAAGCAGATGAATAAGCACATCAGTGAGGACACTCACAGTGAGACACACACACACAAGTCACTGCCATTGTTCCATCTCTATTCTCTCTAGCAGGCTGACTGTCAAAGGAAGCACTGGAATTATTGTTGGGTTGCCTTCAGCCTTGAAAAGTCACTTTGCCTATGAACACTACAAGTAAAGCAGTATTGTTTGTTAAAGAGTACAGGTACAAGTACAGGAATATACCATAGCTAAAGACTTGTGCAGAAAAAGCACATAACCAATAGCTAATCCTTAGAGGGATATAAAAGTGTGATTCCTTTAGTCTGGATAATCCTGACAAGTAAGTTTCCACATAGTTTTCCAGAGTTTGGCTGTAGTATAGCAGTGATCAATTATCTACGACAATAGTTGACTTGATAACTAACAAATCACTTGGCGGTGGCCCTCCTTCTTCTGAGTGCTTTCTTCCTTACCTACCCATGTTCTTTGCATCTGTAAGAAGTCTATTTGACTCAGAGATCTTTGGCTCAGAGTTTGATTTGAAGGATACTTCAACTAAGATAGAATCACTTAAGATTTCCAGAATGTCTCTTATAATAGAGAATAGATATGTAAATAGTTACAAGAGTAAAGTCACAGAGGAACTTCAGGGAAAACAATTCCATTTGCTAAAATTAGACATGGTGTCAAATTACAATGTGTCATTTGAAGTAAGTGGAGAATAGTCCTGATTAGATAACATAGTACCAGCAGCTAAACTATTTCTGCCTTTGATTCTCATGAAAGTTGTATAAGTGTTTTTAAACATTTTATAGGGTGCTTTCTTATGTTCTAATTTTTATAAATGAAGAAATGGGCATTTGGAGAAATAATTCAATCTGTATAAAGTTGTTCTGCCTGCAAATGGCAGGTTTAAGATTTAAACCTAGTAAATACCTCCTGATAGTCAGAGTTCTTTATGGCATTAAAAGAAAATAGCCTTTCAAGGCAGAGCGAGGTAAGCTTGAATTTTCTCATGTATTAGCTGAACAGAAATTAACAGCTAAGTCTATTATCTCAACTGAAATGGAGATAATTAGTCTGAAGGTCTTGGTATAAGGTTTTACTGAAATGTAACATGTAATATATTTTGTCCAATGCTTGTCATTAAGTATGAATTAAAAAATAAGCAACCCTTTTGTGACAATAACAACAATCATTGAGGGCATGTGAAAACTTCATGTCTTACATCTAAAAATCAGTCTTCTCAGCCTCTGATGGGGTAGTTTAGTTCTGGAGTATAATTTTAAATGATGGAAAATGAGGTTGCCATACAAACTTAGAAACGAGTATTTAGACATTTATGTCAGTTTCAAGTAGTTGACTATGTTCTGCAGAAACAAACCATCAAGGATTTTAAGCAGGGATGAAGAAGGCATGTTAGTCATGCATTTTGGGATTAAGTATACTGGGGGTGACATAAGATGGCAACCTAGAATCACTAAGAATGAAAGATTAGAGGCCTGCAGACTTTTCTGGAAGGCTTTGGGTTCTAATGTAGAATTTTACCCATTCTTATTGTTTTCTAACACTTGTAATTATACACAAAAATGATTAAATGTGAGTGAAATCAGAGGTGGGTGTGTGAGAGAGATAGAGAGATTAGAAGAGAAAGTGGGAGGTAAAGAGGGAGAAAGACAGAAAGAGAGAGAAAAGGGAAGGAAGGAGGGAGAAAGGAAGAAAGAGAAAGAAAAAGAGGGAAAGAGAGAGAGAAAGTGAGAGAGAGGGAGGGAGGGAGGGAGAAAGGGAGGCAGGCAGGAAGGAAGGAAGGAAGGAAGGAAAGAAGGAAGGAAGGGAGGGAGGGAGGGAAATCAGGAGGGAGGGAGGGAGGGAGGGGTAAAAGAGAGGAAGAAAGAAGGAAAGAGAAAGGAAGGAAGGAAGCAAAACAGGAAATAGTTGGGCTGAACTATCATGAAAAGGAATAAATAATCACCAAAAACATTGAAAGCATTCCAGGAATTCTAGTCAAGTCAAATTATTTCCTCTGAGGGAATCCGTGTCTATGATAGCCAGTCTCCAAGATGCAATCTGATGATCAACATCTCCTGGAACTCATAATCTTAGGTAGCTAGCCCCTTTCCCACATCAAATCAGTACTATAGATATGTGACTAACAAAATACCAATGGAAAAGGTAGTCTGTAAACCGTTTTCATCTTGATTCCCTAAATCACTCAAACATGTGTACAACCAAGCAGCTCCATGCAAAAGTCATAATAGAGAGAAACAGGTTTCAAGTAGACAGTCCAAGCCAGCTTGTCCTTCCTTCAGATGACTAGTCCAGGTTGACTTCAGACTGCACTGCATGAAAGACTGAGAAAGGCCGGGCGCTGGTGGCTCACGCCTGTAATCCTAGCTACTCAGGAGGCTGAGATCTGAGAATCGCGGTTCAAAGCCAGCCTGGGCAGGAAAGACCGTGAGACTCCTATCTCCAATAAATCACCAAAAAACCGGAAGTGGCGCTGTAGCTCAAGTGATAGAGCGCTCGCCTTGAGCTGAAGAGCTGAGGGACAGCGCCCAGGCCCAGAGTTCAAGACCCACGACCGACAAAAAAAAAAAAAAAAAAAAAAGAAAAGACTGAGAAAGGACAGACGAACCTAGCCCTTTGGACTTCTTGATCCACAGAAACTATGAGAGTGTATAAGGTAATGATTGCTGTTTTAAGCTATAAAGTTTGGGCATCAATTATATGCAGCAAAAACTAAAGTACTAATATTTTTCGAGTCTATCCTATATGCCAGAAATTCTATAGGTAATTTTATACTGTCCTAGAAATTCTAAGATTTTTCAATACTAGGTATTGAAATGTTGTTCATTTCTATGCCTACTCTTTTGATGCAGAGAAAGAGAGGGGGGGGAAGAGAGAGAGAGAAAGAAAGAAAGAAAGAAAGAAAGAAAGAAAGAAAGAAAGAAAGAAAGAAAGAAAGAAAGAAAGAAAGAAAGAAAGAAAGAAAGAAAGAAGGAAAGAAAGAAGGAAGGAAGGAAAGAAAGAAAGAAAGAGAGATATGAACACTTAACAGAATTTTGAAACGTTAAGGAGAGTCCATTATAAGTGACAACGGTCTTTAAGCTATTTTATTCTAGTCTAGGGTTTCTTTAAACTTTGGTTAAAGAAACAGCTTGGGTAGACTCCGGGATGCAGAAATAGATGGATAAAATGCCATAGCAAAGATGCCACAAAATACTATCCTCTCTTAGAGCGTGAGCTAGGATGAAAAGAATGGGATAAGTCTAGGAGAAGAGGAAAAAATTTGAGCAAAAAGAAAGAAAGAAAGAAAAGGACAAATGAGAATTAATGAGAAATGTGAAGCAAAATGGATTTTCTCTGAAAGGCACCTGAGACTTAGTGCCAACCAGTAATTCACTACTGATAGTAATCAAATGTCCAGCTCCATTTTGTAAAGCTTTGGAATACTCAGGAGTCACTGCTGTGGTGGGTACATTAAGCAAGAAAGAAAGCAAGATACCAATGAATCAGTTAATACCTTGACAAGAACTAAAGTTTATATGTCTGTTCCAAAGGAAGTTTAGCACATTTAGGAGTTGAGCTTTTCTTCAAATTTTAGGTAAAATTATCTTCCCAGCCTTTTTTTACCAAAAATTCTCATTCATGTTACTTATAAACCTCCAGGGGTTCATAAATATTCACATATACAAATTGAGTGCTGATAGAGTGATAGAATTTCATGCATGAGTGAACACCTTAGAATTTATTTTCATAATCTTCAATTTGTAAAGCCCAGAGCAGTTTGTTTTCTCATTTGCAGAGTGTGACTTTGGAACTGTGATTGATTAATTCCTTATATGAGAATCTTTGTTTAGAACCAGTAACAAAAGTATTCGTAGCATTAAAATGGAAATTATAGGATTGAAAAATAAAACTTTCTTGTATAGAGAATTATACTGTGACCTATGATTGTGTCTCTGAATAACACCTTTGTTTAAAAGGGGTGGGGGAGATTGTCTGTCTTTAGTCAGTAGGCATGTAAGATAAAGCTATCATCTGACAATGTGTTTATGAGAGAACACCAAGGTGATATATTTTGTCTTTTTTGAAGACTGGTCATTATTCATTTTTCAAAGAGCTATCTTTATGCCAACAGAATAAAAATGATAATTTGTGTCCTGATTTCCAAACAATTTATTTGAAAGGTGTTTATTTTGGGATACCTTTTGGAAAAAAATGATTGTGAACCTTGGAATTAACATAATGAATGTACTTTATCTTCATTTTCCTTTTAATTAATGCCCACAGTTTTAAATTTCATTGTTAACTAACCTAAAAAAAGTTTTCAGTACACAAATCCCTGGCTCTGATGAAACATTCAGTCAGGGCAGTTATGGAAGATATAATACCAGTGGAAGCAAAATTTTCCCAATGGGGAATTATTGGTGAAACTGCACATATAGAGTGAGAAAAATATAAAACTATGAAGTGTAAAATTCTCACCACAATGAAAAGCTGGTTACAGAACTAATAGGAACTTTAATTTCTAATCATTCTAACCTGCTGTATTTGGTAAGGTGATGTAGTTAATAAAAGAAATTCCCATATCTGGGAAAGTGGCTTAGTGATAGCATTCTTGCCTTGCATGCATGAAGCCCTGGGTTTGATTTCTCAGTATCACATAAACAGAAAAATTCAGAAGTGGCACTGTGGCTCAAGTGATAGAGCACTAGCCTTGAGCAGAAGGAGCTCAGAGACAGTGCCCAGACCCTGAGTTCCAGCCCCAGGTCTGGCAAAAAATAAACACTAAAATAAAATAAAATAAATTCCCATATCTCAGAGGGTCCATTTGAGAGAAATTTTCCTTCACTGAGGTCAAAGACTGATTGAAAAATAACTTCCTACAAAATGATTCAAAGATTCATATTCTTTCATCCTGTGGCTTTAACAACTTCATTAAGTTGTTTTCAAGAACATTACTTTCATTTTTGTCAAACCTGAAGGGAAAAGGACAGAGACAACTACACAAGGTACCTGTTATGGACTGGCCCTAAAGGAGTATGCATTTTCTTTGCTCTCATTCTATTGAGTGGAGTCACTTTGCAGTAACTTTAAGATACTGTCAGCAATAAATTCAGTCTAGCTGGATACCTAGAAAGAACAGAAAAATTCGATGTCAACAGCTAGAATTTTCTACCATAATAGCCAAATGCTTTGTACGTTTTATTGTCATTGTGATATCTAAAAGAAAATGAAAAATTTCAATATTTAGGAAGAATAAACTAAAATATAACTTTTCATTTCCTTTTTTTTCAGTACTGCATTTTGAGCTCATGGTTTTGCCCTGCAAGTGTTGTACCAATTAAGCCATTCCCCAAGTTGTTTTTGTTTCAGTTATTTTTCTAAAGAGATCTTCTGGTCTATGCCTGGACTATTCTAGACCCTCTTGTTTACCTTTCCCACTTAAACTTGGCATAGGTCATTACACCCAGTTTTTATTGGTTGAGATGGAGTCTCCAACTTTTTACCCAGGCTGACCTTGAACCACAACCCTTTCAATATTTACCTCCTCAGTAGATTGGATTACAGGCATGAGACACCAGGCTTCTCCTCCATCATTAATTTTTCTAAGATCTCAAATTTGTCATTTTACAGTTCAGGGAAACAAAATAAACATGTTGCTTAGCCTTTGTGCTATATGAGCAATTCAAAATATATATTTATTTTTGTTTAATTTTGGTTTTGACATATGAACCTGAAATCTTTACCTTTAAACAGTTCACATATTCTATTTTGTCATTATTGACCTAAGTAGAAATCTAAAAGGGTTTATGTTGCCAAATTATCACACCATGTGGCCTAGAGCTCTCCTCACATTTTCTTGTCCCTGTCCTAAAAATTATTCTTGTAGTTTCTCTTCCTCTCAAATATCTCAAAATAAATCTCTGTGCTATAATTAAAAGAAGCAGTATACTCTGGTAATGGGAATAATGGGCGTGTTCTTGATTCAATTTGTTTCTCAGCTGAAGTTTACCATAAGAGCTCTTTTTGGTACAGGGATTCTCAAGGGAAATCAAGAGAATGTAAGAAACTTGCTGAGAATTTCCAGGACAAGTGCAAGGTGGAGGCTATGACATGTCTATGACACCTGCAATTTCCAGAGCAGCTTTTGTCCCCTAAACTAGGAACATCTGTCGATAACACCCCTGCCCTTTTCATCTAATTTCAACTCAGTCATCAAATATATTAAACTTGAAATGCTCTATTTCATGAAGGTGTTAGTATTGCTGTAATTTGTTGAGAAATGAAAGAATATTCATTATATATTATGTTAAACGGTTCTTTGTCTACTGAGTGACTTGAATAATAGAAGGTTGTCTTTGAATTCACCTTGGTTATAAGATTTTTTTTTCCTTAAGATTGCTGCTGGGCATTTTATCCCAGTAAACATATAGCAATTTGCTTTACATTAGGAAATTTTTGTATTTCTTTAAATACCCCACCTTTTATTGGCAATAAAGGAATTTTCAAAAAAGGAGCAAGGTAGAAATATCATATTAATCAGTTTTCTAATTTTCCAAGTTCAATTCTTATTCTTACCTATAAAAGATAGTTGATGTTTACCTATTGATATTGATATTGCATACACAAGGTAATGAATACATTTCTTTATTTTTTTTTTTTGGGGTCCAGTTGTGGGCCTGAACTCTGGGCCTGGGCACTGTCCCTCAGCTCTTCAGCTCAAGGCTAGCACTCTACCATTTGAGCCACAGCGCCACTTCCGTCTTTTTTTCTTTTTGCTTATGTGGTGCTGAGGAATCGAACCCAGGGCCTCATGCATGCAAGGCAAGCGCTCTACCACTGAGCCACCTTCCCAGCCCATGAATACATTTCTTATCAAGCATTGTTGCCTCCTCTGTTTCCCCTTACCGTCCCTGCCCTCCCATCCCCCACAACTTGTAAAGTTCATTTTTTGATATAACCTCTTGTACATCTTATTGAGTGTTCATTTTAAAGAGTAATCAATAAATGTTTATTAACAAATATTTATTTTTGTGCTGCTATATGCTAGCTTTGGTCTTAAGATCTAGATGACAATCAAAAGAAGCCATAAACTCTACTTTAAGAAGCTTACATTCTAAGATGGAGAAAGACAGTAAGATGTGAAAATATAGAGAAGGAGATAATTGTGGAGAGTTAAGACTTTGAACTATGGATGGGGACTGGTGGCTAATGCCTGTAATCCTAGCTATTCAAAAGGCTGAGATCTGAGGAACATGGTTTGAAGCCAACACAGGCACGAAAATCCATGGAACTCTTATCTCTAATTGAACACCCAAAAACTGGAAGTGCCACTGTAGCTCAAGTGGTAGCAAGCTAGTTTTGAGTACAAAAGCTCCCATGCCCTGAGTTCTAATCCCAGTACCCACAAAAAATAAACTACTGTAAATTCACAACTGGTTGAAGACCCAGGAAAACTACGATTGCAAAGACTGAACGTTTTGTTTGTTGGTGGAATGTCACAAAGTTGACTATGACCAAAACAAGGTGAGGGAATGGGAAGCTGAAACAATAAGGTTAGAGAAGTCAATAGAGAACACAGAAAGATAACAAAAAAGGCCTAGTTATAAGCATTATGCTCACGTTTGGTCCTCAACTCAGCCCAGACCTGAGCTGCTCCCAGGCCTAGAGTTCTCGCCGTACACCTGGCCTCTCCCTCTCTCTGCCAGGCCCACCTGAGCTCCCACCTACCTCACTTCCTGCCCCAGACCCTCCAGCTACCTGCTTATGGACAGGTGCTATGTGCTCCCTCTTGAGGGAAATATGACTTTTCTAATAAAATTTGTAATAACCTTTCTCCTGTGCCTGCTTGCCTCCATGTGGTCCCCTGGGACGTATGTGAAGCTCTTTCATTGATGGCCTTTCAATAGTGAAAGGTGCTGTGGCACCTTAAAAGTCAAGAAGAACAAAGTGAGGGGTGGTGTTAAAAGCTGCTGAGATTCAAGGTATATTTGAAGGTAGAAGTTAAAGGGCAGAGGTTAAAATGTGGAATCTAGGGCAACTCCAAAGCACCCAGAGTACTATGGTATCATTTGTTGTATTAGAGATGATTTGATGATATTTATTCATTCAAACATTTATTAAGTGATTATTTTGTGTCAGACACTATATCCAACCTGTAGTCAGAGATAACCCTCCAAAGAATTCTAATCTAAGCAAGGAATTCTGAGGGCTGGCATTAGGCAGAGGTAGAATGATGTAGAGGAAATGACAAATTTAAGAAGTATGTGGGAGTCGGAGTTGGCAGGGTGTGGTGCCTCATGTTGAGAGTAAGAAGGACTCTAGGAGCACTTTAAAATTTCTGATGCAAGTGATAGATGGAATTGCTATTAATAAAGACATGGAATGTGTAACAGTAAATTAGTTTGTGGAGAGATGTTAATATAGACCTCTAGATGTCAGTGATGTCAGTGCCATCGATTTACCAACTTTAAAGTTTCCTCATAAACATCTCTCTTAATGGCACATGCAAATCTCAAAGACAGTGACTAGAGACATTATTTCATTTGGAGTTAATAAATGGTGACTTTCGAATTCTTAAAAAGAAAGAAAGAAATCGGTTTGTGGAGAAAGTTATCATAACATCAGCAATGGCAGATCCTGAGTGAGTACTTACTGCTTCCGGTGTAATAGGCACTCCTTTTACTACTTAACATAAACAACCTCATTTCATAATTAAGACATTTGTATTGATGGCACTGTTATTGTCCCTGTTCTTGCATAAGCATTGCCTGGAACTTGGAGAAGTAACTTACTCAATGTCAACATATTCAGGGATTAGGAGTGCTAGGTCTTGAATGTTTTCCTTATGCCAATGTTTGTAGCAGTTGGGTTTCAGAAGATTTGTGAACTTGGACTCTGAAGTTGAGATACAAGCTGGAGACAAATATTTGGAAATCATCAGCATAAAAATGATGCTCTGACTGCATGCCATCAATGGATGCCTTCTTCCTATCTCACTGTTGTGCCTCTCCTATTGTATGACCCAGGATCATTTTCCATGTAAGCTATTTGCATTTGAATCCATGTCCCAAAGTCTGCTTCTAAGGAGCTAGACCTCAGAGAGAAACTGATGAAAAGGTAATAGAGGACGAGGAATAAAGGACACTAAAAGTTTTCTTAGGACTTAGTTAAGAAAGTAGGGAAATAAACAGGAAAATAATATCACAAGAGAATTCAGGACTACTTTTTTTTATTTATTTTATTTGAGAACATGCTGTACAGAGGGGGTACAATTACATGGGCAGGATAATGCATACATTTCTTACCAAGCATTGCAGCCTCCTCCTTTGTTTACCCTTCACCTCCCTTCCCAGCCCCCCCTCCCCCCACCCAATCATACCCCCCTCCCCCCCCACACCGACATTGTAAAGCTGGTTTTGACATGACATTTTGTACTTCTCATTGTTGCAACAGGTCCACCTGAATCCTTAAACGACTTGTTTGTCCCCATCTCCTCCACATGTTATACTGACATCAAATATAGTGAAAGCGGGGGTTACACTGTGGGGGAGGGACGTACAAAGTAACAAAGAAATAATCTTATAAATGCGTTAGAAACACATGCATGAAAGAAACGAAAACATTAAAATACATATTTAAGGGTTCATTTTCCTAACATCACATTATCTGACCTTTTCCGCTTGACTCATACCTGTACTAGATATTGCAAATAAGGGAAACCATGGGACCTATGTTTCTTTGGGCCTGGCTTACTTCACTTAATATAATTTTTTCCAAACCTTTCCATTTCCTAACAAATGGGGAAATGTCATTCTTTCTGATGGAGGCATAGAATTCCATTGTGTATATATACCACATTTTCTTGATCCATTCATCTACTGAGGGGCATCTGGATTGGTTCCATATCTTAGCTATGGTAAATAATGCTGCAATAACCATAGTTGTGCTGGTAGCTTTAGTGTGGTCTTGTTTGTAAACATTTGGGTAAATGCCCAAAAGTGCGATTGCTGGATCATAGGGGAGATCTATGTGAAGACTTTTGAGGAACCTCCATACTGCTTTCCAAAGTGGTTGAACAAGTTTACATTCCCACCAACAATGAAGTCAGGTTCCTTTCTGTCCACATCCCCTCCAGCATCTGTTGTTGTTAGAGTTCTTGATTTTTGCTGTTCTAACTGGAGTGAGGTGATATCTCAATGTTGTTTTGATTTGCATTTCTTTTATGGCTAGGGATGTTGAACATTTCTTCATGTGTCTATTGGCCATCCTTCTTTCTTCTTCAGAGAAGCTTCTCTTTAAGTCTTTCACCCACTTATTTTTTGGGCAGTTGTTTCTTTGAGGATTTGTTGTTGGGAAGTGACGCTGTAGCTCAAGTGGTAGAGCGCTCGCCTTGAGCTGAAGAGCTGAAGGACAGCGCCCAGGCCCAGAGTTCAAGCCCCACAACCAACAACAACAACAAAAAAAGTGAAAAGGACTACTTTTTAAGAAGGGAAAGAATTAGCAGGAAGGGAAACACTGAAGAAGTCCTGGAAAAGAATTTTCTCAAGAGGTTAGCAAACCAAAGGCAGCAGTAGACAACAAAAATAGAACTAACATAGAGGGGGAAAATCCAAGAGTCTAGGGAAGGAAAATAGTGGCCAGAAAGGCATGAACACGTCAGACAGTCTTAATTCATCTAAGGTTTTGCTGACTTGATCAAAGATCACTTGAATAAGATTAGACCTCCTATCTCTGATTTACCTTTTCAAATTCTCTACACTTAATTTGATATACCACTGCTTTAATCTTGAGACTTCACCAATAACCTTTCTGTCTTCCTTTTCATTAAAATTAAGGAAATTATGAAGTTACTCACTTGAAGAATCTTTACAACTAGAAATATACTTTATACAAAGAAACTGAGTCCCTGATCCTCAGCACCACATAAGCAAAAAGAAAAAAGCCGGAAATGTCTCTGTGGCTCAAGTGGTAGAGCACTAGCCTTGAAAATAGGAGCTGAGGGACAGTGCCAAGGCTCAGAGTTCAAGCCCCTCGACTGGACCCCCCCCCAAAAAAAAGAACCTGATTCCCTGAGGAGATCTCACTTTTCATGTTTGTGAAATCGTAGTAGGAAACCGAGACGGTCTTTTCTACATTTAGGAACAAGCAAAAGCAAAGAGATTATCTGTAAAAAGAAAGTGTGTGGGTTGATATCAGAAACCCATTTTGAACTCATAACCATTGTGACATCATAATCACTTTGTGACATCACATTGTCATTGTGATATTACTAAACTATTGTCGCATCAAAAACCTGTCCTGTACTCATAAATTTTGCAACATGCATCTGTTTTGGCATCTTAGGCCCTTTATGAGCTAATATTCTGGTATTAGCCTCATAATATTTCAAATATGACATGTGATATTAAAAATCCGCTGTGACATCTTGAACATTATGACATCACAGTGCCAGATATCATGACCATTGTGTTATATTATGAAAATACAAACCAGTTAGGACTTGAGAACATTTGAGACAACACATGCCTTTGGAGACACCACGGTACCTTTGTGAACACATATACTCATTGTGAATTAAAGAAAATTGAGTCCCATCATGCCATTGTGACAGTACCAACCCTTTGTGACATTACAAACCTATTATGACCAGTATGGCCTCACCAATTAATTGTGACATCAAAATCATTATCATGACATGATATTTTGACATCACACTGCCATTGTGATATCACTGTTCAATTGTGTTTTTACATAGTTTGACCTCATAATAAATATACAATGGAATTCTATACCTCCATCAGAAAGAATGACTCGGCCCCATTTGTTATGAAATGGAAAGGCTTGGAATAATTTATATTAAGGGAACTAAGACAGGCCTAAATAACCAGAGATCCCATGGTTTCCCTTATTTGCAATTACTAGTATTTGTCTAGAACAAGCAGAAAAGGTAAAAAAAAACTATGTACATATGACCATGTAAGATGAAACTAGCGAAGTGAACCCCAAGATAAGGACACAAGTGGTTTTATCTTCCTTGCTATTGTTTTTAATGTATTTATAATGTGCTGATAGTTTCTTATGAATATTTTACCCCATGGAATATCTGCTGTTTTCAATGTTTCTGGTGCCCTGCATCTTGTGTATACATTTTTCTAATTTAGGGAGGGAAAGGGAAATAACATAATGCATAAATAAGGATACAAGTTGACCCATTGTAGCAATGATATGTACAAGACACTATGTAGAAAAGGAACTTAGGGGAGATGAAAGAGTGGAGGAGGTGGGGAGGGAAGGGATGGTAGGATAACAACAAAGGAGGGGGTAACAATGTTCAATAAGAAATGTATTCATTACCTTACTCATGTAATTATAATCCCTCTATAGAGTATCTTTACAATAAAAATATATACAATAAAAGAAAATACAAAACAATAATTTATGTAATTTCTTACTCTATTAAAATGATATAAAAATCCCACAACGTGATCTCTCAGGGAAAGGGGTAGGGGCTGATCATTGCTGCCTTTACTACATGGGATTAGTAAAAGGTCACCTGAGACAATAGCCAGCACTTCTCACTTCCTCTTACCTGGTAAGATGGGGACTTGCCTGTCCCCTTATTGGCAGTAAACCTTTCCTTTGTTCTTCCAAAAAAAATGAGATTCCACCTAACCCCTGTTAGAATGGCTACAATCAAGAAATCTGGTGGCTGGGAAGGTGGCTCAGTGGTAGAGTGTTTGCCTTGCATGCATGAGGCCCTGAGTTCAATTCCTCAGCACCACATAAGCAGAAAAAGTTGGAAGTGGTTCTGTGGTTCAAACGGTAGAGCGCTAGCCTTCAGCTGAAGACCTGAGGGACAGCACCCAGTCCAATGGTTCAGGCCACATGACCAACAAAATAAAAAAAAAATCTAATAATAATGATGCTGTTGGGAATGTGTCCAAAAGGGAACTTTACTGCATTGTTGCTGGGAGTGGAAACTTCATATTGGAAAGCAGTATGAAGATCCCTCCACAGATCCACATAGAGCTCCCCTTTGACCCAGCATCCCACTTTTGAGCATTTACCCAAAGAATCAGAAACAAGGCCATAAGAAATCTACCAACACAACTATGTTTTATTGCAGCATTATTCACCATAATTAATATATACAACCAACCCAGCTGCCCCTCTGTAGATGAATTGTTAAATAAAATGTCACAAAACTACAATTATATCTGTATTTTGACATCACATTGTCATTGTGACATCCTAGAAACATTGTGAATGCCTATTCTGTGATTCCATTCTGTCTCAAATGTGGCATGTTGGTTGATGTCAGAAACCCATTGTGACTCCATTAGCTTTGTGACATCACAATCCCCTTGTCATATCACATTGTTATTGTGATTTCAATAACCCACTCTCACATAACAAATCTGTCCTATCCTCATAATTTTTGTGTCATGCATTCATTGTGTTATCAGGAATTTTGTGTACTCATAATCTGTGTTTGAAATCATGATACTTCAAGTATGAAATGTGATATCAGAAATCAACAGTGACCTCAGACCACGGAGACATCACACTGCCAGAGGTCCTGAACTTTGTATCACATTGTGACATCACAAAACTTTTAGGACGTCACATTTGTCATAACATATGCCTTTGGAGACATCACAGTCCCTTTGCGAACTCATATACTCATTGTGAGTTAAAGACAATTGAGATCCAGAATTTAATTGTGACAATGCCAGAAAATTGTGATATACACCTATTTTAACCTCATCAATATTATGGCACCACCAACTAAATGTGACATCAAAACATTATTATGTCTTGATATAGTGACATCACATTGTATTGTAATACTACTGTCCTATCATTTTTCAAAAACGTATAATAGGACCTCATAACATTTTAGTAAATTCATGACCCTTGGGACCTGAAGCGCATACAGTGTATACTCATTGTGAACTAGCAGCAATTGAATTTTGACCTGTGAGTGTGATATTACAATCATTGTGACATCACAAACCAAAGGTAACCTCATCACTATTGTGACATAACAAACCAATTGGGACATGACATTGCCATTGTGACATCAAGATCACATTGTGAAATGACAAATCTATTATGACTTGTTAGAATCTTTAAAAAAAATAAACACATGATCTTTGTGATATCCCACTTCCTTTGTGTACCCGTATCCTCATTGTGAACTAACAGTTGAGATGTGCACATGAAAATGTAACATCACACACCCCTTGGGACATCAGGTCGATTGTCATACCATTGTCTTTATGACACAAACTCATTGTGACATCACCAATCTACAATGACGATCATAGCCATTTGACATCACTTTGTCATGGTGATGTCCTAGACACATTGTGAATTCCTATTCTGTGACTTCAATCTATTTCAAAAGTGGCATGAATTTTGACATCCTAAACCCATTGTCACTTCATATCCAGTGTGACATCACATTGCCATTGTGATATCACTAACCCACTGTGACATCACAAATCTATCCTGTCCTCATATACTTTTGACCTGCTGCCATTGTTATATCTTAAACCTTTGTGATCTCATAATCTGTTTTTTGACCTCATTATATATCAAGTATGACATGATATCAGAAACTGTGACTTCATGACTGTTGTAACATCACACTGCTAGGTGTCCTGAGTATAGTGTCAAATTGTGACATCCCACACCTGTAAGGACTTCATCACTTTTATGATAACACATGCCATTGGAGACTTCAAAGTCTCTTTTTGAACTCATATACTCATTGTGAATTAATGTAAATGAGGTCAGCCATTCCATTGTTATATTACCAACTGATTGTGATTTCACAAACATATTGTTACACCACCAGTATGGCATAACCAATTGTGATATCAAAACATTATTATGGCATGATATTGTGACATCATATTGCCATTGTGATATCGCTGTCCCATTGGGTTTTCACAAATCAGTTGTGACTTCACAATAATTTAGAAAATGTGTAGCCTTTGGGATTTCAAGCTTTAGCTGTGTACTCCTATCCTCATTGTGAACTACTAGCATTTGAATTTGGGTGTGATTTGGATATTACAAACTCATTGTGACATCAATAATCCATTGTGACTTCATAACCACTGTGAAATCACAAACCCATTGTGATATCACGTTGCCATTGTTATATCACTAAAGTATTGTGACATCACAAACCTGTTAGGCCTGAAGAACATTTGTGACAACACATGCCTTTGGAGGTATAACAGTCCCCTTGTGATTTCATATACTCATTAAAAAAATGAAAATTGAGATCGGGCATTCTATAGTGACATCACCAACCCATTGTGACATCTCAAAACCATTGTGTCCTCATCACCAGTATGGCATCACCACCCAATTGTGACATCAGTACATTGTTAAGACATGATATTTTTACATCACATTGCCATTGTGATATCATTGTCCCATTGAGTTTTCACAATCTGATTAAGACTTCATAACATTTTAGAAAATTCATGACCTTTGGGATTTCAAGTTCCTCGTTAACTCGTATCCTCATAGTGAAATAGTAGCAATTGATATTGGACATATTCTGATATTAAAAACTCTTTTTGATGTCACAAACCCTAGTTACCTCATTACCTCTGTGACATCATATTGCTATTGTGACATCATGATTACATTGTGACAACCCAAACTTATTTTGACCTCTTAACACCTTTGAAAAAACACATGGCATTTGTAACATCACAATTGCTTTGTGTACCCATATCATCATGAACTCAGGACAATTGAGAACAGACATGCCATTGTAACATCACAAACCCTCCATCACATTATCACCAGTATGATATGACACTGTCATTATGACACCATCAGCTCATTGTGATATCACCAAACTACAAGTACATTGTAGCATTATGACATCAGATTGACATTGTGATGCCATAGATACATTGGCAGTGCCTATTCTGTGATTTCATTCTAATTCAAATGCAGCATGTGTGTTGATAGCAGAAACCTATTGTGAACTCATAACCCTTGTCACAACACAATCCCCTTATGACATCACATTGCCATGGTGATATCACTAACCCACTTTGAGATCACCAACCTGTCCTGCCTCTGTAATTTTTTGGCATGCAGCCATTGTTATATCGGTGGCTCTTTGTGAGCTCATAATCTTTTTTTATTTCAAAATATTTCAGGTGTGATGTGATATTACAAATCCACTGTGACATCATGACTACTGTGATATGATACTGCCAGACATGACTATTGTGCACATTGTGAAATCTAATATCGCTTAGGAATTCAGAACATTTGTGACACATGCTGTTGTAGATATCATAGTCCTTTTGTGATCTCATATATTCATTGTGAGTTAATGACAATTGTGATTTGGCATGCCATTTTGACATTACCAACCCATTGTGACATCACAAAGCTATTATTACCTCATTACTATTATTGAATCACCAAATAACTGTGACAAAAACATTATTATGATATGATAGTGTGACATCACATTGCCATTGTGATATAGTTGTCCCATTGTGTTTTAAAAAACCTCGTATGAACTCATAACATTTTACAAAACTCAATGGATTTGGAGCTTCAAGCTCCTTTGTGAACTCGTATTCTCATTTTGTACTAGAAGCAATTGAAATTGCAATTTTATTGTGATACTAGAAACTAGTTGTGACATCACAATTCCATTCTGAATTCATCAACACTGTGACAGTCCAAAACTATTATGACATCTGAGCACCTTTAAAAAAAATGGCCTTTGTGTCATCACAGTTCCTTTCAATACACATATCCTCGTTGTGAACTCATGAAAATTGAGATCAGAGATGCAATTGTAACACCACATACCCTTTGAGAAATCATCACCAGTGGTTCATCCCCTCATTGTGGTTTCAGAAAATATAATGACATCATAGCACTAAGACCTCACATTGTCATTGTGACATCATAGTTATGTCATGATCATTGATGTCACAATTAGTTGGTGATGCCATACTGGTCATGAGGTCACAATAGGTTTGTGATGTCACAATGGTTTGGTGAGTCATAATGGCATTCTAGATCCCAAATTGTTTTGTGATGTCACAGTGGTGATGAGGTCACAATGGGTTTCTGATGTCACAATGAGTTTGTAATATCACAATATGTCCAAATTTACCAATGGAATTGAATTGAAAACCCAGAAATGAACCTACAGACCTATAGCCATCTAATCTTCCATAAGGAAGCTAAAACAAGAGAATGGAAGAAAGACAGCCTCTTCAGTAAATGGTGCTGGCAAAATTGGTTAACTACATGTAGAAAACTAAAGCTAGATCCTTATATATCACCCTGCACCAGAATCAACTCCAAATGGATCAAAGACCTTGAACTCAAAGCAGACACTCTGAAAACATTACAGGATGGAATAGGAGAAACCCTAGGTCTCCTTGGCTCAGGCCGAAATTTTCTGAATAGAGACCGGAAACACAACAAATCAAAGAAAGGTTGGACAAATGGGATTGCATAAGGTTGCAGAGCTTCTGCAGGGCAAATGACATAGCTAGCAAGATCAATAGAAAGGCCACCGATTGGGAGAAGATGTTTACTAGCCATACAACGGACAAGGGTCTCATATCTAAAATATACTTGGAACTCAAAAAATTAAACCACCCAACAACAAATCATCAAAGAAACAACTGCCCAATAAATAAGTGGGCGAAAGACTTAAAGAGAAGCTTCTCTGAAGAAGAAAGAAGGATGGCCAATAGACACATGAAGAAATGTTCAACATCCCTAGCCATAAAAGAAATGCAAATCAAAACAACATTGAGATACCACCTCACTCCAGTTAGAACAGCAAAAATCAAGAACTCTAACAACAACAGATGCTGGAGGGGATGTGGACAGAAAGGAACCTGACTTCATTGTTGGTGGGAATGTAAACTTGTTCAACCACTTTGGAAAGCAGTATGGAGGTTCCTCAAAAGTCTTCACATAGATCTCCCCTATGATCCAGCAATCGCACTTTTGGGCATTTACCCAAATGTTTACAAACAAGACCACACTAAAGCTACCAGCACAACTATGGTTATTGCAGCATTATTTACCATAGCTAAGATATGGAACCAACCCAGATGCCCCTCAGTAGATGAATGGATCAAGAAAATGTGGTATATATACACAATGGAATTCTATGCCTCCATCAGAAAGAATGACATTTCCCCATTTGTTAGGAAATGGAAAGGTTTGGAAAAAATTATGTTAAGTGAAGTAAGCCAGGCCCAAAGAAGCATAGGTCCCATGGTTTCCCTTATTTGCAATATCTAGTACAGGTATGAGTCAAGCGGAAAAGGTCAGATAATGTGATGTTAGGAAAATGAACCCTTAAATATGTATTTTAATGTTTTCGTTTCTTTCATGCATGTGTTTCTAACGCATTTATAAGATTATTTCTTTGTTGCTTTGTATGTCCCTCCCCCACAGTGTAACCCCCACTTTCACTATATTTGATGTCAGTATAACATGTGGAGGAGATGGGGACAAACAAGTCGTTTAAGGATTCAGGTGGACCTGTTGCAACAATGAGAAGTACAAAATGTCATGTCAAAACCAGCTTTACAATGTCGGTGTGTGGGGGGGGGAGGGAGGTATGATTGGTTGGGGGGGAAGGGGGAGGGGGGAGGATGGGAAGGGAGGTGAAGGGTAAACAAAGGAGGAGGCTGCAATGCTTGGTAAGAAATGTATGCATTATCCTGCCCATGTAATTGTAAGCCCTCTGTACAATATGTTCTCAAATAAAATAAAATAAAATAAAATAAAATTAAATTAAAAAAATATGTCCAAATTTAATTGATAGTAGTTTACAGTAAAAATAGACATTCACAGAAGGAGCTTGAAGTCCCAAGCAGCAAGAATTTTCTAAAATGTTATGAGCTCATACTAGATTTTTGAAAACACAATGGGACAGTGATATCATGATGGCATAGTGATGTCACAATATCATTTCAAAATAATGTTTGATGTCACAATTATTTCAGAATGCCATACTAGTGTTAATGTCACAATACTTTGTGTTGTCTCAGTGGGTTGGTGATGTCAAAATGGAATGCTGGAACTCAATTCTCATTTGTTCAAAATGAGTATATGAGTTCACACAGGGACTGTGATGTCTCCAAAGTTATTTGTTGTCACAACATTGATGAAGTACTAAGAGGTTGGTGGTGTCAAAATGTGATATTACGGTCATGACGTCTGGCAGTATAATGACACAAGGGTCATGTCACAGTGGATTTCTGATATCACATGTCATACCTTAAAAATTATGAGGACGAAAACAATTTGTGTGCTCACAAAGTGCCTCAGATATCAAAATGGTGACATGTTACAAAATTTATGAGGACAAAACATTTTTGTGAAGTCACAGTATGTTAGTAATATCATAATGGCAATGTGATGTGACAAATGGATTGTGATCTCACAATGGCTATGAGGTCACAATGGGTTTCTGTTATCAACCCATATGACATATTTGAAATAGAAATCAATCCCAGAATAGGCATTCACAATTTGTATATGATGCCACAGTGACAATGTCATGTCATAATGCTATGATGTCATTGTCATATTGTGATGTCAAATTGAGCTTATGGTGTCATAATGACAATGATATGTCACACTGGAGAGTTTGTGATGTCACAATGGAATGTCTGGTCTAAACTGTCTTCAGCATCCAACATTCTTTCTTCAGCCTCCTCCATTTTTCTTTGAAGACATTTTACTTCACTTTCTATCACCCTTCTTATTGCTGTTCTTTCTTAATGGTGGCCAACTCCTTATTAAAGTTTTCTTTTAAGTCTTGAATAGATTGCCTTACCTTCTGGCATTGGTTGCCAGACTTTTCTTTCCACTCCTTAATCTGGGTCCTTATCTTTTTATTAGCTTCTTTATTCCTCTGCTGGAGTTCCTTTATCTTTTTATTTCTGGAGGCTATGAAGTCATCTATTAGCTTCTGGTTGGCCTCATCACACTCTCAGAATAACCTATTCAGGGTATCCAATTTTTCATTCAGCAGGTTTACTAGCCTTGCAGTTAATCTATCATGAACATTATCCTCTAGGTTATTCTGGGACTGTTCTGTAGCTTGTTTGTGTGGAGATAGTTTTGAGGTTTTTGATTGGCCATATTCCTTGTGTTTCTGCAGTTGGTTCTACCCATTTGGAGACAAGAATCACATTGGTATGACAGTAGGACAGTCTTTTTATGGGGGAGGGGGAGCAGAGCCAACCCAGTGTCATGTACATATATAGATCTTAAGGTTTCAAAGTTATGTGTACGTGTTTTCCTATTTAGCTCTCTTTTTCTTTGCTTGGAGAGGGATATTGTGGCTTCAGGGTCAAGATTATGTATAGTTGTAACTTGTGACATCCTGGGTATGGGTGATAAGTACTCTGCTCCTTAGAGTTAACAAGATGGTCCCCTTGTACTCAAAATAGTCAAATGGAACCAATTTTGTGGTCAAATATAGAACCAAATGTAAGTTGGTTCATATATTAACCGTTAGGAATCAGTGGGCTGGAGCAGATGGAGAATTGAAGGGTTAGGATTGGAGAGATATGATTTCAAGTTCAGAAAAGAACTTGGGTATAATGATAGTAGAGGGATAAGAACAACTTGGGGGAGGGGTATATGTATGTAGTACAATGAGAATAAAGACCTTGTTATCAAGTGTCAGAGGTGGAAAAGAATTTGAAGAAACGTTATGTAGGGAGTAGCTTAGAGATCGAGATGAAGGTAAGAAAAAGAAGTGTATTTGGAAAGTTGCTGAGATTAGAGAAAGATTTTTCAAATATTATTAGAGAGTCGCTTAATCTAAGTTAACTCCTGTAATTATTGTTTACACACGTAGAAGGAGGCCTTACTTTGTGTATAGAACTAGGCAGGGTAGCTCTGATGGAGTATTAGTATAATGTGGAGAGAGAGGAGAAAGGGAGAGTTAGAAGAAAATAAAGAATAAAAATCTGACAAATTAGATCAGAAAGTGGAAGAAGAAACCAAATAATAATGAAAAATAGAAGCTTTAAGAGAAATAGCAAATCCTAAATCACAATACACTTAAATCGTACACTTAAATAATACGTAGAAATAAAAACAACCAACAAAAGATCAGACATAAAGCCTAACAAAACAACAAAAACAAGAATAAAAACTGAAGAATTGTTTTTTGGGGAGTTCTTTATGGGAGCTTTAGTCTCCCCATAGATCTCAGAGCAGATTCCTGATAGAACATTGTATGTCTTGCTGTAGTCAACTTTCCTTGTGGCTTGGTTGGGAGTAGATGGCCTTTTGATGGGAGAGGGTGCCTGTTATCTAGAGTCACACTCTCAGGTCTGGTGGCAGGGAGTTTTGGGGGTTTCAGGTTTGTAGACTGCTATCATAGGCCTGCAGCTGTGTCCCAGGCTTTTCCAGGTAGCCACACCAGCCTTAGGAACAAAGCTTATGGCCGTGTTTTGTGCTGGTATGATCCCTTCTTTTGGAAGTGGATTTGGGTCAGAGGGCTTTGGGATTCCACATGGAATTGCCACCCCCAGAGATTAGACCCAGTTGGGTTACTCACGAGGTCTGTAGCTGGTGGTGTGCTGTGGCAGGAAAGACTTGGAAAAAATTATATTAAGTGAAGAAAGCCAGGCCCAAAAAAACATAGGGCCCATGATTTCCCTTGTTTGCAATAACTAGTATATGTCTGAGACAAGCAGGAAAGGTCAGATAAATTGATGTTAGGTGAAAGGAACTCCAAGATAAGGATTCAAATATTTTTGCTTTCATGCAATTGTTTCTAACATATTTATAAGGTGATTTGTTTGTTGCTTGGTATGGCCTTCCCTCATGGTATAACACCTGGTTTCACTGTATTTGATGTTTTAATTTGTGAAGGAGAAAGGAGAAAATTGTATTTAATGGTGAAAAAAAAAGCCATTCCCTCTTAACTCAGGAACAAGACAAGGATGTCCACTCTCTCCACTTCTCTTCAATCTAGTATTAGAATGCCTAGCTACAGCAATAAGACAAGATGCAAACATAAAGGGGATCCAAATAGGAAAGGAAGAAATAAAAGTATCTCTCTTTGTAGATGACATAATCTTGTACATAAAGAATCCCATACACTCCACTCCCAAATTACTCAAGCTGATTCAAAACTTTGGCAAAATAGCAGGGTATAAAATTAACCCCCCAAAATCAATGGCTTTTCTGTATGCCAACAATAAGAAAAGTGTGGCTGAAATTAGGAAAGCAACTCTATTTGTAATAGCGCCACAAAAAATAAAATACCTAGGAATTAACTTAACCAAAGAAGTGAAAGACTTCGATGATGAAAACTTTAAAAGCTTGAAAAAGGAAATCAAAACAGACCTTAAAAAAATGGGAAAATCTCCCATGCTCCTGGATTGGAAAGATTAACATCGTAAAAATGGCAATACTTCCCAAGGCTATCTACAAATTCAATGCGATACCTATCAAAATTCCAACCTCATTCTTCAAGGAAATAGAAGAGGCAATCCAAAAATTCATATGGAACAATAAAAGACCCCCAATAGCAAAAATGCTACTCAACGGAAAGAACACTGCTGGAGGAATATCAATACCAAACTTCAAACTCTACTATAAAGCCATAGTAATCAAAACAGCTTGGTATTGGCACAAGAAAAGACCTCAGGACCAATGGAATAGTATTGAAAACCCAGAAATTAACTTACAGACCTATAGCCATCTAATCTTTGATAAGGGAGCTAAAAAAATAGAATGGAAGAAAGACAGCCTCTTCAGTAAATGGTGCTGGCAAAATTGGTTAACTACTTGTACAAAGTTAAGCTAGATCCTTATATATCACCCTGCACCAGAATCAACTCCAAATGGATCAAAGACCTCGAAGTCAAAGCAGACACTCTGAAAACATTACAGGATGGAATAGGAGAAACCCTAGGTTTCCTTGGCGCAGGCCGAAATTTTGTTAATAGAGACCCGGAAACAAAATGAATCAAAGAAAGTTTGGACAAATGGGATTGCATGAAGTTGCAGAGCTTCTGCATGGCAAAGGACATAGCTAGCAAGATCAATAGAAAGCCTAAGGATTGGAAGAAGATCTTCACTAGCCATACAACGGACAAGGGTCTCATATCTAAAATATACTTGGGACTCAAAAAATTAAATCCCCCTACAACAAATCCTCAAAGAAACAAATGCCCTATAAATAAGTGGGCTAAAGACTTAAAGAGAAACTTCTCTGAAGAAGAAAGAAGGATGGCCAATAGACACATGAAGAAATGCTCAACCTCCCTAGCCATAAAAGAAATGCAAATCAAAACTACATTAAGATACCACCTCAAACCAGTTAGAATGGCAAAAATCAAGAACTCTAATAACAATCAATGTTGGAGTGGATGTGGACAGAAGGGATCCTTACTTCGTTGTTGGTGAGCTAAGATATGGAACCAACCCAGATGCCCCTCAGTAGATGAATGGATCAAGAAAATATGGTATGTATACACAATGGAATTCTATACCTCCATCAGAAAGAATGGCATTGCCCCATTTTTTAGGAAATGGAAAGACTTGGAAAAAATTATATTAAGTGAAGTAAGCCAAGACCAAAGAAACAGGTCCCATGGTTTCCCTAATTTGCAATATCTCGTATATGTATGAATCAAGCAGAAAATTTCAGATAAGGTGATGTTAGGAAAATGAACCCTAAGATATGTATTTAAATGTTTTTTTCTTTCATGCATTTTGTTTCTAACGCATTTATGAGATTATTTCTTTGTTGCTTTGTATGTCCCTCCCCCACAGTATAACCCCTGCTTTCACTATGTGGTGTCGATATAATTTGTGCAGTGGAAGGGGAAAAACAACTCCCTTAAATAAGGATACAGGTGGACCCGTTGCAACAATGAGAAGTACAAGTTGTCATGTCGAAAATGAACTTTTCAACTTCGGTGGGGGGTGAGGATTGGGTGGGAGAGATGCTGGGAAGGGATGGGAAAGGGACACACAAGACTATCTGCTAGTAGCAGATGGTGTGTACCCAATCCCAGAGATAGACAAGTGCTTGAGGGGCCAGGGCAGAATTTCCTTCCATGGCCTATAGTCACATCACCTCCCTGTGTTAGGATCAAGATTAAGGAATGAATATTATGTTGTCCCTTTCCTATTTACATTTCCTTCTGGGCTACTCTGGTGCTGGTTGCACTCTCTAATGGAAATAGTTTTGACCATGGAGGCTCGATCAGTGGTGATAAAAGAGTTTTTATTGGAATGCTAGTGTTGTACAGGTGGCTAATTTCAAAAACCTGCAGCCAGCAAATACACAACACAGGAAACAGACCACAGAGGAAACAAAAGACAAAAACAATATAACAAACCAATTCAGCTCCAATGGATTGCTGAATGAATTTGGATGCCATGTTGACCAGAGAACAGCCAGGAGACAGGAGACAGGACATGAACATGGAGACATATGACATGGTGTAATGGCACCTGAGCTGGTCCACACATGAATCGGGTCAGTACATGGGGAGAGTCAAGGAAACTCCCAGTCCCAGGCACTGAAATGACAGAGTTAAAAACCTACCAGCCAGATGTCCACCCAGAATTTAAAATTCTGCCATTACCAGTCTATTGCCTTACTAGAAACTTTTATACATTCTGTGTATTTTTCTTGTTGGATAATGTTTGTATTTTTTGGACTAAAACTTTTCAGTAGTTTTGTCGGATATGTATGGTGGAGGTTTATTCTTTTAATTGCACCACTCTGGAAGTATTTTCGTGCATTTGTCCTTTATCATTCACTTGTGAAAAATACCTTAGCAAGGTACAGTAATCTTGGTGGATAAAATGCATTTTTTCAGTACTGTAAAGACTTGCTAAGGACTTCTACCATGCCCTGCTGGTATGTATGTATTATATTTAGGAGTCAACTGTTAGAGGAACAGGGGCACACCTAAGTGTTATGAGTTCCATTTCTCTCCTATTCTAGAGAATCTTCCATACAAAATTCACTTTTGACAGCTTGATCATACAATAGCTTGCTATAGATGTGTAGATGTCATTGACAAAAATTTGATTAGCATTTTATGTTTTTGTATCTTAGTATATATTTTTATCCTTGTGTACATAGAATTTTAAATACTGTCATTACTTATTAGAACAAGCATTTTAACTTGTTGGCATCCTCAACCATTTATTGAATCCACAAAACACTAATATTTACTATTATATATACTGTTGTCAACTTTTGACAAAACTTCTTTCACATGTCCTTATCCGTGCTTTCAGTTTAGTCAACCATATTTACATGTTTGATTAGACTTCCTTCAAGGTAACTATTTTCTTCTGTATAGAAGATATCACTAACCTAACTGCAATAAGTTGAGAAATTTTAAATGTACATATATATTTATATACATATAAATATATATACACTATATATTGAAAAAGTTCATATTCTCACTTGAATTTTGATGTTCCCACTATTGTTTCTTTCTTTGAACAATTCATCTTTACTTCCTCATATTAATTTCCTTAAAATGTGCACACATACATACATAGGAATGAATGCACAAACATGACAGAATAGAAACAAATGTACTTTAATACTTTTTAGTCCTGTTTTCTTTTCTAACCACTATCTCAATCTAAAAATATTGTGAAGGTAATAGTTATTACTGCCTTTTATCATAGTGGCCTTGGAACTGGGATTAAATGTAGAGTTTGCTCACAATTCTTTCCTCATCCCTCAGGTTGGATGTCCCTCTGTTAAGAATGAATTACTTAGAGTTGAATGTATCCCTTTGTCTGTGTTACATGAATGAAAATACATTTCCCCCACCTAATATTTGAACTCTTGTCCTGGTTGATATTTCAGGAAGTGTTGTTCACTATTTTGGGTGTGTGAGCAGAGCTTGCTATAGAATCATATCTAAATGACACTTTGCTCCTGAAAGATGTTCTTAAATTGAAAATTTGTTAGCCTGACCTCCCATACAACCACATACCCTAAACTGATTGACTCAAACCCAAGTTTTAATTTTATTTTTTTTAATTCCCTGGCTTGAACACAGGACTTGAGTGTTGTCCTTGAGCCTCTTTGTACTCAAAGCTAGCATTCTACTACTTGAAACAAGGCATCTCTTCTGGCTTTGAGTGGTAAATTGGAGGTTAATATCCCACGGGGACTTTCCTACTTGTGCTGACTTTGAACCATGATAGATAGATCTCAGACTTCTGAATAGTTAGGATTACAAGCGTGAAACACTGGTGCCCACCAAAACAAAAGTTTTTTCACACACATGGAAATTGTTACTCTGAGATAAAGACAACTGAATACTTGATGTCTCATGAAAGTCTATTCCATATTTAAGGGACAGGTTTGTACTGTGGTGCATGTGGAAGTGGGGATAAAGCAAGCTCTCTCATGGCTTAAGTAAGTTTCTGAATCTCATTGATAACAAATTCACTTCATGTCCTTACCTATTCCTATTTACAAACATAAGTACAATATTTGCATTCCATCCTGATTAGGGTAATATTTTAACATATACATTGGCAGAGAAATAAGCATTCAGTCCATCAAAATCTTAAGTTTTTAAAAACTCCTCAAAATTCTATGCTTATTATGTAGGCTTATTTTCAAGAACTACAATTTGTTTTGGGCTTGGATTTTACTATTGAGATTTTTTTAAAAACATGATCTTTTACATAACTTGATTCTGGGATTTGATATATATGAGGTTCAATATGGAAGTTGGACCGCATTTACAGATCCCTTCATTTGCCTCTTTAGGAAGTTCGAGATCCCAAACTACTCTTGTATGAAAGACTAAGTCTATAGCGTTTACAGATTCATCAGGATTAAAATCTTCCCAGACTTGGACACTACTGGACTTCTACAAAATTCAATAGGTGAAAGTAGGACAAGTGAGGAGATACTTTAAAATGTCTAACTTGGTGCCCTTTCAGGTATTAGAAAAGAATGAAAGGAGGCTGAGAAAACGCCATCGCCACTAAGATGCAGCCTGCAACAACAGCAGTTAAGCTGGGAAAGTTTGACTTAGAACGTTTATCAGACCTGAGCCTTTGCTCCTCTCCCCCAGTTTGCCTGACAGCTAACCATACACGTGTGCATGATGCCTCAGGTTGACCACCTCCACAGCCCTTGCAGGCTGGACGCTGGCCTACAGCCAGGATTACAAGGAAAGCTAGCTGAACAGATATTTCAAGGAATTATTCTTTTTTCTGGAGTAGTTGGATTTATCTATGTGTACATGGCTGAACAGTTTAGATGGAATATATAACTATAAACTATATAGTTGGCCGGATTGGCTTTTCTGTGTTTGCTGACATTTCTTCCATGGCCCATCTACAAATGGCATCCCCTCACAACTAAGGAACAGAAGACAAGAAAAATGGGATAGAAAAATTAAGAGGCATGCTAAAATAATTGATTGGGGTTTTCATGAGAACACATACTTTTGTTTTCTCTGAGGTGATCTAAATTGATATCATAACCAAATTATGAGATTAAAACTTCTTATGCTCATAAACAAAGTTGCATGTAGATATAGTTTTCTTTATATTTCAAAGACAGTTAGAAATAACTCAGTTGTGTTTGACTAATACGTATTTTAAACCAACTCTTCATTATCTTGTTATGAAATGGAAAACTAAACACAAGTATACAATGTTTCTTCCAGGTATAAATAATAAATGCCTCATAAATGACAGCAAAAAAAAAGAAAAAAGATGAAAGGGAAAGGTATTTAGGAACTTATCAAATTTTGTGATATCCAAGAGTGCATTCAGCCAAGCTCTGGTGGCTCACTCTTGTAATCCTAGCTACTCAGGAGGCTGAGACCTGAGGATCACAGTTAAATGCCAGCCCGGGGAAGACAGACCATGAGACTCTTAGCTCCAATAAATCACAAGAAAAACAAAAGTGGCACTGTGGCTCAAGCAGGAGAGTGCTAGCATGGAGCTAAAAAGCACAGGGACAGCCCAGTGTTCAAGCCCCACAACTGACAAAAAAAGTATGCATTCAAAGATAATGGGATATCTATAATCTAATTAGCTTGGAAAAGGGAAAGGAAAAGTTACTGCAGATTTCAGGTTTATTTAGAGTTTTAAGCCTTATCAATAATTTCCTTTAAGAACTGGGAAGTTGAAAACGACTTTAGAATAAGAAAATATGTTAAGCTGGGTGGTTCACATGTGTTAATCCTAGCTACTCAGCAAAATTATCTATAATTAACAATGAAAATGCAGGAAATAATTTGTATTTCAATGAGTAAATGCTAGCCTTGAAGCAAAAACAAAAAAAAATGAATGAGGCTCTCAGGTTGTGAAACTGAACTAGCACACGCACATGCACACACACATTCACACACACACACACACACACACACACACACACACACAAACATGCATGCTCATGTGCAAGGTATGTTGAAGTAAATCAGTCTCAGAAAGAGAAATGGGGTCTGTGTCCCCAAAAGAAAAAAGTAAAACACACATATCCATTGTCATGTATATCTGATCAAGCTGCCTAAAGTAGAGTACACATAGAAGTAAAATTTTATGGTGTAACCTCTTTGACCAACTAACAGTATCAAATGTGAACAGTACAAAGATGAATCATATATTGTCTCAGTGGGGTAGGTGTTAAAGAAGAATTGAAAAGAGGCAAAGGAATAGGGAGTCGATGGTTGAGAAAATACTATGTTAAGATTCAATGTACATATGTGAAAATGGAACTAGGAAAGAAAAGGGATGGGTGGTGTTTTTATAGATTGGAGCAGTTGAAGGAAACTGTAACAAAGTCCAAGAGATATTGTCCAAACCAATTGATACATTGTACAACTGTTTAAGAAATTTATCCATGGGGCCTGTAATCCTAATTACTCAGTTGGTTAAGAACTGAGGATTGTGGTTTGAAGGCAGTCATGGCAGAAAAGTTCATGAGACTCTTATCTCCAACAAACTACTGAGAATAGGCTAGAAATGGTGCTGTGGCTTAAGTTTTACAGGACTAACCTTCATCACAGAGAGATTCTGAAACAGCACTCAGATCTTGAATTAAAGTGACAGGACAGGCACAAAAAAAGAAAAAAATAAACAAACAAAAAACAAAAAAATCTTAATTTTTGTATTTTTGAAAATTACAAGAAAAATCAATGTTCCACCTACTTCAAGTAGTTATATAATATACATTATTACAGCGATTATGGTGGATAGAAATTTTCTCATTTATGTAGCATCCAATGTTCATTCCCTTTAGCTTATTTTGGAGCTTTTGATTACACCCTGAACAACAATAAGTTTCCTGTTCTCTATCAGATTGCTTGAGAGGACACACCAATAGCCACTGCTCTGGTATCGTTATTGCTTCACTTCAGCTGATTGGGACTGTTAATAATACAAGATGAGAATGGTTTGAGGATTCTTCATGAATTGAAAGAAGAGATGACTAAGAAATGAATTTGTGTAGCCTTTGCAATAGAAAGAACTCCTAAACAATGCCATTTCATAAATATTCAAAATTATGGAACATTATATCCAGATTAATACATCTTCAGCAAATATCCTCATTATATATGGGAATAATGAATCCCTGTTGGACTAAACAGTGTGTTTTGAGCAATTTTTAATAAAAGGCAAAGTTTGCATTGTGAACTCACATTGGGATTTAATGATGAGAAGGAAGTATTTCATGCTAGATTGATTTCATGTACCTCATTTTTTGCACCATCACCCAGATATTTCTGGATTCAGAGATTTTCTTAAGACAGTTATTCCTTCCAAATACCCAGAAATTGTTTTTCCTTCCTGGGCTATGGTTTCTCTTTTTTGATTGTTCAGATTCTAAGTCTGACTAATGTTTGAGAAATGTCCTCCTGATAACTCCTTTGACTGGTTACCTAGGCATATTTTTGACATGACTATGTGTGGACAAAGTTACAATATATACAATGCTGTTCATGCTGTGGCGTAGGCTCTCCATGAGATGATTATTTATCAAACAATACAAACAATGGGAAACAGAAAAGGGAGAGTTCCTTTCCCTGCAAATATAAGGCCTTCTTTTTTGGATGGTACACACTTACAGAAAAGTCACTTCCTAGAGAGGTTTCTTAGTGTGGAAAATTAAAAACTTAAGGTATTTTTCCAAAACCTAACAAATTATAATTATTCAAATTTCTGTGAGGTACTCTAGATATGGGTTCACGTGCTTAAGTAAAAACAGAACATTTACAAGGACAAAATGTATTCGACCTTTCCATAATTCCTTTTAGTTACAAATAAGCTCAACATGCCCATAGGTTATGTTTTGAAAAGTAAAAATTCACCCTTTTCCTATGAGTTTCATAAGTATAAACCAAGCACAACCTGCTAAAACTAATTATCTATACTTTTCAAAAGTGATCTAGATTTGTTCTATGTATTAAAATTTTTACAAATCTCACACTGTAGACATTAGTTATTGTAGAAAAATACAGCTGTGAATAGTCCCATTCGTGATTCTTTACATGGAATTGGCTTTTCTTGAAGAGAACCTTTTTTACTTCTTTGCTGAGTGACCAGGAATTCAAAAGTTTATTTTGATTATTCTCCCTAGAATTTCTTCTTTTTTTATTAATATGTCTTTTTGATTGTTAAAATACCATACAGAGGGGTTACAACTACATGAGCAAGGAAATGAATACATTTCTTATCAAGTATTGTTGACTCCTACTTAGTTTCCCCTTACCATCCCTGCCCCCATTTCCCCCCACCTCCCCGCTAAAGTTGTAAAGATTTTTTTCCACAGAACATCTTGTACATCTCATTGTTGCAATGGGTCCACCTCTATCAATATCTAAACAATTTGTTTTTTCACTTCCCATCCACAAATTATACCTACATCAAATCCAGTAAAAACAGGGGTTTGTGTACCGTGAGGGAGGGACATAAAAAGCAACAAAGAAATCATATTATAAACACATTAGAAATAATAGCAAGAAAGAAAAACTGACTGAGATGCCCCTCAGTAGATGAATGGATCAAGAAAATATTATACACACACACACACACAAATACACACACACACACACACACACACACACACACACACACACACACACACACACACACACAATGGATTTCTATGCCTCCATCAGAAAGATGACATTGCCTTATTTGTTAGGAAATGGAAAGACTTGGAAAAAAATATTTTAAGTGAATTAAGCCAGGCCCAAAGAAACATAAGTCCCATGGTTTCCCTTATTTACAATAACTAATATATGTCTGAGAATAGTTGAAACAGTCAGACATGTTGATGTTAGGTAAAATGAACCCTAAGATAAGGAATCCTAGAATTTCTTACATAACAATTCATCACCGATCTGTGCTATTTTCAAATTATGAATCTGAAATTAAACACAATCAGATTTTCTGTTTTAACTCTGGGATGTACTTCAACATAAGATGGTGTAATTCTTTTAGCGGTACCCTTTCTGATGAACATACAATTTGACAATCCTGCTGGATATCAAGTGATTTTGCATGAGAGAAGTAAGTTAGAGGCAGAGTGTGACATTGTGAACCTTTGGAATTTTCCAGGTCTTCAACTTCAGGTAAAAGTAGGAAAGTTTTCTCTGTATACACTCCATGGCATTAACTGTCTTTATCTGAAGATATGATATAGTGGGCCATTGGAACTAGAAAATGTGTTGGATCTAACTCTAATGATGCAAAATTCACCCTTAGAAGTTATACTTGTTTGTTTCTAGTAAATTACTCCTGTAATACAAGCAATTTAGATCACTGAGATAGTGATATGACTTAAAATCATTCCTAGCAGGGAAGCCTGTGAGATTCTATTTGCCAATTAATCACCAGAATCATGGAAATGGAGCTGTGGATCAAGTAAAACTCAATTACAAAGCCCAGTTCAAGCCTTAGTTTTGGCACACACACACACACACACACACACACACACACACACACACACACACACACACACACACATACACACACACAAACATACACACACACAACCTTTATGCCCTATGTACTTAGAAACAACCTAGTATTGCACATTTAAGTATTTTTAACTTAAGAAAATGTATTAATTGACTACTAGATAGAAGATGAAGTAAATAAATTAACAGGGGTAGACACTGGTGGCTCGTGTTAGTTTAAAGCCCAAATGGACAGAAAGTTCTGTGAAACTCTTATCTCTATTAACTACCCCAAAGCTCAAGTAGGATTGGAGCTCAAGTGGTAGAGTGCTAACCTTGAGCAAAAAAAGCTCAAGGAGAGTGTCCAGACAGTGATTTTAAGCCCGAGGATCACTAACCAACACCCTCCAATACAAAGTTAGTTTGTTTCTGAATGTTTGTTTAGAATGTTATCATAAAATATAAACTGCTTTTTCCCTAGCAGGTTTCTATGCTGTAACAAAGCATCAGAGGATCACTTTATGTGTATTAAATATTTATTTTGCTGGCTTCTGTATATGTTCCATTCACTGCTATTTGGGCATATTTGGTGAGAAGAATCAGTGAAGAACACTGTATGAGAATATTCTCACAGCATGGCCACTGCATAAATACGAAGAAAATGAGATTAGACTGGGGCTTCATGTAATTGTCTAAAAACAGAGACATGTGATTTACCCTACACTCTACTTTTAAAGCTTCAAATAGAATTCTTCCTTGGTCCTCATCATGTCTCTGATGAGTAGGATACTGTGAATAATGACATGAATTCAGGAAAAGTGCATAGGGCTGGAGACTAGGATTTGTTTTCTCAGCACTAATCTCTACCATTTAAAAGTCTCTCACTTGTCAATAGTTCTTTGGTCTCATTAGAGATCAAGGTTGTTATATGATGTGGAATCTATAACAGCATTGATGTAACTGTCTAGATTTATGCTTATAGAAATACTATGCTTATGGGAATGTGACTCAGTGGTAGAGTGCTTGCCTGGCATGCATGAGGCCCTGGGTTCACTCGTCAGTGCCACATAAACAAAAAAAATTAAAAACATTAAAAAAAATAAATACTATGCTTAATAATGCTATTCTTTGAAACATTGGAATTTTTGGGTAAAACGCTGAATATTAACTGGCACATACCAGATATTTCTAAGCTTCCTCATTTTGTCTGCAGTGCAAGTTTTGATCCTGTATTTGGGGAATCACATCAGGAGGGAAAGGCTGCCTGTTGATTTGATTGTACCCCTTGCTGAGAGTATAAGATGGCTAGTCTGACAGGTAATTGCATGATTTAGGTAGAAATACATTCTCTCTCCCCAAAAATCCCTGCTCCTTTCAATGCAAAAGTTATGTATTAGAATTGTAGCATCAGTATTTCTTTCCTCACTTATTAATTTAATTGTAACTATAGATGATACTGCTCCATGAAAAAGAATCACAGAGTTTGAATTACTTGTAGGGTTATTTTTTCTACTCTGTTTTCTGTATGTTTATTCAACTACTCAGTAATATAAGTACCTTTGATTGTATTAAATTCAAGTCCTTTTTATGGACAAGGTCTCCATCTTCTTCAAAATTACCATTAGACTATAAAGAAAACAGACATCTTTCACATGTCAATTTCCTAGTGCTTAGAAATGTTCTTGAACAGAGCAAGTGCTTTGTGTTGGTTTTAGCATAAGGAGCAGTCAAAAGTGTTCTGTATAGTATGACTTTGGAGCCTCAGAGTGTGATTTGATTCTCTGTCCCAATACATTACAGGTGACATGGAGTGACAAATTCAACAACTGAAAGCATGGGCTACATAACTAATTAATATTGAACAGAAGCATATGGGAATTTTAATTTCAGCTGCAGAATTTTGGATTAATGGTTTGAATAATACACACAACGCTGAGAATTATTATGGCAGTGCTTTGCGTTCAGAAAAATTATGGATTATGGATACTTTTGTATATTCATTTATTTTGTCATTCTTATACATCACTATGCTTCTTAATACTCAAATATATTTCATTAATATTTTCTACTTAACAACGTTCCATATTTCATACACTTATTAGTGTGTTTTCTATAATAGTTGTAGAGTTCTATTCATATATCTGCTTTTTGCCACATCTGTAAGTTTGTTTTGTTGGATCAGTCTCTCCCCATCCTCTCTGTTTCCTTTCCTCCTTCATTCTCTTTTTTTAATTAATAAGCTTTTTTTTATTTTGAAAATACTGTACAGAGGGGTTACAATTACATGAGCAAGGTAATGAGTACATTTCTTATCAAGCATTGTTGCCTCCTCCTTAATTTCCCCTTACCATCTCTGCCCTCCCAGCTCCTCCCTGACCCCAACTCCCGCCAAAGTTGCAAAGTTCGTTTTCTGACATAACGTCTTGTACATCTCATTGTTGCAGTGGGTCCACCTGTATCCCTATTTAAACAATTTGTTTTTTCCCTTCCCCTCCCCAAATTATACCAACATCAAATACAGTGAAAACAGGGGTTATACCGTGGGGGAGGGAAATGCAAACCAACAAAAAGGGGAGGGACATGCAAAGCAACAAAAAACATCTTATAAATATGTTAGAAACAATAGCAAGAAAGAAAAAAAAATTGAGTCTTTAGCTTGGGTTCATTTCACCTAACATCAACTCTTTTTCCTCTACTTTCTCTAAATTTCTTTAGAATTTCAAGAATTGATTTATATCATTAAAATACACTTTAAATGTGTATCATGATGCATTGGATGTGTGGAGTTCTGTTTCACGAAAATATAGATTTACAATTGTTTGCTTATCCATGGTTGTATTTATTTTAAACATATTCTTGTTTAATACCTTTAAAATATTTTACATACAAAATTATAGATGTATACTTTGTATGATACCAATAGATTCTACATCTCTTGATATTAAGTAAATATTCAATGTCCAATATTTTAATTGTATAAGAAATGCATTGTTCATTATTTAATGGACTAAATTTTCGGATTCTGTTCAAGATTTGACTATTTAAAACACATGGTCACCTAATGGCATCTATTGCCATCATCTATTGCTCATTGTGCATTTCCTCTGACAGTATTATTTATAATAAGTGAGTGATTGTGGGCTAACAATGGACTTCTATTGCTTTACTATTTTGTCGGTTGTGGGACTGGAACTCTGGGCCTGGGTACTCTCCATGAACTTTTCAGATCATGGCTAGCATTCTACTACTTAAGCCACAGTGCCACTTTGGTTTTTTGGTGGTTTATTGGAGATTAGATTTTCCGGAATTTTCCTGTGTGTGCTGGCTTTGAACCGCAATCCTCAGATCTTAGCCTCCTGAGTAGCCAGTTTTGCCAGCAGCACTTGGCTGTTTTGAATTGGAATTGGCAATTGAATTGAAAATATAACTATGTATTGAATTGGAAATATAACTATATTGGCAAAAATCTTTATATTTCTTTTCCTTTGAAATGGAATATTACCTAGCAAATATTTCTATATCATCAGTAATTGTATAAAAAGATGGTTAAAATACTTCAGTTTCTATTGAAGTTCAGGTTTGTCTTCTCTGGATTTTAATACTTGCATCAATAGATTGGATTAATGTTGCTATGTAAAACATTAATTACTCATTCAGTAGCAAACAATTAACTCTCATCCAAAAATGAGTTCCCCACATGAATTCCACTATGCAAAATTCAGAGTACATTTTGTCAATCAGGAAAAGAGCAGATTATCAAATCTGAGTTAGAAAAAAGAGACTAGCGATGATGATTAAGACATTCTGTCAATATTGTGCAAATATTATAGTCAATTGTAGAGAAGACATTGGTGTTGACATTGGTGATAGCAAGGCAATGAAAGAAGATATTCAAATGCTTGCTACCCACTTAAATGAGGGGTAATGAGATGAACAGAGCATTCAAATTGGTAGCAAGTATCCCAGGGAAGTACATATTAAATATACACATAATAATTTATGCATGTATAGTTAGTATTCACTAGTGGGGCAGAGGTTTGGGTGGCATGAGTTCCTAAGAGCTCCACAGAATGATGTCTTCAGGCATTTGCTCTATTTAACTTCAGGTTAGGCACAAAAAGAGTATATACTGTTACTATCATAGTACAATGGTGTCACCTAGTTTGACTTCAGTTCCTCCAGGAAAGATACAGAAATCCATCCTTTCATGGACACACACCCACACACACACACACACACACACACACACGAATAGGAACACAAATGTGCACACTCACATACACACAAATGTAAAGGAACTAAAAACTAGTCATTTTTTTAGAGGCAGAGAATTAAGATCAAATGCTATATATATACAATTCAGGCTGATACTAGAACTATAATTTTTCATGTGCACTAGTGGCTCACATGTAATCCTAGCTGTTCAGGAAGCTGAGATCTAAGAATCATGGTTCAAAGCCAGCCCTGGCAGGATATCCATGAGACACTTACCTACAATAGACCAATAGAGAATCAGAAGTGGAGCTGTTTCTGAAGGTGGTAGAGTGCTAGCCTTGACCAAAAAAGAGCACAGGACAGTGTATCTGTCCTGAGTTAAAGACTCACCACAGAGAAGCAGTGTGTTTCTTCAGCTTAAATCTCTTTAAATAATCATAGATAAATCTAATGTGTCTTGAACTGCTGAATGCAGAGAGAAAACAAATTTGAAAATACCAAGAAGGTTTGGTAGTATATTTATTAGACACTAAAAACAACAAAATATATACCAAAGGATAGTGGTGCTGGAGGTTTGCCCTGGCTTTGAGCTGCACAACTTCTGATATTATTGCTTATAGATCCTTAATCTACTTGCTTGTTATTAGTTGATGTCAAAGAAAAACTCTGTTAGGACCACTGAATAACTACAACTCTGTTAGCCAAGGTGTGTTATCACATTGGTTGCTTCTCATCCATTATTTTAGATTCAAAGTATTTCAATTCAATTCAAAGTATTTCCTATCAGATCAGTATCACATACTTCAGAACCAGGAATTTTAAGCCAGGCACACAGTTGTTAAGAGAACTTGTACCTCTGTACAAAATCTGCTGTTCAAATGAAGACTACAACACATAAATATGTTTCATAGAGGATGGTTGGTGAAAGTGAAAGGTACCATTATGGATTAGCCACTTATTCTTCAAGCAAAGAGATCAATGATGTCTACATTTAAGTTGTGTTACCCAATTTTGAAGAAAAACACAACAGAAGTTTTATTGACAAAATAAAAATACCAAGAAGCAATGAAAAGTTGAATTAATGCCACAGCAGATAATTCATGAGGACTGAAAGTAAAAAGTGACACAGGATAAGACATCTTTCCTGGCATAAATCATTAATGCCTTAAAATGGAAGAACACCTCTGGGCACCAGTATATCATGCCTACTACTTATTAGGTCGAGATCTGAGGATCATAGCTCAAAGTTAGCTTGGGCAAGAAATTCCATGAGATTCTGCCCTCCAGTTAACCCACACACACAAAAAAAGAGCCAGAAGTGCTGTTGTGGCTCAGGTGTTAAAACACTAGACTTGAGCACAAAAGCTTAAGGACAGTGCCCAGGTCCTAAATTCAAGGCCTGTAACCTTCACAAATACACACACATACACACACACACACACACACACACACACACACACACACACACACACACACACACACACACACACACACACACAAACTAGTAAAAGTGAAACCCACTCCCACAATCAGCAGGAAGGGGCTAATCTTTCCCTTAGTCTTCCTTTTTGATTCATGTAATAAGCCTTTTTTCCCATTAGGTTGCTAGTTATTTTTTCTGGTCTTCTTTTGATTAATAAAAGTGACACATATGGATGATTTTCTGCTTGAAAAGATACAAAAATCTTTGAAACAAGTAAACATCATACTTACAATCTAGAAGTAAATACGGTATGCTTACTTCTATTTGAGGACCATGGTACACTCTACTGGTGTTTCTTAATCAAGCTGTTTGGTGTAACACCTGAAAAATCTAGTTTCACCTCTTCTGCCTCAGTCCTTCTCCTTTAGTTGAAGGAAAAAGATAGAGTGGATTTTCTCTTCTTTCTCCAATGTGATAACCTCCCCCTCTAAAAGTATAACTGTAACACTGTCTTCTCAGATGCATGAGGTGAAAAGGCTTTGTAAAATGCAAAGAACTTTGGGAAGAAATTTGTTATACTGCACTGATAGATACCATCTTGAAAATACATCGCACTTCCTTATCTCCCACATTTTAGTTATGGTCAATTTTCAGAAAGACTTTTCTAAGAACATTGCTTTTAGAGGTACTAATACCTTGGAATGTAAGAAAGAGTTGCATCACATTTGTACTAGAAAAACCAGTTTATTGACCAAGATCACTTCATTTGCTTGACTTTCTAATATATACTCTTTCAATTGTATATTCTTAAAGGTTGCAACACAGAGACTTAAACAACCCTATTTTTAAATAAAAAGCTGTACCATGTACTCACACTGATATACAGAGAAAATTCCTTGAATTCTGACACTGTGGAAAAGACAGTAAAGAGACCAGATTGAAACTGTAGAGTTTTGCCTATGTTCTGCTATAAAACAAACAGATTTCCCAAATGCCTAACCAACTCAGAAATTTCTAAAACAGAAGATTACTACACTTGAAAATAGTGAATCTGATATCTAAACTTTTGCCATTTTGTTATCCAAAACTCTATTCTAAAATGAAAATGATGGAATAAAATATGAAAATGCAATGTAAACATAATTTCAGACACAACACTGATTAGACAAACCTTTTTCTCAACTGTCGGAAGTGTAATGAAAGGGATTATATGAACCATAGCACGCAAATAATCCTTAAAACCAAGGGGAAAGAATGTAAGTATTTACATATCAACAAATAATTAGAGATCATCAAAAAGACCACAGAGAAATTATGTCTGTATAAAAATCACTTAAAGAAGTCATGACTATAGTTGCTGAATGGGGCAGTAGAGAAAGAGGCAATAAAATCACTCATGCAGATTGAAAAACAACTATAAAAAGTTCTTTCACATAAAAAGAGTGGAATTAAACAGTTTAGAGAAAAACATAAAATGATTAGACTATATTTCCAGATGTCACATTATAAGAATGGTTAAAGGGAATTATCTAGAGAATAGGACAAAACATGTTAAGAACTCTGATTACACAAATATGCAGTGTTAAGAATAATTACACAAATTTGGAACAAAAATTCAACTTTCTATGTTCAAATTTGGTCTCCCAGAAAATATTTTTGATATTATGGATATATCACCAAAGTAGTTAAGAGTTTATAGATAATGGTACTATAAAGTGAGTGATTTCAATTGTTTATATTATGGATACCTTGAGTTGGGAACATGCTAAGATATGTGCACTGCTAATGAACAGTAAAATGTAATCGGAAGACTATTTAGATGAGTTTAAATATATTTCAGTAAGTGGGAAATCACAAAAATGCACAAAAATATACTTTATTTCCTAAGGGGGCAGAGAAAACCTATAAAGCACCAAATTAAATGAGTAGACAAAAAGCTTAAGAAGTTTATTTGCAAGGACCACACAAATAGAAAACTTACAGATATGCATACATTTATCAGTAGATAAATGATCAGTTTTAGTAGCAATTATCAAATGCAATAATTAAAACAGCCACAGTGAATTGGTTGACCAGGACCAACTTTTGTGGCTATACAAGAAAGTACATTTGAATAAAAAGGTACAAGATTTGGAATAGAAAATAATTTCTACAACTCCTAGAATCTTAGCTATTCATGAATAGCTCAGGGTCACAATTAAAATACAAAGGGGACAAATATGTCCATGAGACATATTTGCTTTGACAAAAAGCAGCTCATTTATGGAGCCCAGGCCTTGAGTTCAAGTCCAAGAACAGCACAAAATGAAAAAGAAAGGTATGGAGGAAGGGAGGGAGGAAGAAAATAGAAGGAAGAAAGGAATGAAGGAAGGAAGAAAGGAAGCAGGGAGGGAAGGAAAGATAGATCATTTCCAGATATCTATGTGGATGTTCAAAATTTGGGCTGGCTGCTATTCTTGGATGCTTTGCAGACTCAGGGAATGGGCCATCTGTGGGAATGACTTGCAGAATTAGGGTAAAAAGGTGCGGAATCCATTGAGTTGTTTGCCAACCATTTGAATGAGGAACAGGGCTGTGGGAATCAGGCCTATGATCCTATCACCTTCGAGTTTCTTCAGAAGGTGCCCGGGTGCTGGGTGTGGGTCAGTAATCCCAGCAGAAGCTGCTGTCTGATTGAAAGGTATGTGTTGGAGAGTGGGGTCAGGTTAAATTCATGCCAAGGGACCAAAAATTAGTACCAGAATCTTGAAGCTTGCAGTCAGTGCCTGGCTCTGATGAGATTCAGAGAGTCCTGCACACAAGGTCCATGTCTGGTACACCAGGATGAGCATAAGGACCCCATCCATGCTCTAGCATCTAACCTTGCAAAGCCTACTGAGCAACCACTCCTTTGTCATTTCAGCCCTGGAGAATCTACCAGTGCTATTATTCCCTACTCTTTATGGAGGGCTGTGTCCAGGGCCACTCAGAGGTGCTGAAGGCCATGGTGTAGGCCTGGCCCTTCCTCTTCTTTCCCTTGAGGAATCTGGCAGAATCACCAAACCTGGAGGCCTTCAAAGGGCTTGATCTCCTAGTGTCCTCAATGGGTTCGATCTCCTAATTGTCAAGAAGGAGCACCCCATTGGGTGGAAACAGCAAGTGCTGTTTGTGGCAATTTGTGGCAATTGCAACTTGAGATAAGGATTTAGAATTATCATTCCATGGCACGATTATCTTCTCTGGAAGTCCTGACTGAAAGGTCAACAGAGAGTCACCTTTCAGCTGGGACTGAAGAACAGCCTTTGATCCTCTCCATTAACCTGACTATTGAAGATGGCACCCAGGATGAATTCCAAACCTATCTCCGCTAGTGGGCCAGGAAGTGGAAAGAAGGAGTCCAACTGTGCTCAACCAAGCTTCAGATTCTGTCTGGCTCCTCTACAAAATCCGGAAGGCTCTGCATGAGGTGAGCTTTGACTCCATCACTGAACTTGTGTTGAACAATTTCTGGTGTCCAGAAACCATGAGAAAATTTTCTCCTTCCGGGGGTCAGACAAAGAACCTTTGCCTATTCTTCTCCAAGATAAGTGACAACTTCTACACTTCCAGCTTCAGTAATCTCTCATATTTCTGCAAATACATGGCGCATCTGGGGCAGCCTCAGCATCTCCAGGAGTTTCCTGTGCAGGATATCTTTGTCCTGTATGGATGGCTACCCTCCATCCTCAGGAACTCGACGACTTTGAACACCTTTACTTTGAGTTCATGTTCACTGAAGGAAGCCAATGTGAAGTCCTTGTGCCAGTGTCCCTGTGCCAGGCAGCTCAAGCACCTGTATATGAGGAGTTTGTGCATGGGCTGTTTCAATCCTGAGTCCCTGTGAGCCCTGCTGGAGCAAGTGACCGGCACCATGGAGATCCTGGTCTTGGAGCACTGTGACATCACTGAACCCCAGCTCTTGACAATCCTGCCCTCCCTAAGCCAATGCTCCCAGCTGCATTTCCTCAGCTTCTATGGAAATTGCATCTCCACAGCCACCCTGAACAACCTACTGTACCACACAGCCAGGCGAGGCCATTTAAGCGAGGGCCCCACCTTACCCCACTGGAGAGCTACTGCCCTCCACAGTGGGGCCTAGGGAACCTTGACCCCTACAGATTTGCCCAGGTTCAGGCTCAGTTGGCACAGGTCTTGAGAGAGAGGGGGCCAAACCAGAAGGTCCAGATCTGTACCAATTTCTGTGATCACTGGCCAAAATGCCAATTATATAGCCTGGAGCCCCATGGCTACTAGCAGCTCACCCCCGAGGGTCTTCCTAGCCTTCTGCTCTGCTTATGTAGTCACATGCATCTTCTAGAATCTCTTGTCGGCATCACAGAGGAAACCCAAGACACAAGTTCATTTTCCATGGAGCACACCCTGCATTCTTCTGTGCGGGTGGAAGAGACTGGGTGTCTTTTCCTGAACTTCCTAGCTATCAAACCCCTGGACTTCTCATCCCAGTAGGCATCTATGTGTCCTGTGTACACAATATTAGGAAGCTGGAGTGGTCTCTGCCTGGTAAGAACTGGAACATGATCCTGTTCCTAAATGTTTGTAAGCAAACCTACAAGTGCTGCGGCAATCCCTCAAGATCTTTCATTTACTGCATCACTCCCTTAATAAAACAAAAATAAAGGAAAAGCATGAATAGAATTGTGTCATTTCTAAGCACCAATGAATGAAACTATTTTTGGTGTTGAGAATCCTAGCTACTCTACTAGTCTGAGATCTGAGCATCATAGTTCAAAGCTAGCCTGGGCAAGAAAGTGTCTGAGATTCTCATTTCTAGTGAATCACCAAAAAATGCTGAAGTGGAGCTGTGGTTTAAGTAGTGGCATGCTGGTATTGTGCATTAATGCTCAAGGACAACTCCCAGGAAGTCAAGTTCAAGACCCAGAATTGGTACAACCCAACTACCATCAAATATACCCATGATCAAGATATGGATCCAATTTTAGAGAAAATGGAGTGGGTGGGGAAATTCAATATCAAATACCAAACGACATCCATGAAAACAAGAGAACTTTTTTCCAAAGTGTTTTGTGATGAGCGTCCTAGTTACTCAGCTAGTCTAGGGTCTGAGGATCACAATTGAAATCCAGGCTGGGAAGGAAGGTCTGTGAGACTCTCTTCTCTATTCAATCACCAGATACACTCTTAGTTGTCCTATAGCTTAAATGTTAGAGTGCTTGCTTTGTACATAAAAGCTCATGGACACAATAATGGAATATAAGGTGTATGAACCCTACAAACATGTTTGTGAGAATAAATATCAGTATCCCACAGTGATGTAAAACGTTTGAAATTTATGTATTCACTTAATCTATATAAAGAAAAAAAAACTAAAGGGTATCACTACAGACCCTGAATTTAAGCCCCAATGTTGACACAAAAACAAAAGCAAAATAATGCCATGATCACACTCAAATATAAATATATCCAATCTTAGAGAAATTTATAAGTAATTTTCAAAGTCAAATGTTATAAGACATTACATGTAACAAAAGAATTTCTGCTTCTACAGCATATTTTTGGATGATAATTTTCAGTATGTAAATGTGGTTTGTGGTTGATCAGACATGTCTTAAAACTTCCGGCTCACTTCAATTTGTTTTTCTATAAGGAGTATTAACTCTGTGTCCACCCAGGCATGCCAAAAATAAAGAATGAAAATATATGACCTTCGGTATCCTTCCATGAAGAACTATAAAGTAAAGTATGTGACATCACCTTCCTATGATGGTAACAGAGTTTCACTGGTTTTTTTTTTTTGCTTCAAATCAAAATAAACTAATCAAAGCGTGGGGACATCTTTATGGAGCTGTGAGGGAACTGAGACCACCCACACTTTGACCCATCATTGAATACCCATTATATGGACATAAAGTATTATATGTGTATATTTAATATGTATTACTCTGGGATATTTACTATCAGTTATGTGTGACCTGCTTAGCTCATGACTCCTTATTGAAGTGGGTATTTATCCACTGAATGTCATTTTGGGGGGGGGCGGTCATGAGGCCTGAACTCTGGGCCTGGGTGCTGTCCCTCAGCTCTTCAGCTCAAGGATAGTGCACTACCACTTGAGCCAAAGCGTCTCTTCCGGCTTTTTCTCTTATGTGGTGCTGAGGAATTGAACCCAGGGCCTCATGCATTCAAGGCAAGTGCTCTACCACTGAGCCACCTTCCCAGCCCCTGAATGTCATATTTTTATTATTACTAATGTCAATACCAGAACTTCATCTCTACAATTGGCCATACTATTTGCATAACCTTGTCAGTTTGTGTAAAGAATCATCTCTTCTCTTTTTTTTCTCAGATTTATAACTTTTTTTTCCTTCCTGATGGCCTAAATGCACTTAGTTCTGCATAATGGATAGTTGGGGACCTCATGTGTCGCGACGAGTGTTAATGTGCAATCAGTGTTTAATTCACCAATAATAATCCAATTGTATTGAAGAAATTATTAAAATAAAGAAGAAAGATAACGTAAACTTTCTAGAAACTAATGAATTTTGACCATCTCTTGATAAAATACTAATAATTTAGAAATATTTGCAAAGTAGTATGCCTTATGAAAGGATAATAAAGAGTAATGTGGAATTTTGCCAATACTTCCAATTCAAAACTAAAGTCCATTGTTAGTATATAATCATTCTCTTAGTAGAAATTAAATATCATTGGACTCATTAATTGCATGTTGAAGGAAAACATTTATAGTACTCAGATATACTAAAAAATAGATTTTCACATAAAGCAATACAAATGCCAGAAGACAGAAAGGTGCAATAAACCAAAGGACAGGGCAGAAAGGCATGCCATTATGTGACCATTTGTCAGAAATAGTCATGTCTTTCTTTAAACATAGTATAAAACCCAATAGTTCAATCTGTTTCGAATAATGCATTTCTTATAAAATTAAAATAATAGAAATGTAAAAATTATTTGTTATCACATCAATTGGAAACATAAAAAGAAAAAGTATTTATAGACAGATAAAATGTATATAATTTTAAGTCAGTTGACAGTTGCTCACCCATGTAATCCTAGCTACTCAGGAGACTGAGATCTGAAGATCACTTTCAAAGCCAGCCCAGGCAGGAAAGTCTGTGACTCTTATCTCCAATAAACCACTTGAAAACCAGAAGTGGTGCTCTGGCTTAAGTGGTAGACTGCTTGCCTTGAGCTGAAGAGTGCAGGGACAGGATTCAGGCCCAGACTTCAAGCCCAACAGACCGACAATAAAAGCATATAATTTTGTATATATAATATTTTTAAGGCTATAAAAAAAAGAATTACTTGAAAAATACATCCAGCCATGGGTAAACAACCTACTATGAATCTTTACTTTTTAGCTATTACTTCATAAAGCCAATACATTATGGTATACAATTGAAGTGTATTTTTGTAGCTTATAAAATCCATTTTTGAAATTCTGAAACAACACAGAGAAAGCAGAGACAGAAGAGGAAGAAGAAAAGGAATGAAAGGAAAGACAGTGGGAATGAAATTGGACATGGGGAAGATGGATCTGACAAAATAGATTGAGGAATATGGAAAAAGGCAGATGTGTGAATGGAAATATATAACAATGAACCAAAATACATTCAACTGAGTATATGAAACCATGCACTTTTAAAAGTGCATAATATGAATGAATTGTGACTAAGAAGAATAGTGATATAAAGGCAGGCAGAAACTATATTTCAAAAATTAGGAAAATATGTATAAACTAAGCTACATAGAAAGTTTTGATCTGGTGGTCAAGGTTAAAAGCTAAATTGGACAGGAAATCAAAAAGAATATTAATTCCAGTTAACTATCACAGAGCAAAAATTAGAGTTCAATTGGTGAAACATTATCCTTATGCAATAAATAAATAAATAAATAAATAAATAAATAAATAAATAAATAAATAAATAAATAAATAAATGGACTGTACCAGGCTTTAAGATCAATTCCCAGACAGACTAGCAGCAAAAAAACAAATTTAGGCAAATGCTTAAGAAAGCATAATTTGTAAACTAGAAGCAATGAAAATACACTAGTGGAGATGATTAGATAAGTACTCAGTAAATAGAAATAAAAAAATAGAATGATATTCAAATTTACCTGGCTTTGGTTACAACTTGTGACTCAACCATTACTAGAAAAATGAGTGCGAATCACTTATTCATGGAATTCATTACAACAATATAAACTAATATCTGATGGAAAAAAAAATGTAGACCATCTGCACATTTGGTCATCCATGTAAGTTCAATCATAAGAGGACTTATTTTTCATAATATGTGTTTTGTCCCGGAAGCCATGCAGAAAATTTCTATCTGGCCTTAACAAAATGATGTAGCAGTTGGGGGCAAAGATGCCACCCAGCAACTCTTACTGGAATCCAAGATGGAGAAAACCTCTGTAGCCACCCTGACTTTCCTTTTGTCACTGAGGTAGACAGGCAGGAATGTGAACCGGATACTACAGAACACCAGCATGCTGAAGGGTAGGAACTTGGCTTCATTGAAGGTGCCAGGCCAGAAAAAACATAATGAAGCTGGCCAGGGCCAGGGGAGCCCAAGTATCCCAAGACACAGTAAAAAGTGGTGAGGGAACCCTTGTTACACAGGATGAGCACATGGCCACATTTAGAGTGTATATCTGTGTAAGAGTAGGAAGGTGAAGTCTCCAGTCAGAGTACACAGAGAGGTACCTAGATCAGAGTACAGATAGGAATGGTGACGTTAGGAGCCCCTGATAGCAGCAGCCACCTCATGTTTCTCCCTAGAGAAGTGACCTTGAAGGCCAGATCCACATTTACAGTTTTGGCCAAGACAGCAGAAATAGATACTGTGAATGCAACTCCAAACGTGGTTTGCTGTGGAATGCAGGTGATTGTGTTGGAACAGCCATTAAAGAGCAAAGGAAAGTGAGAACAGAAGATGAGGGAGATGAGCAGGATGTACCTGAGAGCCTGGCTACTAGCTTTTTTTTTAATTGTGAAAATGCTGTACAGAGGGGTTGCAATTACATGGGCAAGATAATGAGAGATCACTAGCTTTGACAGTGGAGGTGTTCTGATGTTCACAAAGACTCCAAGGACAATTCCCTGTTAGTGTACATAAATAAATGGCCATGCAGGTCAAGGCCATTCCCAAGAGCTCTCCATTAACCAGGAAACTTTCATCTCTTTAAGTCACTGGTTACTCTCTGCATTGGCATACTGGTGATCAGGACACTTTACACATTGCTCCATATCTAGTGAGGAAGTCAAATAACCAATAGTCACTTTTCACTACTTAAAAGAATATTGGGAATCACTACATAGGGATAATACTAACATGTCAACACTTACTAGCAACAAAAGAAAATATTATAAATTATTCCTTGATATGTTCAGTACTATTTCTATTTCTTCTTCATGTTCCCACACTCTTGCCTACATTTTCCTTTTTCAGTTTGAATCTTTTTTTTTACATACTGTGACTATCACCCATAATATTTATTTCCATTTGTAAAAGCCTATGAAAAATTTTTTGCACATACTGGAGCATGTGGCTAATGATATCTGAAGAGTATGGTTCGAAGCCATCCCAGGCAGGAAAGTCCATGAGACCCTTATTTTTTTTTGTGGGGGGGGGCGGTCATGGGGCCTATCCTCTGGGCCTGGGCGCTGTCCCTCAGCTCTTCAGCTTAAGGCTAGTGCTCTACCACTTGAGCCACAGCACCACTTCTGGCTTTTTTCTTTTTGCTTATGTGGTGCTGAGGAATAGAACCCAGGGCCTCATGCATGCAAGGCAAGCACTCTACCATTGAGCCATCTTCCTAGCCCATGAGATTCTTATTTCCAGTTAACCACCAGAAAACCAGAAGTGGTGATTTAGCTCAAGTTGTAGAGTGTTTGCCATTAGCTGAAGCTTAGAGACAGCAGCCAGGCTCAGAGTTCAAGCCCCTTGACAGACCAAAATAAAAAGAACGTTTCTGCATGTTAAATGCTGCCATACTAATTCTCAGTCTTTTGTGTACTACTCAAACAACTAATCCAAAATTCTGGACAGAAATGTTTGGAATTCCTTGAATGTCTCTATGCAATATAAATAAGAACCCATTAGCTATTCCTTGCAGACATTATATTTGTCCATCTGACTCATCAATAAAGTGGTGGAGAACAAAAGCTGTACAATCATCCTCTGCAAAACACTGTTGCCTGCTTCTTCGACCAAACCCAACACAGAGTGCACACTCTGTTGAAAGAACATTTCTGGTCACTAGGAAATAAAGGTGTACAAGATGTCTGTTTTTTTTTGCACCCTAAAGTGAACTTGAAGAAGATAGAGACCATGTACTTAAAAAGGCTTCACACTTCATATGATAGACATTAAACTTACATTGCTAAGGAGTGGAATAATCATGTGTAAAATGAGTAGAAAAAAATAATCTTACAAGTAATTCAGAGCCTGTATTTTTTATTTCAAGGAGCAGTGTCATCCAGTGTCACAATTAATTTACAAGGTGAAAGAAGGAAGTCTTTGAGTATGCAATTATTATACAACATTTGTGTTTCAGGGATTGGGTAACACAAGGGAGTAATCATAAATTTGTTCCTAAGTCATGCACTTACCTATTAGCTATCTCTTTCTCTGAGCAAAGAGTACAATCAAAGCAACAGGTAATCTTTCCTTCCTGAGGGGATTTCCTGAATCCAGGACATATCTCACTGCAGACAGAGTGAGGAGCCTGAGAACAATAAGATATTTGTCAGTAAATGTATAGAATTTTACATAATACTAAAAAGTCCATTGATTTAAAGAATAGGATTATTAAGGATATAATTGTATGAACATAACTCTAATAATGCAGTTATAGATTCCACATCATATATCAAAAGTGTTATGTAGTATATACTTAGTCTCTATCTAGCCTGAACTACTGAGAAGTGTCTGACCTTTAAAAGAAAGAGGATAATGATGGGAAAGTAGGTCCTGGTTGACAGCCTTCTGGAATTTCCTTGAATTCATAATATCCTATGTAGTCTCCTTCTCATCTGTGACATGTTGAGGGAGAAGGAGAAAGAATCCTCTTGATGCTTTAAAAGTATGCTATAAGATAAAGCACAGGCTTCATCTTTATAGGGTTATATGAAGCCCAGGCCCTTCCAATCTTCTTTTCATCTATCCAGTGCCATGCATTGAAAATCTGCTCACACAAGCTCTTTCACTGTTTGCTCTCTCCACAGATCATTAAAGTAGCAAGACAACAAACCATTGAATGGATTCTCCACAGAAGGGAGCAAAATAACTCTTTAAAAAAATTAAATGTTTCCTCTGATACTTTCTCTCAGCATAGAAACCAGCTAAGAAAAATACAATTCACATTCTATGATAACATTCTAAATAAATATTGAACAACACACTTTTAACTTTTTATTTTTTGGGTGCTTAACCTAGAGATAAAAATCTGTATCTGGCCACTGTCCTTGAGGCTGTTTTGCTCAAGGTTACCACTCTACCACTGGAGCCATAGCTCCACTTGATCTTCTTGGTAGTTAATCAAGATAAGAGTCTCACAAAATTTTCTTCCCATTTTAGCTTTAAACTGATATGTAATCTTAGATCTGGAAGGATAGGATTACAGTCATGAGTCCCTAGTGCTCAGCTCCATTAATTTATTCTGTTTCTTTTCTATCCAAGAGTCAATCAATAAAATTTCTTAAGTTTGATATACTTAAATGTTAGTAAGCACAGAGAGTATAAAGTCTGTGTGTTTTTTTTTTTCTGTGTGTGAGAGTATATGTGTGAGCCAGAACTATTGTTGAATTCAGTGCCTGGGCTTTGTATCTAAGCTTTGCTGCTTAAGGTTAGCACTGTATCACTTGATCCACTGCTCTACTTCCAGTTTTTTGGGTGTTTAAATAAAGATAACAGTCTCACAGGCTTTTCTGCTAGGACTGATTTGAAACCATGATACTAAAATCTCTGACTTCTAAACATCTAGTATTATAGGAGTGACTTTTCTGGCCCCAGCCAGGAATACATTTTAAGGGTGAAATCTGCTTATTTATATTAAATTACAATTAGATCACACCCACCTTTGTAGTTCCTATGGCCCACTCTACCATATTTTATTATTCAAACGCTTGTGAACATGTAGTTTATGTGGAGAAAAATGGCCTACTTCCACTTGAGGTCAGACCTTCTGGAAAATTCCAAATGTTCACAATGTCATACTCTTCTTCTAATTTCCTTTTCTCAATCAAAATCTCTTGGCCTCAAAGAGGATTATGAAATTGTATTTTATTCACAAAATGGGTACACCTAAAAAAAGATACATCATCTTATGATGAAGTACATCTCAGACTTAAAACAAAAAATCTGAAATGAGTAAAGCTCCTGATTAAAATTTCAGATTCAGCATTCCAAAAGAGCAGAAAAACCTAATGAAGAAATAAAAAATTCTATTGGACAAAAAATCATCAAAATAATCTTTGGACATCCTGGTCACTCAGCAAAGAAATAGAAGTCTTTGTTTCAAGAGAAACCAGTTCCATACAAATACTCATAAATGAGACAATTCCCAATTTCCTCACTACAGTTTCACATAACTAAGTTTGTAAAAATCTATAGTTTGAGAATGGTAAATTTTCATGCATAAAGTTGAATAAATTTAATTTACTTATAAAAATATGGATAATTCTGTTTAGCAGATTATCTTTACTAGTATTAAGAAACACATCAGGAAAAGGTGAATTTTTAATTTTCAAAACATTAGCTATGAGCATGTTGAGGTTATTTGAAACTAAATGAATTTATGGAAAAATGGAATATATTTTGCACTTTTTACTGACCTGCTTTAAATTAACAGCACAAGCACACATGTGTAAGAGACCTCAATTACAAACTGTTATACAGTAAGAGACCTGTCTAGGAAATGACGTTCCTCACTGTACCATCCAAAACTTTAAGTCCTTACCTGTGCAGGTGAAGGCACTGAACCTTTTCTATTTTCCGTTGTTTATAATACTGCTTGATGAAGAAGCGTGTCATGGAGAGCCTGGGCCACAGAATATACAGCATTCTATATACTGTAACTGTCTCCAGACATAGTCATGTCAAAAATGTGCCTAGGCAACCAAGCCAAAGAGGCATCATGTTGATAGTTCTCCCCATTACCAAATCAGAATCAGAACCTGAGCAATTTCTCCCCATTACCAAATCAGAATCAGAACCTGAGCAATTAAAGGAGAAACCACAGCCCACCAAGGAAAATGTCTCCTGGGTATTTGGAACGGTTAACTACTTTGACAAAATTTGTGAATCCAAAAACATCTGGGTGATGATGTTAAAAAAATGACAGGTACATGTAATGAACTAAGCAGAAAATATTTTTCTTATGGTTAAATGCCATTCTACAACTTTTCCTTTTATTAAAATTTACTCAACACACACCATTAAATATAGTAGGAATTCATCATGGACATATAGGATGAGGACATACGCTGATGATTTACTTATATGGTTATAGGGTGCCATGATTTTTAAAATATACATCACTGGTTTGTTATTGCCAGATCAAATTATTCTTGGCCATCTCTTCTTTCAATGCAGGAAGAATCCGCAAACATTTTCATCTTGTAATGTTAACAGTCCTACCCATTTCCAGCTGAAGTGAAGTAGTAATAAGACCATGGCAGTTGCTACTGATGTGTTCTTTGGGGACATCTAATAGAGAGAAGGAAACTTTTTATGGTCACTCAGTACATGATCAAAAGTCCCAAAGGTAAACTAAAGATAAGGAATAGAAGATGCTCCATGAATGAGAACATTTCTATCTATGACAATCCCAGTCATCATATATGTTATATAACCATGTGAAGAAAATGGAAGGCATGTTTTTTTTTTCTTTTTTCTTTTTTTTTGCCTCTTCTTTTTTTCTTTTTTTCTTGCCCATGAAATTGTAACCCCTCTTTATGGTATTTTCAAAATAAAAAAATAATAAAAAACAACATTGAGATATCACCTCTTTTTATTACTTTTTTTTTATTTTGAAAATACCATACAGAGGGGTTACAATTACATGGGTAAGATAGTGAGTACATTTCCTATCAAACATTGCTGCCTCCTCCTTAGTTTCCCCATACCATCCCTTCTCCTCCCCACCCACTCACCCCCACACTCCCTTACCACAACCACCCTACCCCCTCCCCACCTCCTCACCCCGCCAAAGTTGTAAAGTTCATTTTTTGGCATAACGTCTTGTACATCTCGTAGTTGTAATGGGTCTACCTCTAACCCTGTTTAAACAGTTTGCTTTTTCCCTTCCCCTCCACAAATTATATCAACATCAAATACAGTGAAAGCAGGGCTTATAAAGCATTGTTGCCTCCTCCTTTGTATCCCCTTCCCATCCCTTCCCCTCTCCAACTCCCCATCCCCCCCCAATCCCACCACCACCACCACCACCACCACCTCCATTTGATAGGAAATTGAAAGACCTGGAAAAAATTATATTAAGTGAAGTAAGCCAGGCCCAACGAAACATAGGTCCTATGGTTTTCTTATTTGCAATAACTAGTATATGTCTGAGACAAACAGAAACTCTTAAACAAGTTGATGTTAGGCAAAATAAACCCCAAGATAAGGATTCATCTGGGTTTTTTTTTTCTTTCTCACGATTATTTCCATCATATTTATAAGATGCTTTCTTTGTTGCTGTGTATGTACCTCCCCCATGGTATAACCCCTGCTTTCACTGTATTTTATTTAGACATGTTTTTCTTTTAGTTTTTGAAAAGAAAAAATAAAACTTTTTAATTAAGTATAAAACAAATCAATTTGTACAATGTCTTTTGGTCTTTGTCACTGTCTTTGTCTTTGTCACATCAACTCTTTTGGTCTTTGTCACATCAACTCCTCTCATTTGTATCTACCACAGGTATTCCCTGACTTTAATAGTTCCATTTTCACATATGTACATTGAATATTATGTTGTATTTGCCCAACCATATTCTTCTTTTTCCTTTACATCTTTCCACATCCCCTTAAAACGCCCCAAGAAGATATGCTTCTGGGGCTCATTTTTTATATAGTCTGTTAATTTTTCAGAAAGGTTAGATTGATATGTACTATAATTTATTCAGATTGATCATGTATATATGTAAGTGAATATATGTGGGCTCCATAACTTTATAATATTTCATGAGCATAATTTTTATCTAATATTACATATGAGAGAACACATACCTACTTTTACTTTCTTTTTTTCCTGCCAATTGTGGGGCCTGAACTTTGGGCCTGGGCACTGTCTCTCAGCTCTTCAGCTCAAGTCTACCACTCTACCACTTGAGCCATGGCACCATTTCCAGATCTTTCTGCTGAGCAATGGAATCCAGGGTCTCATGCTTGCAAAGCAAGCACTCTACCACTGAGCCACCTTTCCACCCCCTACTTTCACTTTCTGAGCCTGACTTTCTTCATTCAATATATCTTACACAGAAGCATATGTATATGTGTGGTAATACAGGGATATAAACTCAGGGACTCATGTACTACTCCTTTCAAAGCTACCAATCAACAACTTGAACCTCACATTAATTCCTGTTTAATTCTTGTTGATTCAGAATGTTTTCTGATTACTTGCACACTCTGCTTAACATATCTCTACACTTTCAAGTCATTTCCTGATTTTTTAAAGAAAATTAGTAAGGGTAAAACTTAAAAAAAACCCTCTTTGATGTGAAGGGTAAACAAAGGAGGAGGCTGCAATGCTTGGTAAGCAATGTACGCATTATCCTGCCCATGCAATTGTAACCCCTCTGTACAGTATGTTCACAAATAAAATAAAATAAAATTTAAAAAACCCTCTTGTCATATCTAACTTTTCTCTTTTCAAACCAAAGGGACTATCCTATTCCATTATATTTGAGTACTTACTCTTTGATATTACAAAATTTGATAGGTTCATAAATCCAATCTCCTCCTATCATACTCTCCTAACAGCTGAAATGGCCCCAAATTTGATATTTTTACTATCGCCTACCCTTCCTATTCTTATCTGTGAACCTGTAAAGATTCAGAAATGTAACAATCTGGGCAGATATTCTTCCTGATGGTCCTGTAAATGCTGCTATGGACTTTTTTCCCTCATATGATTGTGGTTTGGAATATTATAATTTCTCAAGATGCAAATGAAGGGATGTTTAAATGCTGTTGAATTTCCATATTGAACATTATATACATACATACATCTATATTTATATCTATATCTATATCTATATCTATATCTATATCTATATATATATAATCCCAGAGTCAAGTTATGTAAAAGACTAGGATATTTGTTGTGCTCTTTAATAGCAACTACCACAAAAAACACACTAGTAGTTCATGAATGTCAACCTGAATAATGAACATAGAATTTCAAACTTAGGATGTTGAAGTATAGAATGCTTACTTTCTTGCCCATATATATGTTAAAATATTACCCTAAATTGGGATATAATGTGAATATAGTTTCATGTGTGAAAGACATGAAGGAAATTTGTCATGAATGAAATTTAAAAAGTTAGTTAAGGCACAAGATAGTTTGCTTTATCTCTACTACCACATAAACCACAGCAATCATTTTCCATTAAATGTGGGGCTGGCTTTCATGAGACAACAAATATTCTATTGTTTTCATGTTTGGTAACTATCTCCACATATGAGAAAAGTTTTATTTCAAGCCACCTAGTTTGTGTAATGTGGTTATATTGCAGGTCAGAGTAACTAACAAATCTTCCATGTAAGAATGTCTTTCAGAAGCTAAGTGTCATTTAAGGAAGATTCTATAGCAAGTTATGTTCACAGACCCAACATAGTAAAAAAAAAAAAAACACTTGATGCAATATCAAGCAAAACAAGAGCTTAACCATCAGGTGATGGAATTTTCTTTCTTATTCATATAACAATAGTAAAGGGAGTCATCCAACTCCAAGGTGCTTATTATGGAGAGAGTAACCTCCAACATGGGGATGAGAATGTCAGCAAGCTTTACATTGAAATCCAATTTCCAAGGCCACCGTAGCACAATGCAGTAATCACTTCCCAATATATTTAGATTGAGATGTTGAAAAGAATGACTATAAAAAAGTAAAGAGGATCAAAGTACTTTTCATTCTCTTTTGTCATGTTTATGTGTATAAAGTTATTCATGTGTGCACATTCTAAAGAAATTAATGCAATGAAATCAACAAACCTTTAAAGTTAACAATTGAGGCAATATTAAAATATAAGTAATTCAAGAATTACTTATAGAATCCATAGAAGAACAGGAAACTGGCAATTAAAGTTTCATACACAGTATAACCAAGCAATAGGGCAGATAATCAAGATACAGAAGAAAGGTGAGTAACATGTTAGGAGTTACTAAATAATTCTCAGTCCTAAATATCAATTTTATTGGACTTGACCCTACAATTAAATGACATAGATTGAGTAATTGGATCAAGATATAAAACACATCCACCTGCTGTCCCAACCAAAAACAATTATCAAATAGAAAGCAAACCCACAAAAAATAGGGTGGAGTAGCAATCCTAATATCAGATGAAATAGACATCAAATTAAATTAATGAGAATAAACACAGAAGGACATTACATACTAATAAAGGGAATTCTTTCTCAGAGTAATATACCAATTCTAAATATCTATTCACCAAATGCTGGAGTACCCAATTTTATTAAACAATGCATTTTAATCTAACAATGCACATAGATCTAAACACATTGATAATTGGTAACATCAACACATCATTGTCATCTCTGGATCATCCAGGAAAAGCTCTGCAAAGAAAACTCATACATATATGATTGTATGGACCACCTAGTTTTTCCAGATATCTAGTGAATATTTAAACAGGAGCATCAGAATATAAATTCCTCTCAACAACTTAATGAACACTCTAGCAAGTAGATCATATTTTAAGTCGCAAAACAAATCTTGCAAATTAAAAAAATATGATATTATTCCCCTGCATCCTGACATATCAAAATGGAATAAAATTACAGCTCAACACATAATGCTATGACAGAAAATTCTGTAAAGTGTGGATAATGAATAATATATCACAGAATGAAGAGATTAGAATGGGAATTCAAATATTTATTAAACAACATATATGAACCCATAAAATACAGATCCTCTAGGACTCAATGAAGACAGTACTCAGAGGAATATTTATAACTCTGTGCTTACAAAAACAAGTTGGGGAAATCTCAAATCAGTAGTTTAATGATGAAAATCAAGGTTCTTGAAGAACAGGAATAAACCAAAAGCCAAAGTAAAAGGTTGAAACACTAAAAATTAAATCAAATAAAGTAGAGAAGAAAATACCATAAAACATTAACAAATATTGGTTCTTTTAAGAAAATTAATAAAACTGGCATACTCTTAGCAAATTTGATCCCCAAAAGAAGAGTATGTACACACATAAAGAAAATTATAGGCAAAAATCGGAAAATCAAGAGAGATACAATCAAGCTTTAGAACATTAGAAGGGAATAATTTGTAAACATTTATCATGACAAATTGGAGAATTGGGAGGAATGGTGAAATTTCCAGAGAATGTTGATATATTCCAACAAACAAAATACATTGGAACCAAGACAATAGACCCATAACAAGTAATGAAATTGAACTGGCAATATAAGACCTCCCATCTAAGGAACGCCCAGGACCTGATGAATATATAGCTGAATTCTATAAGGCCTTCAAAGAGAACTCACTCCATTATTTCTTAAAAATCTTCAATGAAACAGAAAGGGAAAGATCACTACCAAAGTTCTTTTATGAAACCAGCAAAACGCTCATCCAAAAACCACATACACTCATCATGAAAGAGATCTGTAGATCCATTTCTTGGATGAACATCAATGCAAAATTTCTAAATAAAATTCCAGCCAACCTAATTTAACAACTATCCAAAGAAGTTGTATTCTATGATCAAATTAGATTCAACACATCAACAGAAACAAGGACAGCAACTACAAAATCTTATAAACAAAGTATTTGACAAGATTCAACACTTCTTTATGAAAAATGCTCTGGAGAAGCTAAGAAGCCATGGACTACAGCAACTATAAGGTAATGGAATAAGCTTCCATGGTCCTGATTGGGAAGGATTATCATCATGAAAATGGTAGTAGTGCCTCAAGCTATCTACAAATTCAATGCAATACTAAGAAAAATCTTAAAAACATTCTTCAATGATATAGAAGAAGCAATCTGAAAATTCTTGTGGAATAGTCAAAGACCAGAGCAACAAGAACAGTCCTCAGCATGAAGACTGGTACTAGAAAAATATCAATACCCAACTTCAAACTCTGTGATAAAGTCATAGTAATAAACAGTTTGATAATAGTACAAGAATAGGGCAGAAAGCAGAGCAACAGCAGCTCATGCCTGTAATCCTAGCTACAGAGGAGGCTGAGATCTGAGGATCATGGTTCAAATCCAGCCCAGTCAGGAAAGTCTGTGAGACTCTTATCTCCAGTAAACCACTAGAATACTGGAAGTGGCACTGTGGCTCCAGGGTGCTCGCCTTGAGCTGAAGAGCACAGGAACAGCACCCAGGCAAAGAGTTCAAGCCCCACAACTGCCAAAAAAAAAGAGCAGAGGTGAGGACCAATGGAATAGAAGACCATGAAATGAACCCACATACTTATAGCCACATAATATATCAGGAGAGAAAAAAATAGGAGAGAAGGAAGACAGTATCTTCAACAAGTTTTCAAAAGAGAATTGTGTAAACATGTGCTGAAAACTTCAAAGAGATTAGAACAGATATTATAGAACCTTATATATCACCCTTCACCTAAATCAATTATACAAGAAACTAAGACCTCAGTGTAAGACCTGATACCCTGAAGAGGTGGGGAAACACCAACGATCCTTGACACAATTCAAAATGTCTGAAGTCAATATGCAGAATCACAACAAATCAAAGAAAGTCTGGATGCATGGGATTGCCTCAAAATGAAGAGTTTCTGCAATGCAAATGGCATAGCTAGCAAGATAAATTGAAAGCCCACAGATTAGGGGAAGATCTTTATTAAGTATGCATCAGACAAAGGCCTCGTATCTAAAATATACTCAATGGTCAAAACATTAAACCTTTCCAAAATCAAGTCCTCAAAGAAACAATAACCCAATTAATAAATGAGTTAAGGACTGAAAGAGAGCTATCTCTGCAGAAGATGTAGAATGGTAAATTTATCCATCAAGAGAGAGAGATTTGACATTTCTCTATATGAAAGAAATATAAATCAAAACAAAATTGAGATTCCACCTCACCCCAGTTAGAATGCCCAATATAAAGAAAACTAACAATACCAGATTTTGCCAAGGATATGGCCAAAAAAAGAATGCTTACTAAACTTTTGATGCAAATGTAAAGTTTTCAACCACTCATAAAAGAATTATGGACATTCCTCAAAAGAGTAAACATAGAGCTTCCCTATGACCCAGCAATTACATTCTTATTCATTCATCCAATAGAACACAAAAAAGACCACAGTGAAGACACCAGCCCAATGATGTTCATTGCAACATTGTTTACCATAGCCACGGTATGGAATCAACCCAGATGGCCCTCAGTGGATGGATTAAGAATGTGTGGTTTACATAGCTAATGGCATTGTATGCTCCCATCTGAAAAAATGATATTGCTAGTTTCATAAGGAAATGGAAAGACTTTGTCACTGTTCTTGATTTCTGATTTTATATAAGTTTATCTGTTTTGGTAAGGATAAGGGAGAACACAGAAATGGTGGAACAAAGTGTGAACAAATGCAGCAGTGATACTAGACACTAGGCAGAAACTGAAATATACAACTTGTGTGGAAGGGGCTTAGGAGGGCAAATCTGAGAGAAAAGGACAGAGGTTGCACCATTCCAAAAGAAAAGTACTCATCCAACATGTAACTCTAATCCCTCTGTATATCACCTTTAAAATAATAACAAAAACTTGAAAAAAGTGGAATAAAACATTACATGCAAATGAAATACAAAAAACTATGCGCAAGCATGTATAACATCATCACATCAAATAGACTTTAATGAAAGGATCAAAAAGTAACAAGATTTTAATGTCATGATAAAGGAATTAAATCAACAAAGTGAAATAGTAACTGTAGGTGTTTATTTTCACACTTCTAAGCAATTAACTATACTAACTGACTTTGAGATAGTCCTTAATACAATAATAGGTGAAGATTTTATGGAGAGATTTGCCATTCAGAATCAACAGGCAGGCATTAGAATTTAATTTCACCCTTGATCACATGAGCCCTATATATGCCAAAGAACATTTTAACCAACTTCTATTGAATAAAGCATTGTTCATCAATGTAATGAATTTTCTCCAGGAGAAATGATGGGGTAGGGCCAAATACCAGCCATGTTTTAACATTTTACAACTATCTTGAGCACACATGTAGATTACACTGTAGTAATGCTAGAAATTAGCAAGGAATATGGGCACATAATATGAAAATCAAATGAATTACATTTTAACCATTATTACTTAAATAATAATTGCATTAAAATTATTCATTGAAAAAATTGCTTCATGATAAAGTGAATTGTTTTTCAGGGCACATTTCATGAAATAATCTGGTCCTAGGAACAAATGAAAATGAAAAGAACATCAGAAACACATAGTTATAGAAAACAGGACTTAAAGGAACTATCAAATTTTGCTTAAACCAAGAGAAGGAATAATGAACTAAATAACTTGCACTGCATGTCAATGAACAAGAGAAACTCAAGAATAGTAGAAAGAATGAAGGAAACGATGTCAGGAGCAAAAGCATAGTGGCAATCAGCAATGAATAAAAAGGAGTTTGTGCAAAACAGAAGGGTTATAAGGCTGAAGTAAAAATCCTAAAGCAGCAATCAACAGAATGACATACATTAATCCATATCTCCATGATTCTGCATGGGCTGAATCAGTATGGTGAAAATAGCCATATTACTGAAAACCATATACAAGTTCAGTTCAATCTCCATCAAAATTTCTATCCCTTCCTAGACAGAAATAGAACAGGCAGACTACATTTTCTGAAAAAGGAAATCCTTTATTCAGAAGGATGTTAAGACATAAGAACAGTACTGAAAAATCACTGCCTTTCTCTTATGCTATGGGGCCAAATAACAAAAAACCACATAAATCAATGAAAAATAAGACAGAAATACTTTTAACATCTACAGATATCTGATTTTTGGAGAATTGACAAAAAATACATGGCCTAGAGATGGCACCCAAAATAAGGCATGGAGCCGTTAAATTGGTTATCCATGTAGCAAACATTGAAACTAAAGCCTATCCTTGAATACACAATTTTTTCAAATGAAAGTTGATTAGTTTTCAAATAGATACTGGAACATTGAAAGTAGTAGTGAAAATGAGGGTCAATATAAAATAACGATAACCTTAATAGATCTCACACCTGTCATAAAATAATAGAAAGATTTAAGTGTGGGGCTCGGAAGGTGGGTCAGTGGTAGAGCGCTTGCCTTGCATGCATGAGGCCCTAGGTTCAATTCCTCAGCACCACATAAGCAGACAAAAAAGACCAGAAGTGGCTCTGTGGCTCAAGTGGTAGAGAATTAGCCTTGAGCTGAAGAGCTGAGGGACAGCGCCCAGGCCCAGAGTTCAGGCCCCACTTCTGGACCAAAAAAAGAAAAAAAGAAAAAGAAAGATTTAAGTGTGAACTCAACTAGGTGGTAGAATATTTTTCTTATTTACAAGGCCCTAAATTCTACCCAAGAATGGAAATTTATAGCAGCTTTGTTTGCATCAAATTGAAAAGGTTCAGCACACTGAAAGAAACAGTGGGACAGCCAAATATTTGGTTGAAACTCATTAAATCATTTTAGCAATCAATACAATAAAAATAAAAACTACAATGAGTTATGCATCAAGCCACACAAAATTTTGCAGTGTTATTGTAACTGAATATTGGATGTGGGTGATGAGTAAATGGCAAACCTCAAGATAATCTTTAGGGCAAGAGACATTTAAGTTAAAGGAGAGCATAGCACTGTGGGCAGAAGAAATGTATTTTTAAATGATGATATCATGCATACCAAAGCTCAGGGATGAGGTCTGAGATGCATGCTAGGATCACAGTATTGTAATAATATATATGAAGTAGCTTCATATATATTAACTAATTTGCTAATTGTTTAAATGCCTGCAAGGAACAGTTTTACTTCTGTAATTCAGGGAGGGGAAGGGAAAAAACAAAATACTTAAATAAGGATACAGGTTGACCCACTATAACAATGACATGTACAAAACACTATGTGGAAAATGAACTTTACAACTTTGGTGGGAGGGGGTAATTGTGGCGGTAGGAGGGGAGGGATGGTAGGGGAAAAACAAAGGAAGAGGCAACAATGCTCAATAGGAAATGTACTCATTACCTTGTCACCCCTCTGTACAGTATTCTTACAATAAAAATGTACAAAAAATTAAAAATAACATGCAATGATGGAAACCAATGTCTCATGTCTGTAATGTTAGTCATTCAGGAGGCTGAGATCTGAGGATAACAGTTCAGAGCCAGCATAGGCAACAATTCCATGAAACCCTCCTCTCCAACTTAACCAGCAAAAAGCTGAAAGAGCTGTGCCTCAAGTAGTAAAGCCTTACCTTGAGCAAAAAACTCAGGGACAGCACCTGAGTTTAATCTCCGGACTGGTATGAACACGCACACAAACACACACACACACACACACACACACACACACACACACACACACACACACACACACACTCCATGCAAACACAGTAGTTATGAGATTTGCTGAGATTATAATTCTCAATGTGTTCATATTAGCACAGAAACAAAAGTACACAAACATGTTTTGGGAAATTAAGAGAAGGAAAGTTAGCTTAACATGGATAAATACTACGGAATAAGAAAAATAAACTACGCTAGGGACTGGTGCATCATGCCTGTAGTCTTAGGTACATAGGGGTCTGAGATGTGGTGATCATGTTTTGAAGCTATCTTGGGCAGGGGTGACTGTGAGACTCATTTCTCTATTTAACAACCAAAAAGAATCAGATGTAGAGCTGTGGCTCAAGTGGTAAAGCACTAGTCTTGAGCAAGAAAGCTCAGTACAGTGCACATGCCCTGAATTTCTAGTACAAGCACAAAAGAAAAAAAGATAAGCAAACATACTACTGGCATATAAGATAAGGACATATATATATATATATATATATATATATATATATATATATATATACACACACACACACATGTGTGTGTGTGTGCTTGTGTGTGTATAATAGGAGGGAAGGGAGTATCTGAAGCCTTTTACTACATAATTGGTGACACTGACTCAAATGTTTGAAATAGCAGCCATCCCATCATAATCTGCAGTGACTTCTGGGATTAAGAAGATAGTTGAGTAAAGTGTAGTGCCTAGAAAGAGAAGCTATATATGGGAGGAAACCAAATTCATTTCCTACTAGTAGATAGAAATGTACTGAACCATAGATGAAAGGTACAAGTATGAAACTGAGCTTTTCACTGGTGCATAAGGATGGGTTGGCATGGTAGAGAAGAAAGAGAACACTCATCTGTGCACCTAAACTTCCCTCAGGCATTGCCTATCCTGAGAACAAAACAGTAAATGGAAATAGATTAATGAGTTACTTAGGGCTTGTTCTCTTAACGCCTTGGAAACATCGCCTGTTACTGCGATCTTTGTCTAAAGTGTAGAGGGCCAAAACACCAGCAACATCCCATCTCCATCCACGTGTTCTCAGTGCTTCATTGTAGAAAAGCACATAATGCCAGCCAAGGACTAACAAAGAGTGGAAGCTGGAGGAAAAGGAATGTGAAAGTCGAAAGGTACATCCATGAAGTATCTGCTAAGCTAAAATCCTGGTTCAAACTGAGGCCCACAGTTTTAGGTATACACACACACACAGACACACAGACACACAGACACACACACACACACACACACACACACACGTGTGTATATATATAGATATCTTTGCACATGTGCACATGAGTCCTTTTATTCACAAACATGTGTAGTATAGTCCATCTTTCATGGAAAACTCTTGTGAATCCCCAGGAAGAATGTATTAAATTCTTCCCTGGAGCTCTGCGTCTGTGGCCTTGCATCCAGAAGAAAAACATAGGTTGGAAAGCACACTTGCAGGTTCTCCTTATTCATCTCGGGTGCTACTGTTTCTTCCAAGACCACAGACAGTGAGTCCCTAGTGTTGAAGTTAACTTTGATATGTTTACTCCAATATCTGTGTCTATTTGCCGAAAAGTCATTCAGAATGATGCAATTGAATTGCATCAGAGGATCCCATGTCAGGTGCATGGTGAAATGGACAGAAAAAAAAATGTATTGTAGTGGGATATCAACCAAAGTTATTAAGGCATCAGACCCAATGGGTCAGTTCATAAATTCAATGTCCACAGAACGTTGCTGGTTGATCTAGGCAGGGTTCCATAAAATTTCCATTTGCACAGGCTTCCAAAAATGTACCTGCTTACTTCTCCCTGGAAGCAATGATGATGCTGAAACCAACAAAATGTTACTAAGGGCTCTAGAATTTATATCTAATATATTCTGATAAATTCACAGATTAGTACATCATAAAAATATCCTCAGTAAGTTAGTCTCAATAAATCAAGGTTGATGCCAAATTGAATGTCACATTTGCATTCTGAACTTTCACCTTTACACAGGTAATTTTTACTCAACCTGCTTTCACAATCTAGTTTTTTTTTCAGGACATGTTTTTGAGAACATATGGTAATAGAAGACTTCCTTCTCTACCATGAGCCTAAATCAATATCGGTACAGACTCTATGTTTTCTACTTGTCATAATATATTAGACACAAATACCACACAGAGACCCCAATGGCCCTTGAGAGCAGAGCTACTTCAGAGATGTGTACACACTCTGCAAATGTCGCAACCTTCCATGCACATGATGTACTTGCCCATAATCACGTACTACGTATCAGAAAATGTGCATTGCTGTTTAAACAAATCAGCAAATGTACTATAGATTGTAGAAGGAAAAACTTTTATTTATTGTGAAAATATCATACAGATGGGTTACAATTACATAATTTGCAATAACTTGTATATGTCTGAGACAAGCAGAAATGGTCAGATAAGTTTATTTTAGGAGGAATGAACCTCTAGATACGGATTCAAATGGTTTTTCTTTCATGCGGTTGTTTCTAACATATTCATAAGATGATTCCTTTGTTGCTTTGTATGTCCCTCTCCCAAAGTATAACCCATTTTCACTGTATTTGATGTAGGAAAAAAATTTTAATGAGATTTCCACTGGCCCTTTAATCTTGTATACTCCTTATATTATATAATTATATCACTTACTTTTTCATTCTTAGTAGCATATGTTAATTCTATAGAGGGTTTATTTATACACATACATGTACATATGCAATGAACCTCAATCTCATAAGGTAATGGTATTGGTTCATATCTTCAATCTATTTATCATTTTTGTGGGGTTTTTTTGTCAGTCATGGGGCTTGACCTCTGAGTTTGGGTGCTGTCCCTGTACTCTTCAGCTCAAGAAGAGTGCTCTACAGATTGAGCCAGAGTGCCACTTCTGATTTTCTAGTGGATTTTTGGAGATAAGTATCTCACAGGGGCTGGGAAGGTGGCTCAATGGTAGAGGACTTGCCTTTCATGCATGAGGCCCTGGGTTCGAGTCCTCAGCACCACATAAGAAAAAAGAAAAAAGCCAGAAGTGGAGCTGTAGCTCAAGTGGTAGAGCTCTAGCCATGAGCTGAAGAGCTGAGGGACAGCGCCCAGACCCAGAGTTCAGGTCCCACAACAGGAACCCCCCCCAAAAAATAGAGTCTCACAGATTTTCCTGCTCAGGCTGGCTTTGAACCGCATTCCTTAGATCTCAGTCTCCTGAGTAGCTAGGATTACAGGCGTGAGCCACAAGCATCCAGCTTTTTATAATTTGTGAGAAACTACATACATTTCCATAGTATGAAATGATATTCCTATGAATTGTGTATAAGTGATCACTTTATTTTGCCAGCATTTTTATTTGTGTTCTTGGTGATAGACATTGTCATTGAAGTGTGAAAAATTCAATGTCCTTTGGCTTTGCATTTCCTTTATGCCAAGGATGTTGAGCATCTATTTTTGTATTTTAATTGGCCCCATATACTTCCAGATGTCAGGAATATCTTTAAATTTGCTTGCCAATGTGTTCATTGACATTACTTAAGAGTTTAGATTTCTACCCTTCCTTCATATTCTGATAATTAAGTTCTTGGCTGATGTTAAGCTAATCTGTAAGCCATCTATTCACCCTAGTTACTGTTTATTGTGTTGTGCCACATTTTTAATTCAGTGTAACCCCATTTGTCAAATTTTGCTCTTATTTACTGAGATATTTGAAGTTTTATTCAGTAGCTTACTGTCTAAATAAAATGTTTCTTCTTTTATGTTGTCTGTAGTGTAGTGTTTTATTTTACATTTTAGCTCTTCAATTTTTATGGGCTAGAAAAACAAGGACCATTCACAACTTAAGGCATACTGGAATACCTGGAGACAGTGTCCAGGAGAAGATGACTGGAATTGTGGTCAGAGAGAGAGAAGCTCTGTGAGTGGAAATATTTACTCACCACAAATGCTGCCCTTGTGTACACATGTGGGACCTTTGGAGCCAGAGCGATCCTGCTTGTCTCATGGACTAGAAGTCTCCCTGAAGCCAGCAGTTGTTTCAAGTACTCAGAAAGTAATCTTGTGAAGTGAATCAAATATCCATTTGATGTTTTTAAGAATCAACGATATAGGGCTGGGAAGGTGGCTCAGTGGTAGAGCGCTTGCCTTGCATGGATGAGGCCTTGGGTTCGATTCCTCAGCACCACATAAACAAGAAGAAAAAAGCCAGAAGTGGCGCTGTGGCTCAAGTGGTAGAGCGTTAGCCTTGAGCTGAAGAGCTGAGGGACAGCGCCCAGGCCCAGAGCTCAGGCCCAACAACTGGACCAAAAAAAAATCAACAATATATTAAATAAAGCTACAATTTACAAATTGTCCACATACACTAATAGGAATCCTTATGCATTTCTGATCACAATAAGTAATGGAGGAAAGATTTTACCTGTTATTGGATTAACAGATATCTCCCTAGAGTAATTTTACATATCCCTGATGCCATAAGGATATCATGGAGTAAAATATAGACATTGTGACTTGATGAGTCTTTTACAAGGTATCCTACACTTAGACTTGTTAGAGTTGGTGAATTCTTCAAAACATGCAGCCTAACTCTGCTGACCATCTACTGGATGTTTGCCAACATCCACCTGGCACTGAACTATCTGTTCAAAATATGAGTGCCAATTTTAATAATGTGAAACTCTTTTTTTTTTCGTTTTTAAACATTTTTATTTTATTTTATTATAAAAATGCTGTACACAGGGGTTCTAGTTACATGAGTAAGGCAATGAGTACATTTCTTGTCGAGCATTGTTACCCCTTCCCACTACCCCTTCCCTCCCCCAGCTCCTTCACCCCTCCCCACACCCCCTGAAGTTGTACAGTTCATTTCTTTTTTTATGATTTTTTCTGAAGAGTTCATTTCTTGTGGGTGTCCTTGTTCATTTACCTAGTTAGTGGCAAAGCTTGGACTGGAATCCACATTCTTTGACTCCTATGTTGGGCGTATATCTACTATTTCACCCAGATTTAAAGCTTTTTGTCAAAGGCTGTGAGAAAAATTCAATACTCGGTTGTGTTCAGTTTTAATAGGGAAGAAAGATATATGGCAGGGGTTGTAGGTGATTCGTAAATTGATTTCAGTGTTTGTCATGCTGTTGCTCAGGAAAAACTAGCAATGGAACAGAAAGAAGCATACAAACAAGCCATAAGCAATGCTTAGAGTCTGAGAAAGGACTTTGATACTGAGCATGGTCGAGTGTGTGTGGTGTGGCTCAGCGTGTGTGCCAGCAGTATTGTGATAAATCTCAAGTTAGTGCCTCCTGGACCTTTCTTTTTTTTTTTAATTTTTTATTTTTTTTAATTGTATTTTATTTTATTTGAGAACATACTGTACAGAGGGGCTACAATTACATGGGCAGGATAATGCATACATTTCTTACCAACATTGCAGCCTCCTCCTTTGTTTACCCTTCACTTCCCTTCCCCGCCTCCCCCCTCCCCCCACCCAATTTTACCCCCCTCCCCCCACCCAATTATACCCCCCTCCCCCCCCCCACACCGACATTGTAAAGCTGGTTTTGACATGACATTTTGTACTTCTCATTGTTGCAACAGGTCCACCTGAATCAAAAGCATTGGAAATAGAGCCTGAAAATGGAGTGCTCAGATCAGAGAAGCACCCTCACTGGTTATTTTCAGCACCCTGTTTTATGTGCCATGAAGATGCTGGCTTAGGCTGGCCCTTTAGAGTGTGCTGTTTACAGCTGTGGAATCTTCGGAATCTTTTTTTGTGCCTCTACTTTTGAATGAAAAAATGTTCTCTTAATCCAACTTCAACTATTTGATGCATGAGAATAAGAATTAATATTTATGAAGGGGGCACCTGATTCTATCTGAAAGGAGTTTCCCTAACCTATATATAGACAGAGCAAGGATAGCTTATAGCAGATTGTGAGACTTTAATCAAACAGGATTATTTGGAAAAGAGCTCGTTGTTCTAATACATTGCATAGATATGAACCACCTACAGTGTAACAGCATTCCCCCAGGCACTGGAAAACCCAAGCTCTGCTGCTCTCCAGGGAATGGACAGTTGGTCATTAACACTAGAAATCCTAAACAGGTTCAGTAGGTGTGAAGTCCTCATGGGCTCTAGACACAATGAAATTCTTCCCAACTCCAGTTTGAACTTCATACCTTAGGACCAATTCACAAAGTGAGATTTTTGTGGGGTTGTTAGGCACTTTGAGACGTTTAGAATGTTTTTGACTCTTTTTGGAGCCCACTCTTGTGGCAACACTAGCATTAGTTTAAGATCTAAAGCCAGAGCCAGCTGTAGCACCTTGTGTTGGCCCACAGGCAGAAACTGTGCAATCTATATATTGTACTAATCACCCACAGTACCTGTTTGATTGGCAAAGCTGATATTCGAATTTTTTGTATTATCTGAGACAAACCCAACATCAGTTCTGTCAGGAGAAGCTTACGAGATGAGTAAGGAGAAGCCTCGTAACTTGTCTTGCTTTCTTTCATTTTTTAAATTGTGAAAATACCATACAGAGGGGCTACAATTACATGGGCAAGGTAATGAGTATATTTCTTATCAAGGATTGTAGCCTCCTCCTTTGTTTCCCCTTTCCATCCCTTCCCATCCTCCACCTGCCCCCCCCAATCCTCCCACCCGCCTACCCCCACCCATGAGATGTATAAGTCGTTATGTCTTGCTTTCTGTACCTAGTGGCACATATTAATATATATGGTGAGGCTAAGGATGGGTCAGAGTTCCCCTTACTCTTGTGTCCTCTTGTTCTGTCTAGGACAACTTTCCTTTAAAAATGTTTTTATTGATACAGGTGGACCCATTGCAACAATGAGATGTACAAGTCATTATGTCGAAAACGAACTTTACAACTTTGGTGTGGGGGTGTGGTGGAGGGGAGGATTGGGGGGGTGGAGAGAGGATGGGAAGGGATGGGAAGGGGAAACAAAGGAGGAGGCTACAATTCTTGATAAGAAATGTACTCATTATCTTGCCATGTTATTGTAACCCCTCTGTACAGTATTTTCACAATAAAAAAAGAAAAAAAATGTTTTTATTGATATTATAAAGGTGATACACAGAGGGGTTACAGGTACATAAGTTTGGACAGGTTCTGAAAGATTAAACATTAAAGTAGAGAGATGGGACCTTTTTCATTCCCATTAGAGCTGAACAGTCAAGCACTGGAATAGAGCTACAGCTAGGCAACCACTCATGCTCATCTGCCAGGAGAGTTTTCCATCTTCACCACGTATTGAGTTCCTGATATTCAATGGAGCCCAGCCCACACATAATACTATTTGATAGTAGTAGGATATGTTTACCTACACCAGGAGATAGACAAATGCTTGAGGGGCAATGGTAGAACTTGCTTCCATGACCAAGAAGTCACAACAGCTCCCTGTGTTAGGATTGAGATTAGGGACTGAAAATTTTGTTATCCCTTTCCTATTTTCATTTCCTTCTGGGATACTCTGGTGCTGGGTATACTCTGTAGTTTAAATAAACTTGGCTATGGAGGCTCAGTCAGAGGTGACAAAGGAGTCTTTATTGGAGTGCTAGTTATGTGCAGATGACCAATTACAAAGACCTGCAGCCACCAAATACACTGAACTCAGGAAACAGACCAAAGGAAAACAATACTAGCAAACCAATTCAGCTCCAATGGATTGCTGAGTTGGGATGAGATGATGACTAGAGAAGAGCCAGGAGACATAAAACAGGACATGAACATGGAGATACGTGACATAGCATAATGGCTCCTGAGCAGGCCCATGCCTAGGTAGTCTTTTCAGGGGGCAGTATCAAGGAAACTCCTGGTCCCAGGCACTGGATGGACAGGCTTAATCGCCATTCATCCAGATACCCACCCAGAATTTTAAATTTTGCCATTACCAGTTTATTGTCTTACCAGTAAATTTTGTGCATTCTTGTGTATTTTCTTGTTCACTAATGTAGGTATCTTTTGGACTAAAAGACTTCAGTATTTTTGTAGAATAGGTATGGTGGAGGTATAGTCTCTTAACTGCATCAGTCTGGAAATATGTTTGTGCATTTGTCCTTTATCTTTCTCTTGTGAAAGATATCTTTGAAAAGTACCGTTGTCATGGTAGATAGAATGCATTTTTTTCAGTTCTGTAAAGACTTCCTGCCAAACCCTGCTGGCATCTGTGTATTATATTTAGGACTCAACTGTTAGAGAAACAGAGACACACCTAAGTATTAGATCCATTTCTCTTCTAAGCTAGAGAATCTTCCATAAAAAATTCACTTTTGACAGCTTGATCATACAATAGCTTGCCATATATGTGTAGATGTTATTGTCAAAAATTTGATTAACATTTTATGTTTTAGTTGGTATCATGTATTCTTATTCTTGTGTATGTAGGAATTTAAAATTCTGTCATTACTTATTAGAACAAGCATTTTAACTTGTTAGCATCCTCATCATTTCCTAAATCCACAAAACACTGATATTAACTATTATTTATACTGTTGTCAACTTTTGACAAAACTTCTTTCACATGTCTCCTCATCCTTGCTTTCAGTTTAGTACTCGACTAGATTTCCTTCAACGTAACTATTTTCTTCTATTTAGAAGACATCACTAAGTTAACAGGCATGAATTGAGAAATTTTAAATATGTATATATATATATTATACCATATGTTGAAAAAGTTAATATTCTCATTTGAATTTCCATGTTGCTACCATTGTTTACTCCTTTGAACAATTCGTTTTTACTTCCTTATATTAATTTCCTTAAAATGTGCACACATACATATATCAAAAGTGTACACAAAGAAAGAAATGTACTTTAATCCTTTTTACTCCTGTTTTCTTTCCTATCCACAATTTTAATCTAAAAATATTGTGAATATAATAGTGATTACTCCTTTTTGTCCTACTGGCCTTGGAATTGGAATTTCAATGTAGAGTTTGCTCACAATTCATTCCTCTTCCCCCATGTTTGATGTTCCTCTGTTCAGAATGATTTCCTTAGAGTTGAATGAATCCCTTTGTGCTACATGAATGAAAATAAAATTCCCTCACCTGATATTTGAGCTCTTGTTCTGATTGATATTGCAGGACGTGTTGTTCACAATGTTGGGTGTGTGAGCAGAGCTTACTATGGAATCTTCTCTAAATGACACTTTGCTTCTGAAAGATGTTCTTAAATTGAAATATTTGTTAGTTAGCCTGACTTCCCATATAAACACATAACCTAAACTGGGTGACTCGAACACAAATTTTAATTTTATTTTCAATTCCCTGGCTTGAATTTGGGGCCGTGGAGTTGTACCTGAGCAGCTTTGTACTGAAAGCTAGCATTTTACCACTTGAAACAAAGCATCACTTCCGAATTTTGAGTGGTTAATTGGAGATTAATATTCCATGGAGACTTTCCTGCCAGTGCTGGATTCTAACTATGGTAGTCAGATCTCAGACTCCTGAGTAACCAGGATTACAAGTGTGAATCACTGGTGCCCAGCAAAACAAAAGTATTTTCACACACATATGGAAATTGTTACCCCAAGAAAAAGACAACTGAATACTTGATGTCTTATGAGAGTCTATTTCATATTTAAGGGACAAGTTTGTGCTGTGGTGCATGTGAAAGTGGGCATAAAGTAAGCTGTCTCAGAGCTTAAGTAAGTTTCTGAATCTCATGCATGACAAATTCCCTTCATGTCCTTACTTATTCCTATTTACAAACATAAGTATAATATTTGCAATTTATCCTGATTGGAGATAATATTTTAACATATTCATTGGCAGAGAAGTAAGCATTCAAACAATCAAAATCTTAAGTTTTGAAAAACTCCCTAAATTTCAAGCTGCTCATTATGCAGCTTGATTTTCAAGAACTATAATTCGTTTTGGGATTGGCTTTTTCTGTTGAAGAAATGAAAAAAAACTATAACTTGACCTTGGGATTTGATATTTATGTGGTTCAATATGGAAGTTGGACAGCATTTAAAAATCCCTTCATTTGCCTCTTTAGGAAGTACGAGATCCTTAACCAGTCTTGTATGAGAAACTGTAAGACTATGGCAGCATTTACAAGACCACCAGGATTAAAATCTGCCCAGATTGGGACACTACTGGACCTCTACAAGATTGCATAGGTGAAAGTGGGACGAGTGAAGTAATATCTTAAAATGTCTAAATTGGTGCCGTTTCAGGTGTTAGAAAAGAATGAAAAGAGGCTGAGAAAATGCAGTCGCCATGGAGACGCAGCCAGTATGGGCATCAATTAACCCTCAAAAGCAAGGCTTAGAACAATTTACCAGATCCCAACCGTGGCTCCTTGCCCCCGGTTACCCTGAAAGCGAACCATTCAGGAGTATGCAATGCCTTGACTCAACCACTTCCACAGCCCTCATGGGCTGGACGCCGGGTTACAACCAGGTTTACAAGGGGAAGAAGCTAGCTGAACAGATGTTTCAAGGACTTATTCTTTTTTCTGCAATAGTTGGATTTATCTATGCATAAATGGCCGAACAGTTTGGATGGACAGTCTATATAGGTATGGCCGGATTTGCTATTCCATGTTTGCTGATGCTTCCTCCATACCCATCTATGCACGACATCCCCTCAAATGGTTATCTGTTCAAGAATCAAGAACAGAAGACAAGAAAATTGGGGATAGAAAAATTAAGAGGTATGTTAAAAAAATTCATTGGGTTTTTACATTTGTTTTCTCTGAGATGAGCTAAGTTGACATCATACCCAAATCATGAGCCTAAAACTCCCTATGCTCTTAAACACAGATTTCTTTATATTTTAGTTTTCTTTATATTTCTTTTTTGTTATTGTTTTGTTTTCTACCCCTAGTTAATTGAGTGTTGATTAGTTACAAAATAGTCTCCTATTGTTCACTTCTCATTTTGAAGAAGAAGCCAAAGCCAAGCCTGTCATAGTAGCACTACCCTGGCCCTTCTCCTAGCCATCTGTGAGCATTCATGAGTGACAGTCAGGTTCAGCACATTCTTGGCTTTGCTTCTGTCTTTTTTGTACTTTTTTAATTCTAAAAATGCTGTATAGAGGGGTTACAGTTCATGAGCAAGGTAATGAGTACATTTCAGCTCCCCTATGAACCAGAAATCCCACTTTGGGGCATTTACAAAAGGATCACAAACAAGGCCATACTCAGGCTACCAGCACAACTATGATTATAACAGCATTATTTAACATAGCTAAGATATTGAACCAAACCATATGTACTTCAATAGATGAATGGATCAAGAAAATGTGATATATATATATATACATATATACATATACATACATACATACTATATATACATATATAAACATACATACAATGAAGTTTTCTTTATATTCCAAAGGCAGTTAGAAATAACTCAGTTGTATTTGACTTACAAATATTTTAGACAAATATTTTAAACTTTTGGGAAAAAAAAGTACATGTATGCAATGTTTCTTCCAGGTACAAATAATAATAAATGCCACATAAATGACAGCCAAAAAGGAAAAGGTATGATAGGAAAAAGGTGTATTTAGGAACATAATTTTTGTGATATCAAAGACTATGCATTCAAAGATAATAGGCTACTTATAATCTAATTGGCTTGAAAAAGGGAATGCAAAAGTTACAGTAGATTACTGGTTTATTTGGATTTTTAAGCCCTATCAATAATTTCCTTTAAAAATTGGGAAGTTGAAAATGACTTTAGAGTGTGATAATATGTTGAACTGTGTGGTTCATACATAATAATACCAGTTACTAAGGAAAATTATCTCTAAGTACCCATCAAAACGCAGGGAATAATTTGTAGTTTAAGTGGTAAAGTACTAGCCTTGAGGAAAAAAGCAAAAAGTGAATAAGGCTCTGAGTTTGTCAACCTGAACTAGCATGTGTGTGTGTGTGCGCGCGCACACACACACACACACACACACACACACTTACACATACACGCACACGCATGCTCATGTGCAAGGGATGTTGAAAGACTCAGAAAGAGAAATGGAGTGTAAGTCCTTTCATATGTATATTAGATCTAAAATATGACCATGAAATTTGAAAAAAGTAAAACACATGTCCATTAATTATATATGAGTTCAGACTATATAGTACAGAAAGCAGTAAAATTTTATGTTGAATTAATTTTTTGTGAAAGTATTGTACAGAGGGGTTACAATTACATGGGCAAGATAATGAGTACATTTCTTATCAAGCATTGTAGCCTCCTTCTTTTTGTCCCCTTCCCATCCCTTCCCATCCTCCCCCGCCCCCCCCCCCAATCCTCCCCGGCGACCACCCCTCTGCACCAAAGTTTTAAAGTTCATTTTCGACATAATGACTCAATTTTATGTTCTAACCTCTCTGACATAACAGTATCATATGCAAACAGTAAAAAGATGAAGCATATCTTGTCCTTGGGTAGGTGTTAAAGGAGACATGGAAAGAGGCAAAGTAATAGGGAGTAGATGGCTTGGAAAATACAACATAAGATTCAATGCACATATGTGAAAATGGAACTAGGAAAGAAAGGGGATGGGTGGGGTTTTTATAGACTAGAAGAGTCGATGGACACTATGACAAAGTCTAAGAGGCATTGTAAAAACCAATTGATACATTGTACAACTGTTTAAAAAAACTATCCATGAGGCCTGTAATTCTAATTACTCAGGAGGCTGTGAAATGAGGATTGTGGTTTGAAGCCAGCCATGGCAGAAAAGTTCATGAGACTCTTATCTCCAACAAAGTACTCAGAGAAGGCTGGAAATAGTGCTGTGGCTCAAGTTGTACAGGGCTAACCTTCAGCACAGAGAGGTTTTGGAACAGCATTTTGATCTTGATTTGAAGTGCCAAGACAGGCACAAAAACAAAACAAATCAAAAGATAAAAAGAAACAAACCAAAAACAAAAAAGATCTTAATTTTTATATTTTTGAAAATTACAAGAAAAACCCATGTTCCACCTACTTCAAATAGTTAGATAATATACATTACATGGCTGTGCTTATGATGGATGGAAATTTTCTCATTCATGTAGCATCTAATGTTCAGTCGAGGCATGGTTTTTCATGCCTCCCAGGCTATGACTTGTGTAGGCTGAGGTTATGGGCTTGGAGCTGCAGATGCTGATACCCTTCTCAACCAGTGTTTCACCTCTTAACAGGGCAGTCATACCCAAGGGCTCCTTCAACTGCAGCTTCATGACCTCTTCGTGGTCCTGTGGACCCAGTTGGGGGTGCCATCCTGGATACATGTGATTTGAAGTAAGTTCATTCTACTCATCCTCTATGCCAAAAGAGTCAAGTGTGAGAGGGTTTGCAGACATTTGAAGTAATGTACATACACGGTGCTCCAGTGGCCCCACATACCTACCCAGCATATGCCTGTGTATCCTAGGATTATTGGTCTGGAGCAGGGGATGCTTCCAACATATTCCCTAACTAGTGCTTCACCTGCTAAAGTGAATAAATGATTGAGAGCCTCTTGTTTACCTTAAGGAAATCTAAATTCCTGATCTGTGCCAGGCCACAACAGATGCCATCCCACATGCCCCCCATTTCATTTTATGTTAGACATCTCCTGCCACACTGTGGGAACCAAATCACTGGTGAGCAGTTGTGCATGTATGTACACACATTCACACTAAGGCATGTACATAGTGTCAGATTTGACTGGTTGTATACTATATATTATAGTACCAAAGTGAAAGAAGACTTGGAGATTCCTTGACTATGAGCTGTCCTGTTTTGCTATTTAGCTGTGTCCTGTATAGCCCAGGGTTGTGGGATTCGAAGTGGGCATGCGTCCACCTTCCACAACCAGTGATCCTCCTCCTACAGGGAGAGCATACCCAAAACCCTGTTCTTTCCCTCTTGGACTAACATCTTGCAGGTCCTTCTCTGAAGACCGAGGTGACAGTGCCATTCCAGATGCCCTAGTTTCTAGGCAAATAGGACCACTCTTCCTTTGTGGTAACTGAATATTTGTGTGGGGTTGAGTGAGTATATCATTGTGCTTGTGTATACACCAGTTTGTGGAACACAAGGACCTGTGGCAAGATTTTCCCACTTGGGTGCTGATGCCAGCCCAAGGGAAGAAAAGCATAGAGAGTAGGTCTTTCATGTCTCCCTTGCAGAGTATGGCCTGTGCTGCTTGGGATTACGGGGCTGGAGTTTGGCATGGTGCTGCACTTTCTAACCAGGGCTTATCCTGTTACAGGGAAGCCATACAAGGCGGCCAGTTTTTCTTCACTTTGGGACCTCTGGCTTTCTGGTATGAGTCAGCCCATGTGCAGCTATATGTGCCTATGTCCTTCTCAGTAAGTGGTTCCACTCCCGGTTGGAACTGTGGGAATCCAGTTGTGATATGTGTTGTGCATGTGTGTATACACATTCACAGGAGGGCACAAATGTGGTGCCAGAGTGGCCTTGTTGTACAATATATTGGATCCAGAAGAAGGGAAGCCATAGCTTGTCCTTTTTCCTTAGCTGGCTAATTTCAGTGTAGCCTTGGGAGGCCTTCAATTCAAAGTAAGTGATTCCATTCCCTCCTCTGTCCTGTGAAAATGAAATCATGGGTCAGGGATTTTGTGCATGTGTATACACATGTTCCCATGAAAGCACTTAACCTATTTTTAAATTAGATAGGTCCTAGGTGTTTTTGGACCCAAGAGAAAAAGGATGGGGTTGGAGACTGTAAAACATCCCTTTCACAGGCCTGTGGAGCCGGGCTTATATGCCTGGGACTTGGGGTGCTGCCTACCTTCCTAAATGTGCTTACTCCTGCTAAAGAGAGGTCGTGCCTGGTAGCTTGCTCTTCACCATGTGGACTACTGTCTTGCTGGTCCCTTCTGATAGGCCTATGCGCCAGTACACACTTTCATAAGAGGGCACATACATGATGCCAGATAGGCCTGATTGTGGGCATATTGGGCCTGGTCCTGTGTCCATACCCCTGTAATTCCTTTGTAGCCTGGGGTTATTAACTTAGATCTGGGTATGTTGCTACCTCCCTAACTAGTCGTTTACCTGGTACAGTGACTTCATAGTGAGGACCTCTTCTTGTTCATGTAAAGGAACTCTTTATTCATGATTTGTCAGCCTCAGAGACAGTGCCATCTGAGATATATCCATTTTCATGTAAAGATTGCTCCCACCCTGCCATTCTATGGGAACCCATTCATGGAATGTGGACACATGATTGTGTCTATGTGGTGCCAGTTGGACTAAGGGTGGGCTCTAGAGGGCAGAAGAGATGGCACATTGGAGCTTGGAGTATGTCCACCACCCTTCCCAACTATAGCCTATATACTGGGATTATGAGCCCTGAGCAGGGGATACTGTTGCTCACCCCATCCAGTGCTTCCCCTTCCACAAACAGGTCATGCCCAGTAGCCTGTTTTTCTTAATCTTGCAAACCTCTAGCTTCATGATTTGTGTTGTCCTAGATGCAGGTACCATTTGCAGATGACCCCAATTCAAAGGAAGCTGTTCCTCTCCTGCCCTTGCCCTGTGGGAACTGAATTGCAAAACAAAAAAGAAAACATTACGAACTAGTAAGTAGTGGGGTACTTGAAGTTATTTCACAAGTGAGGGTCCTTATTAAGGCTTCTTACCCCCTTTTTTCTTCCTTGAAAAATTTTCCAGTGTACTAAAAATCATCACAAATACTTATGACAGTGCATATTAATTGTGATGTACTTCATATTATGTATGAAAATTTTCTTCATGAATTTTAGTCAGTGGTGTTTGATAACTTTTACTCCTCTATATGCAGTTTGCATAATGATAAAGTTGGTATCAATATCCACATATATTCTTATATAATCCTTCTCCAATCATTTGGTATTGTCCAGTATATTTTTAACGTTTCCCTCGTCTGACAAGTGTGATATCTCTTTATTGTTCCTGATAGAATATTTTTCATAAATATTGCCACATCACATATGCCTTTTCTTGTGAATTGCATGCTCAGATATTTTATTCAATATCATGTATCCTATCTGTCATCTTCTTGATTGAAATGTTCCTTTGTTGAATACATACTATTTAAATGTCTTCAGCCTTAAGAGAGGATGTTTATATTTTTCTTGATATTACTTACTCAACCAAAGGTGTTGCTGTAATGTAAACTTATTGATATTTTCCGACCTTTGTATTCATTTCCTTGGGGAAAATCTCCATTCTTAAAATGTACTCTTATTTCATTCTTAAAGCTTTTAAGTGTTGCTTTCTACCTTTGCCTCTTTGTTTTTAGGAATTGTTTGCTACGGCTTTAAGTTAAGGTCTATTTTGTATCTTATTCCATATAAATAGATAGCTCATCCAAGTAGCTATTTGTTGAATAGTCTAATGTCAAATCTCAGGATTCTACATGGGCTTGTACTCAATTCTCTACCCTGTGTAATTCTTTTTCTTCAGCTGTAATACCAGATTGTCTTGATTACTAGGCTTTAGTATAACAAATCCTCATTTTGAGTTATGGTGTGTCCCCAAAATTGTTCTTTCATATTCTTTGTGTCTTTTGATCTTTAGAAATCCTTCCCCTCCTCTGTTAGCGGGGACCAAACACCGAGTCTCTTGCATTTAAGGCAAGCACTCTACCACTCAGCAACTCACCTCATAACTTTGAGGAACAACAGTCACTGGGTCCAGGTGAGGTTTGGGGAAGTTTCCCTCTATCAGTAGGAACTCTTGACTTAGGGTCCTTGGTCACAGAATAAAAATTTGCAGAGTAGTCACCATGGTAAGAAAACTTGGCAATACTTTATTGAGTTAGCAAGCAAACAAACAGATAAGCAGATAAACAGGAAGACAGAGGCACACTCAGAGTATGAGTGCTCTTAACAGTAGGCGCAAAGAGCTCTTTGACATCAGTGGCATTTATATAATAAAAGCAAGTCCTGTCATAAAGCCATATATATAGGTGTTTATCTTTGCTCTTAATCACTCTGGGGTTATACCACCTGAGTTCTTGGTTATTTGGTGATTCAGTCTTTAGTGTATTTCTTTTTTTGGGGGGGAGGGTCCAGTCATGGGGCCTGAACTCTGGGCCTGGGCACTGTCCCTCAGCTCTTCAGCTCAAGGCTAGTGTTCTACCACTTGAGCCCCAGCGCCACTTCTGGCTTTTTTCTTTTTTCTTATGTGTTGCTGAGGAATCGAACCCAGGGCCTCATGCATGCAAGGCAAGTACTCTAACACTGAGCCACCTTCGCAGCCCCTTTAGTGAATTTCTTACAGGAAAGAATGCATATATTTTTGCCATAGAACAGATGCTTATCCTTAAGATGATGAATGCATCCTGAGTTAGAAGCAAAGAAGATAGTGCATGTATTATTCTAAATGTATTATTTCTATCAGAGTTCCTAGATGTCATTTTCCAGGTCTCATTTTTTCTAAGCTATGCAGCCTGAAACTATAAAAAGTCCTGATAAGACTTCTCATAAAATTCCATTCAATTTATAGATTGATTTGATAGAAAACAATACATTCTTTAGATATTGAGTATTCCCATGAATGAATTTTTTTTGGAGGTCCGGTCATGGGGCCTAAACTCTGGGCCTGGGCACTGTCCCTCAGCTCTTCAGCTCAAGGCTAGTGCTCTGCCACTTGAGCCACAGCGCCACTTCTGGCTTTTTTCTTTTTGCTTATGTGATGCTGGGGAATCGAACCCAGGGCCTCAAGCATGCAAGACAAGCACTCTACCACTGAGCCACCTTCTCAGCCCCCCATGCATGATTTTGACATGGCTGTATTTTGCTGTTTTTCAGTTATTTTTTAATGATTAATGTTTGTTACATAGTATTATATATCTTTTGTATGATATGCTTCTTTGTGTGTTTTTGTTTGTGTGGTTTGGTTTGAACAACATGGGGAATTGAACTGGTGTATGGGAGGAAAGCATTCTACCACCTAAGCCACAATATAGCCATGTTAGTAACTATTGAAGCTACTTAAAATAATCATCCATCTTATAATTTGTTATTTTTACCTTTTTTTCATCCTGGGGAACTGAGTATAGGAGTCTGGTTGTGTGTGTGTGTGTGTGTGTGTGTGTGTGTGTGTGTGTGTGTGTGTGTGTGTGTGTGTGTGTGTGTGTGTGTGTGTATGCACATGCATGCATATAAGTGTATATGTGCCAATACTGGGGCTTGAATCCTCTTAACTTTTTCCAGCCAAGGTTAGCATTTACCATTTGAGCATGTGTACACCTTCAGTGTGGCTTTTCTGGTTAAATCCTACTCAGGAGGATACAAATGGCAGTTCAAAGCCAGCCTGGGCAGAAAAGTCCAGTAGTCCTATGAACTACTTTGAAAAACTACTATGAAAAACCTGGAAGTGGTACTATAGCTCAAAAATAGTGCTCAAGCTTTGAATTGAAGCCCTCAATCCTTAGGGCCAGCACATACAAAAATTAATGAACTTTGAATTGTATAACCATGATGTATTTACACGATGATCTACAGATCTCAGCCTCTCAAGTAGGTAGCATTGTAGGTGTGATCCTGTAGTAATAATAAGTCATTTATTATTGTTACTAATGGATATATTTTAAAGACATAAGTGTATGCTAGTGGCTCAAGTCTATAATCCTAGCCAGTCAAGAGGCTGAAGTTTAAGAATCTCTGTTCAAAGCTGACCCAAGGGAGAAAAATCTATGTGTCTTATCTCCAATTAACAACCAAAAAGTTGGAAACACAGCTGTAGCTTTAGTGGCATAGTAGTAACCTTAAGCAAAAATGCTTAGGGACAGTGCCCAGACCCAGAGTTCAAGTCCCAGAATCAGCCCTCAAAATTAAAATAAATAGAACACAGAATAACTCCAGGTATGGCTAGTGATAGTATGCCTAGTTTGCATGAAATTCTGAATTTGATTGCCACCAGCAAGAAAAATACACAAACCAAGAAAAAATGTTTCCAAAGTCAGAGGGAAATTTTTACTGATCCTTACTAACAGACATTTTTTTTCTTACACAATTTCATTTAGAAAGTTAGCCCAAGGCAGGTGCTAGTGGCTTGGCTCATGCCTGTAATACTAACTACTCAGGAACTTGAGAATTGAGGATAGTGGTTCTTGAGACTCTTCAATAAGCTACTCAAAAATAAGTGGAAGTGGCCTTATGGCTCAAGTGATAGAGAGCTAGCCTTGAGCTCAAAGAAGCACAGGTACAGGGGCCAGGCCCAAAGTTCAAGCTTCATGGACAACAAAAATAAAAATAAAAATAAAAAGCCAAACAATAACTCCAGTAGAAGAGAAATGATTATGCAATGACTACTTTAGCAAGAATGCATTTCTCAGTTTAAAATGAGGTTTCACTTTGTATAACCTTATAAATATAAGATAATTAAATTTCAAGTAATTCTTTAACTTCACTATCCACTAAGCAGCAACAAAAATGATCCTTATCAGAAAGAACAATGTTGGAGGAATATCAGTACCAAATTTCAAACTCTACTACAAAGCCATAGTAATCAAAACAGGTGGTTACTGGCGCAAAAACAGACCTCAGGACCAATGGAATAGAATTGAAACCCCAGAAATGAACCCATCTAATCTTCGATAAGGGAACTCAAAAATAGAATTGAAGAAAGACAACCTCTTCAGTAAATAGTGCTGGCAAAGCTGGTTACCTACTTGTGGAAAACTAAAGCTAAATCCTTATATATCACCCAGCACCAGAATCAACTCCAAATGGACCAAAGACCTCAGAGTCAAAGCAGACACCCTGAAAACATTACAGGACAGAATAGGAGAAACCCTGGGTTTCCTTAGTGTATGCCAAAATTTTCTTAATAGATATCCAGAAACACAACAAATCAAAGAAAGTTTGTTCAAATATGCTTTCATGAAATTGCAGAGTTTCTCCATGGCAAAGGACATAGCTAGCAAAATCAATAGAAAGCCCAGGGATTGGGAGAAGATCTTCACTAGCCATACAATGGACAAGGGTCTCATATCTAAAATAATAGTTTCATTTCATTTAAGTGTTTTTTTTCTCAGTGGTGGGGCTTGAACTCAGAGCCTGGCCACTGGCCCTGGCCCTTTGTGTTCTCGAGGCTGGTGCTTTACCTCTTCAACCACAGCACCACTTCTAAGGAAGAAATGCTTCTGGGGGCTGGGCACTATAGTCTCACCTCTCTAATCCTACTCAGAAGGTTGCTATCTGAAGACTGAATTTGAAAGCCATTCCACACAATTATCTCCATTTAGCCATCAAAACTGTGGTAATATAGCCTTAGCTCAAGGGATTGAACACCAATCTTGACAGATAAAACTAGAGGATAGTACCCAGGCCCTGAGTTCAAGTTCTCATACAAGCACAAAAAAAAAGAAAACAGCGAGGTCGAGTAATAATGGAGCTTCCTGTTTTCATACCTTTCCAGGACTGCATGGAGGAAATAATCCTGTTATGTGAAAAGAAGTCCCCATTGAAGCAAATGAGTGAATAGTGGAAAATCTTCAGCAGCAACACAAAAGCTTTCAAGGTGGATGACAGGCATAGCAAAGTTAATGAGTGTTAGTAACATGTCTTTGATGTCCTTGTATTAAGGTAAGAAATGACTTGAAATTGCTTCCTACTTCTAAGCTTACTTCACTGAGCGAGGAACCTAAGCATGCCTTTCTTCTACAGTAATCTGGAATCTTTATAAACTTGCAGATTAAAGTTTGATGCTTAAAAAGAATACTTATAATTTGTGCATTAAAAGAGATTGATTATTAGTAAAAAGTTGTTATGCATTAGGTTAGTATTGTTTTTTTAGTACTTGGGATTAAAAGCAGAGCCTCTGTTAGAGAAGTTCTGCACCTGTTTCTTTGAGACTGAATCTTCCTGTGTGTGTTAACCAGGATGTCCTTCAACTCCTGGGCTTGAATGATCCTCCCACCAAAAGTGACCAGCCATTGGTAGGATGAGGAATATGATCAGCTATTGCAGGGGACTGAGCTAAGGTTCAATGCTAAGACTTGGTGTAGGTCTCAGGAGCGTGAGTAAACCAGATGTTCCATTTTGGAAATAGCGTTCCTGAATTTGAATTCCAATCCCAATAATCTAGACTATTGTCCTAAAGAAGGAGGTGTTAACATTGACTTAGATGGCCTGTAAGGAGAGTATCTTTCATGAAGCTGGAAGTGAGACTAACAGTGGTCTGCTAAACAGAAATTCTGGACTAAGGAAAATGAGGCTAAGGATGGGAGGAATTTGCCACATTATGTTAACTCTCAACAAGAGAATGGATAAGGGATATCATTCCTTTTCCCTGCAAAGTATTGAAGGTGATTTGGCCTTCAAGATGGGCTATTTTTAAGCCCATGGATTGGGAGAAGATAAACTAGCCATACAACGGACAAGGGTCTCATATCTAAAATATACTTGGAACTCAAAAAATTAAATCCCCCAACAACAAATCATCAAAGAAACAACTGCACAAGAAATAAGTGGGCTAAAGACTTAAAGAGAAACTTCTCTGAAGAGGAAAGAAGGATGGCCAATAGACACATGAAGAAATGCTCAACATTCCTCTCCATAAAAGAAATGCAAATCAAAGCAACACTTAGATACCACCTCACTCCAGTTAGAATGGCTAAAATCACGAACTCTAATAACAACAGATGCTGGAGGGGATGCGGACAGAAGGGAATCTTACTGCATTGTTGGTGGGAATGTAAACTTGTTCAACCACTTTGGCAAGTAGTGTGGAGGTTCCTCAAAAGACTCCACATAGAGCTCCCCTATGACCCAGCAATCCCACTTTTGGGCATTTACCCAAATGTTTACAAACAAGACCACACTAAAGTTACCAGCATGACTATGTTTATTGCAATATTATTTACTATAGCTAAGATATGGAACCAAGCCCGATGCCCCTCAGTAGATGAATGGATCAAGAAAATGTGGTATACACACACACACACACACACACACACACACACACACACACACACACACACACACACACACACACACACACGCAATGGAATTCTATGCCTCCATCAGAAAGAATGGCATTGCCCCCATTTGTTAGGAAATGGAAAGGCTTGGAAAAAATTATATTAAGTGAAGTAATCCAGGCCCAGAGAAACATAGGTCCCATGGCTTCCCTTATTTGCAATATCTAGTATATGTCTGAGTTAAGCAGTAAACGTCAGATAAGGTGATGTTAGGGAAATGAAACCTAAAATATATATTCAAATGTTTTTTTTTCTTTCATGCGATTGTTTCTAACATTTATAAGATTATTTCTTTGTTGCTATGTATGTCCCTTCCCCACAGTATAACCCCTGCTTTCACTGTATTTGATGTCGGTATAATTTGTGGAGGGGAAGGGGAAAAACAAATCGTTTAAATAGGGATACAGGTGGACCCATTGCAACAATGAGATGTACAAGTGTTTTGTCGAAAACGAACTTTACAACTTTGTTGGGGGTGCAGGGGGATTTGGTGGAGGGGGCGGGAAAATGAGAAGGAATGGGAAGGTTAAACAGAGGAGGAGGTTACAATGCTTGATAAGAAATGTACTTATTATCTTGTCCATGTAATTGTAACCCCTCTGTACAGTATTTTCACAATAAAAAAAACTAATTAAAAATGGGCTATTTTGACACAAGCGATAGAATGGATTATATGAATTCTCTGGTCTTTCTAACCAGGATACAGGGGGACTCAAAAGGTAGAGAGCAAACTGCAAAAAACCATGTCTCTGCTAGCAGGCTTCCAAATTCACTGTATCCTTAAAATTTGAAACAAATTAGTTAGAACAGAAATCTTTTTTTTACATGTCTCCAATCTAAATGTTTCTTCCTTGGGTTTAGAACACTTCATAAACAAGCAAGAGCTAAGATAACACTGTATGACTCTCTCTTCCCCCAGAATTGCAGTTCTGCAGTGCTAGAACAAAGACTGTGTGTGAGGAAGGGACTGGACATATGTGTTTCTTGGATGAGAAAACTAGAGCTGATAAATTGCAGAGAACAGAGCAGATGTCATTCCTTTTCTTCCTTTCCTTGGGTAAGACTGATTCAACCATGATGCAAGATGCTGAACCAATGAATGAAGAGGGCATGCTGTGCAGCAGGAGGGGTTGCCCATGCCCAGGTGCAGCTGGGAACTTGGAGCTATTGATTCAACCTAAGGAATGTTTTTTTTTCATAAATATTAAGTCCCATTTCAGACTTCAGCACTGTCTGTGGCTGCTGTTCTGGTCTGTTTGTGTCTTGCTCTTTGGCTTTTTCCTTTGGTTACAATAGAAACTGCAGATGAAATGGAGAGTGTTGAGTGTGAGCTCAGCCATTGGGGATTAGCGATGGACTTTCCAGGCATGGGCATGCCTGTGGGATTGGAGCCTGCCTTTGACAAGCAGGGCACAGAGCGGGTTGTGCTGAGTAGAAAATGGAAAAGTCCTCTGATGAGAAAAATGCTCCAGAGAGACAATTAGCTCTAAAATGTATTGTTAACCTTCATGTCCTCAAAAATGCTGGGGGATATTGGAGTAAATGGTTATTTTACTATAGAGATGGTGAAACTTCTGAAAAGATAAAATGGTTTACGTCTGGGTGTAATGTTTTAAGCAATTGACAGCTACTCACAAGTTTGACTATTGATTTATTTCCATACTGATTGTTACTTTTGAGTATCTCTATTTTCCTTAGTAATTTTTTTTCATATTGCCCACATTGGAATAGGTATTTTTTTAACTTGTACTATTATTTCTTTGATTTCATGGTACATTATACATAAAGAAAACAGGGCAGAGGTAAATTAATTTCTTAGGCATGACTATGAATTAATTTCAATAATATGCATTGAGTATTTAAATTCTTCAACATACAATGTATGATCTAGGCTCAGTAGTTTATTCTAGAGGGAGTTTACCTTCATGAGCTAAGACAAAAGACAACTTTATGTTTTGCATCTCTATGCATAATTCCTGTAAAAAGAACTGTCTTTGAAGACTGGAAGGGTATGATTCTTATTTTGATTGGTTTCATAGAAAAATATCTCTACAGGTTGAGAGCCTTCACTTTACATCTAGAAGTTTTCTTGTTCTGTTTATTAGACCTGGAATTCAGCTTCAGGAAACCTTACTTCTTTTATGGGGAGGCAGTCAGTGTTATTTGTTATGATAATTTGTGTGTATTTGTATTTATATATGTGTTTAAATGCATGTACATACATATATATGCATATATGCATAAGTACATACATATGTATGTGTATGTATATATTAAAAATTTAGCTCAGAGTCCCTGGGTAAAGCCCTGGGAAGGGCAGAGAATGGAGCCACATAAAGAAACTACTTAGGTGTTGATGTGATGCAGTTTATGCCAACAGGCTGGTTTCTGAATCATTTTTCTTGTTTCTTTCTGGTAATTCAGGATGTACATGTTTCTAAGAGCAATATAAACAAGGCCTGTCTAGCATGGAGTTTGGTGAACTTGGCCATTGGGCACATACTTTCTGACCTGGGAAAGGTGACATTTGGGTTAGTTTCTACAGAGTATAGAATAATACAATTGGCATAATTTTGAAAGTTCTTTGGGGAGTTGTAATTGAGAGCTACATTTTGATTGACATTCATCTGGGACTGATATTCATCAGCCTCCAGATAGAACTTGGGACATAAAACAGATTAAGTCCTGACTGGATGAAACTCTGTAATCTCCAGGTGATTGTTCTCTTTTCCTCTGCCTTCCCTTTTAACATCTGAAGGGATCTTCAGTACTGTATATGGAGATGAGGTTAAAAAGGAGCATGGCTGCAAAAGTTCTCCCATGTGTTCTGTTCTTCACTTCTTATCTTTTAATATAACATAATAATCCCTTCTATGGAAAGAGAATCTAGCAGTCTTGAGTGCCTATCACTTACTCATCCAATGAGTACTTAGGAAGTACCTCCTGTGTTGTATTCTGATGTCTGCTTTTTAAGGGTATAGCTTTAAGAAATACGACATATCCTGACTTACCTTTGAATACTCAGACTGTACACCACCTGAAATAGAGAAATGTTTTTAATCTCTTCTTCAGTAGTACCCATTTCTTAGTACTGTGGACAAGGATTAAGGAATTTGGTAGCATGGAAAGCACAATAGGCACATGTCGTCTGCAGTTAGATGTTTGCTTATTTCTATTTAAGTAATGTTAAGAATTATATGACATATAGAATGTGGAAAAATTTAAAGAATGGTTTAATAATAGAAAATTTAAAACACATTGACTGTCCTTCCTACAAAATACTTGAGAAAGGAGATATTTTGAATTTCAGATATTGGAACATTTGCATATATGTGATAAGGTAACTTCGTGCTGGGATTAATTCTAAACATAAAATGCATTCATTACTTATATACCTAGACTGAAGATAACTTTATATACTTTTAGTGTGCCTTGATGTTTTTTGTTTTCATTTCCTTTTGTGTTGTACCTGAGGCTTGATCTAAGGAACTGAGCACTTACCTTGAGCTTTTTGCTCAAGGCTAGTGCTCTACTACTTGAGACACAGCTCCATGTCTACATTTTTGTGGTTAATTGGGGATCAGAATCTCAGAGACTTTTCTACCTACACTGGCTCTGAACTGTAGACATCCTTATATCTCAGCTAGCATTACAGGCATGAGCCCATAGCAGCGTGCTCCTATTTTGATGGCCACAGTCACAGGAAGCCCAATGTGGAATCTTCTCACTTGAGACAGCATCACAACACAAGATCCTCAGATTAGAGATGCTCAGCCTGCATCTTACTTCTTAACCCCATTGGTTTGTCTGTAGCATTCCATTTTGAATACCACAGTTCTGAAGAAGTCCATAAAAGCATTTCTCCTCCTTCTCAGGGAGGTATTCCTGGGGTTAAGATCTTTTTAAACTCAAGTTATTTTGTTGTTTGTTAGCTTAGCTTCCTGATGCAAACTTATGCCCCCAACCCCTACCCTTTGAAATAAGAAAGTGGGTTAGGGTAAAGTAGAGACAGGTGTTTATAATGGCTTTTGTGCTGTCATTCTGAAAGGTAGGGGAGGGAAGGTGTAAGATTTTTGGGAAGGTCACAGAACATCAGCACTGGAACCCACCAATGGGAAGTCCTCATGACCAAGCCTCTTCTCCAATCAGAGCTCTCCAGGAAGGCAACCCTTTCCAGTTGTTTGGAAACTTTCTTGTCTCTGGGCAGTCACAAGGACAAAATGTTGGTGTGAGGAAGATGGAGCTCTACAGCTGTAGGAACCAAGTAGGCAAGTTAGTTGGGGGCATTGATTCTCATGACCCCATCTGAAGTCTTACGTGCCATGAGTGTGCACATGCCTGCATGTATTCCCTCTGGGGGAAATAAGAGGGACTCCCCTTTCTCCATGTCAGGGCAAAGGCCTGATGCCCAGCTGCCAGACTCAGGTGAAGGTTTGCAGGAAGTGCGATTATTCTCCCCTGTTAATTCTATAGAACAATGCCCAGAGACTCTCTTTGTGTGTCTAAGGAAGCTCACCTGTGCCTTGCTTACTCTTTGCAAACTCTGATCACTGGAGCTACTTCACATTTGTTGACAAGGTTTAATTCTTCCTGCTTACTGACTTAAAATTACCTCTAATTGTCTGTGTTCGTATGAAATTCTGTAAAGTTAACTTTCTTCTCTTTGTCTGAAGAGCTACTTTTAGGTCTGTATGCTGTAAATCAGCATGTGATATGTCAACAAACTTTGTCCATACCCACATATTGTGGTCCACTTTCTGCCTATTGATCATGCGTTCCCAGGTCTCACTGAGGAATTGGCAGCAATTTGGGTTATATCTGTTTCCAGAACCAGACTAGCATCCCTTACTCCCTTTTTAATAAATCATGCAATGGCTTTGAAGGCAATGTGTTTGCAATAAGAATTGTTTGCAGAATGTTTGCCCTTCAAACTGATCATGCCCACATGCCCTGGCCATTGTCTATTGGCCATTGTCTATTGACCATTGACATTGGTCATTGTCCCAAATGTCCTTAATATGTTAAGTTTCCCACAGTTCCCCCTCAGTACCCAGCTAAGGAAGGTAATCCCATTACCACCATATTCTAACAATGAGATCAAACAAGCCAGGATTCAAAGCCAGGCCCTCACCACCAGCCTGCATGCCTTGCTCTAAGGGCATACACTTCGCTATTAAGAATAAACACTCGGTGTTTTCTTGTGAGCTGGGGTTCATTGCTATAATCTTAGCTGCTCAGAAAGCTGAGATGTGAGGGATCATGGTTCAAATTCAGCCAAAGTAGTGTGATTTGTTTCCCTTTTTTGTAGGTGGTTGTATTTTCCCACCTCCTGAGCAGATGTCAGGGACTGCATGAGACACCCAATTTGTGGCAGAGCAACCAGTCCCAGGACAGCACCAGTGAAACAGATAGTGGGAACACCACACTTTTAGTTGTGACAGGATAGCAGTTGCTCTGTTTTTGCAATTGGCATAATTATCTTGTGTCTAGAGCAAAGGAAGCATCATGATCTTGAAATATCACAAATTAGTCTAAGCTGGTTCTGTTGAGTTGGTCTGCTTTTCCTGTAGCCATTCCCTTAAGTGTTTGGCAGGGCACCTGAAATGCTAGAATGACTGGGCATCTGTGTGTGGAGTCCTCAGAGACTGTCGTGTATACATGGTCTCTGGTGGCCTCAACACATGGCAGCTCATAACTGCAGGAGCTCAAAGGTGGCAGTGACTAGACCTTCTTCAGACTCAAGCCATAATTCTGTGGCTTGCCCTCAGATGAGACAAGTGAGGCCCATCTAATTCAAGAAGAGGGCCAGTGCCTGTGTGCTTGACTGGAAGCCACCAGTCAGACAGAAGCTGGGGGGTCCTTCAGAAGCTGAGGCTACTTCCAGTCACTGTTGGAGGCAGCGATTGGATGAGAAAGGCACCAAGGGCCTTCAAGAAGGTTCTGAGGAATTCTATTCGTGGATTTCACCTCTGTTGAACCAATAACGTATGGGGGACAGAGCATTCCAAGGCAGAGCCCCCTCCTGTGCTACCATAGGGCCTGGAAAATGGGATGCTATCCTGTCACATTGGTGCCAGTGAACAGCAGGCTCCTGTCAGATCCAACCTATGGTGCGATTTGCAACTGTTCTTCCCTAAGTGCGTTCTCTGGAGACCTCACTCTTCCGCTTGTGTGGTGGTGTCATTCAGCAAGAGTATCTCAAAGTAAGTGTCTGCACCTGCAGGGAAGTTAGGGTTATCTTGCCTTGGCTCCTGAAAGAAAGGCCTTGATATCCTTCACCATCAGGAGAGGTCCCTTTCCAGAACCCTGAGGAACTTTGGGCTGTGCAGTGGCTTCCATTGATTCATGTCCAATCCTTCCCATGTCGCTCAGGCCTCAAATGGTTTCAGAGAAGGTGTCACCATATTAGGGGGTGTAGTGACTATTTTCCTATCAAGCCTGTAGAGAAGGAGATTCCAACTCAGTATGTGCACACAGGATTGTGAATCCAATGGTCACTACACTTGTCACATTGAATTGTCTGTTTGGAGGGACTGTTTTGAGTCTTCCCTGAGCACAGTCTTTCACCAGATACAAAGCATGTATCTGTTGTTGATTTCACGGTTTTGACTGCTATTTCACATTGATTCAGTGTAGCTTCCCTCCACAAAGCCAGGAAGCTGTCACGTTGTTATGTAAGTGAATGACCAAACCAGGCTCGTGGTTTCATAGATGAGTTTGCCAGGTATTTGGTGAGAACGATTTCAGGTTCTCAGGTGAGGTGGATTCTATATGTCATGATGCAGGTAGGGTTTGGGAAATGGGGTACTTGACATGCAGATTTTATTGAGAGTTGCTTAGAGATGGACTGTGAGAAAGTGAAGGGGCTCAGGGTCAGAGCAGTCACTATTGGGCAAATCATGAACATAGATGTGATGGGAATGTGTGTAGCCAGCCCACTTTGGGGTGGTTGTTAGACATTCAAAATGCATAATACCCCTTAGCTGGCTAAGTATTTTAAAGTTAGAAGCACAGGATTTTATGTTTTGGGAGAAAATTGTAACACATGTATTGAACTTTTTAAAAACCAAATTTAGGCTCTTAATTTTGTTTTTAATAAAAATTTCATCCCAGCTACAGGGAAGGGCTAAAATCAGGAGCATTGACCTTTCAGGATAGCATGGGGAAAAAAATTGAAAAGCTGAGGATGGTGGCATGCATCTGGCATCCAAGTGTGGCATGACATGCAAGTAGGAGGATCCCAGAATGTCTGGTCTTGGCATAAAGCATCACACAAAGGGATGTGGCATGGCTACAGTGGTAGAGCACTTGATTATCAAGAATGAAACACTGAGTCAGATGCCAATAATGCCAAAAGTACACAAATTAAGAGAATGAATCTAAATAAACCCCTCATGCCCACTGAATGGCCTTCATGAAATTCAAGGCCACCATTTCCTTCATCATTAGTGATTTTTGAAACACCACATGGGAATATTGGAAGGGCTGTCTGGGTTTTCCTGCTTCCTCTGCTGAGAAACGTGTCCATATGTTTTTAGATTTTAAGAACTACTATGAATTCTTTTTTTTTGGTATTCAGGTAAAGGGTAGGTTTATTCAAGATGGCACCAGGCCATCTTGGCCCTCCACAAGGCTGGGAAAGGCCTGGGAAAGGCCTGGGAAAGAGTTGGGAAAGAGCTGGGAAAGAGAACTGGGAAAGAGAGAGCTGGGAAAGAGAGAGAGTTGGGAAAGAGAGCATCTGGGCCTGGGTTAGGCCTTATCTGGGGTATGGGTGGAAAAAGGTGTGGCCACATCAAATTCAGATGTGACCTCAGTGGATGCAGATGTGACCTCTTCCAGGCGTTCCAGGCACCTAGGTAATGCAGGTACTCAGTGGAGACTTTGCTCTCCATCCAGGAGCAGACCTTACATTCCAGTCTTTTAATAATCATGAAATGGGGCACGGATTCTCTCTGGCTACTTCCTGCTGAACAGGGGCATTGACATTAGGGATAAAAGTCTGAAATTTGGTCCCCTCCCAGAGAAGGCATTGAGCAGCTGCTGTCCCTTGGTGGTGTGAGTCCTTAGATGAACTCTGGAGAGGTATCATGAGGCATTGAAGGGCTGGAAAAAATACTAGAGAGCAAATAAATGGCAAGAGGAAGGACTGAAAATGTTGGTTGAAATGTCTCTAGCTACTTATGATATCTGGCAACTAGGTAGAGGATAAGTCAAGTGACAAAGACAAGAATATAAATTCCTGTTCAGTTAATAGGTAGACAGGTATAGACATTGGATGGGCAGGCTTCTTACTTCTATTGACCTCCCAACTGTGGTTAATTTTGAAAGGGCAGGCACAAAGTAGCTGTTTGACTTCTCCTCTTACACCTATCCATGGTCCCTTGTTCCCCAGACTGGCTGAGTCTAGGTGCTCGTTGCTGGGATGGTTGTCCCAGTTGGTATTCAAGGAGGTTTGAACTCAAGGCCTGGGCACTATCCCTGAGCACTTCTACTCAAGGCTAATGCTCTATCACATTGAGTTAAAGTACCATTTCCAGTGTTTGGCTGGTTAGAGATAAGAGTCTTGAGCCGTGCTTCCAACCTGGCTCTTTTCAGGTTAGTTGGGAGATGGAGTCTTAGGGATTTTTCAGCCCAGGCTGCCTTTGAACTGCAATCTTTGCCACAAAGGCCCTTTATTATTTCCAATAAATCAACAAGGAGATCAAATAGAATAGAGAATAGAGCTTACCTGGTCCTTATCAAGAATTGACCAACAAATATTCTGCAATGACTAAACTTGTTAGATGTGATGAAAATTTTAGCACAGATAGGCTCAGTATTTTAAAACCACGTAGTTAGTAGTAGAATACACAACATAAAACAAAAAAGGCAAAACTCAAAACCTGAATTTTTTTTAATTGTGAAAATACTGTACAGAGGGGTTACAATTACATGGGCAAGATACCGAGTACATTTCCTATCAAGCATTGACAACAGTGCGTAGACATCTTTGGTAACAAAGCACATCAGATGGTTGGGCCTCACTTACCAGGGCCTGAAAAAGAGCAACTTGTTAGCAAGATACCTTAGAATAGATGGATGGAGTAGTAAGCTTGGTGGAAGTTGAAGGGTCAGATGGGGCCAAACCCTTAACCCACCATGTGTGGCTTCCCCACTTCCCCAAGAGCCCTCTAGAGAAAAAAGGCCAAGTCCCAAAACCAAGCATCCTAGGCTTCAGAGGTGAGTGGCCTTTTTCAGCTAAAGGCTGTAGGAGCTCTCTGGCATGGTGCCATGTCTGGACAGAGACTGAGCAACTGAGAATTGTAGAGAGTAGTTTCACTCACCAGAGTAGAGAAGTGGTGTGGATGTGGAGAAGAAGGCCAGCAATGGTATCGGTGTGATGTGTCCACAGCAGACAGACCAATTCGCAAAAGGCCATCAGAACTGTGGGTATTCCTCAGAGCAAAAAGGGAAAAACAAGCAAAAAAAGAAAAAAAGAGGAAAAAAACAGAGAGGAATCCCACCTATCCTGAATTTAAGCCCTTTATCCGAGTCACGACACCATTTAGGTTAGATTTTTAAAAAGAGGTAGCTGAGTAAGAAGAGCACCACACACTTGGTATTCAGGTAAGGGGTAGGTTTAGTCATTGTTCTGGCTGGCACCAGGCCATCTTGGCCCTCCACGCAGCTGGGAAAGGCCGGGAAAGACCTGGGAAAGAGCTGGGAAAGAGAACTGAGAAAGATCGCTGGGAAAGAGAGCTGGAAAAGAGAGAGAGCTGGGAAAGAGAGAGCTGGGAAAGACAGAGAGTTGGGAAAGAGAGAGCTGGAAAAGAGAGAGTTGGAAAAGTACTATGAATTCTTGAATCATTTCTAGGAAGAGGGATTATGGGAAAGTTTGCAGGTATCAGGTCTTTGTTATGGTAGGCGTGAGGTTTCTACACAGCAAACATAGAGCCTCCATGATTTAAGGAGCCTTTCATTGGGTCTGGTACTCTTTAATTCTGTTGAAATACTTTCCCTTTTTCCTCTTGAAAAATAAGTTCCAAAATAGAGTTTATTTTAACTTCCATCACTAAAAGTTCTTCCTTTTACTCTATGGGCAGTTCACACATGACCAAAATATAAACCAGCTGGTTTTACTGCATCATATACCTTTGCTATGTATCAAATTTTTCATCCTAATCCTCAAATCATGTAATAATTTGCCTATTTATGACTGAATTGTAGTTCCTTTATTAATAAAAGCTAATGGGAAAGGATTGTGTATTTAGTTGATGAATAGACCTACATTTTATTTCCCTGAGATACTGTAGCAGAGTATTAAAAGGAATGTAATATATATATATATATATATATATATATATATATATATATATATATATATTTGGGGGGGTCCCATCGAGGGGCCTGAACCTGGGCCTGAGCACTGTCCCTCAGCTCTTCAGCTCAAAGCTTGTGCTCTACCACTTGAGCCACAGCGCCACTTCTAGCTTTTTTATTTTTGCTTATGGGATCCTGAGGAATCTAACCCAGGGCCTGCAAGGCAAACGCTCTACCACTGAGCCATCTTCCCAGCCTGGTATGTAATATTTTATTGATAAGTCTATCCCTTAAAATGAATATATTTTGGGGCTGGGAAGGTGGCTCAGTGGTAGAGCGCTTGCCTTGCATGCCTGAGGCCATGGGTTTGATTCCTCAGCACCATATAAGCAAAAAGAAAAAAGCCAGAAGTGGCACTGTGGCTCAAGTGGTAGAGCGCCAGCCTTGAGCTGAAGAGCTGAGGGACAGCGCCTAGGCCCAGAGTTCAGGCCCCACGATGGGACCCCCCTCAAAAAAAGTAATATATTTTAGGATGTCATTATTTTAATGTGAATTATGTAAATGTTGATAATATGCTGTTGGTTATACATTTAGTTTTCAAGAGTTTCACTTAATTGCTTTTTTTGCCCACATATAGTACAAGTCTATTTGCAATTGTTTTTTAATGGCACTAATAGTATAGTTTATATAGAGAAAATAGAGTTATTTTAGGACCCTATGATTGGTTATAGTATTAATAACACAATTAATTTGAAGTATCAATATTTCTCACCAATTACTGACTCTTAATGAGGTTGCGTGTGGAGTTTTGGAGTGCAAATGAGATGGTGGATGTATAGAGTTGTAAGGAAGTGTTTAGGGACCATTAAAAGGCATTGGGTGACCCCAAAGTGTAGGTCCCTGGTCTTCTGTGAGTAACTAGCTCTAGGAAGGTCTCAGGAGAGATCTGCATTGCTTGAGACACATTGTGCTCCTGATATGCATACCCCTGGCCCACCTAGATATGTCCTTTCTGGAGGCCTGGCTCTCTTGTGACTTTATCTATGAAGCACCCAGCCCTCATGGGGGATTTGATATTTCAGTAGCTCTTAAAGCCTAGGCAGAATAGAAGACAGAGCTAACGTCTCCCAGTTCCCAGGTCTTGCTTTGAATGGATGGATGGAAAATAGGGGAGATATGAAGCTGTAGGTCAAGCAGGAGTGGCTCAGGTCATGTGCCAGAATCCCAGATGTTCCTTGTAATTGTAGAAGACTCCTATAGCTTCTACAGTGCAGTGCAGGGCAATGAATATTGGCATTGAAGGCAGGGACAACATCAGGTACCAGATGTGTCTCCTTTAAACATGTCCAGGCCTCAGCCTGCATTTCCTCCTCTGAGAAATTGGGATGGTTTTCTTTCATGATGGTCTTGCTTTGTGTCTATGAGATCCACTTGGAAATCTTGCTGAGAAGGTGATGCTGTGATTCCCTCATCTGGGCAAGGAAGGCAGGAGGAAGAGAAGAGAGTGTGAGAAACAGAATCCTTCTCTAAGCTTGTCCTAAGGAGGTCTGACTATGTGGTAGATAGTGCTTCCAATCTGGCTTTGTGTCAGAGCCTCTGCTACCTGCCTCTGGCTTTACTGGATGGCACCCTTGGTTGCAGAGAGTATGGGCTCGGCTTGAATGTTCCTTGTCTCTTGTGTGTTGGTATACTAACCCGGCATCCTGATTGACGGCTGAGAACCCTATCTCACTTGGGGGTAAACTTATCTCCAAGAAGCTCCAGACCAGTCACCCCTCTGGGCATTTGATTTACTAGGGAACTAAAGCCTGAGCATAGCATGCACACAGCTGCTGCATTAGGGTGCCTGACAAACTCATCAGCCCTTTAGTGCTCATTTGTGCATACTTGTTGATGTGGTGCCTGGAGCCTACAAGTCCAGCTTCCTTGTTACCCTGGAGCATTGAGGACTTCAGAGTGAGTACTCAGTGAGTACCTAATGGCGCCCAGTACAGAACTGCTCTGTGTACTCACAGTAGTAGACATAGTGCTCAATTACTGTAGGTGATTCATAAGTGAGTTAAGAGGGCACATGGAAGAAGGATTGGTTAGCTTGAGTTCATACCAAAAATAGATGAGAAATATTTAGGTCTTCACAGGAAGGTGATATTGGTTCTGAATATTGGGGGATGAGATATTCTTTGGTGGTCTCTGGGAAGAGTCTGAGGCCCTGGCAAGCTGTGCACTATTCTATTTGGTTCCTTGGTGCCAAATTGCCTGTCTAATACTAAACGGTTCCTGTTAGCTCCAATCAGATCCTATTATACGAGTGCAATTTGAGTTCCAGCATCAAAAGCTCCTTGTTCAGTTAGCCGAGCTCTTTGAGTTAGTTAGTAAATATGTCTTTTGTGTGAAGCCTGCATGCTTGTCGTGGAAGAAAGTGCTGAAACATCAAATTATTTATGAAGCCTGTTTTCTTTGCTTACTCATAAAGGGATATATAGCAGTTTTGAAGCCACAGTATTGGCCGGAAAGGAGGAATAATGGCTCATTGTCTTCTCTAGTTCTGAAGGATCACTGTTCCCATGGGGCTCTAAAACAGAGCTAGCTGTGGGTGTGATGGGTTTAATCAAAACTGCTACAAAGACTTTACAAATAGGGCACAAACTCTTGAGAGTGTTTCCATAGATATGAGTCTTTTTTGTATTCATATAAGTAAATCAGTAGTACATTCCTCAGAATAAATACAATTTGTGCATTGTAGAAAATGTGTGTAATAGAGATAAAGAATGATGAAAAACTAATTCCAGGGGTTCCGGGAAGATGGCGGAGGAGAAGCTGGAATCTGAACAAGCTCTCGCATAGAAAGCAGTTTTAGAGTTCCAGTGAACAGTCCTAAGCCAGAGAATCACACCAAGTGTGCCATCACAGGACAGAGAGTTAGACAAGAGAGGGGAAGCCAAGGAAACACATCAGCTGCCGCTGCGGCGGCAGGGTCGCGGCGGCGACCACCTCAGCGGAGTCATACCTGAGACACAGAGAGTCCGGGATGAAGGAGCCAGACGCAGCAGACGAGCGGATTCTACTCAACACCAACAAGAACCGACAAGGAGCGGAAATCTTCATCCTGCTGTTTGCAGACCAGAGACGACCCAGGATCCAAGACTCGGCGTGAGTACAAACCCGACGTCCTCACTCCTTCTCAGGGAGCAGAGGAGGGAAGGCCACCCCTCCCCCCCCCAGCACCGGTGATCTCCATCTTGGATACCGACAAAGCGCGGAGGAGCTGCTAGCTCCAGCTCAGGCCTTGGAATAAAACGAGTCATTTAGCAGGTCACAAGAACTTAACGGCGAAGTGACCTGCCAGACTCAGCTCCATCCAGGGAAAAGTCACCCAGCTCAAGCACCAGCCATTGGAGTGCCTTGCCTCACTGGGTAACCAGAGCCAGAGGCTGCCCCTCCCTCTAGCAGTCTCAACAATCAATTGAAAAACAGAAACCCTGAGAATGGCTCCAGGCTGGGCGCTGTGAGCTTTATCACAAAATAGCCCCAGGGAAAAGCTACTGTTTGTTGAAAGGCCTCAACTCTACCCAGAACCTAGCCTCATCACCTCATCCCCCTCTTTTGTGATTCTCAAAGCAGATCACCCTCCCAGAAAACTAACCTGGGAGGGGGATCTCAAAATCTTGGGTAAAGCAGAGCATTATTCTGCCTCTTCCAACCAACCAAATTAAGAAACCAATCAAGCCACAGGACCTCAAGCTGACCAGAAACTCCAACAAGAGACTGGTTACAGACAAAAGGGAGATACAGGATTCTTCCCACTCCTCCCCCCCCCCAAAAAAAAATCAAAAGACTTTTTTTTCTTTTTTTTTTCTTCTTCTTCTTTTCTTTTTTTTGCTTGTTTTTTGTTTTTTGTTACCATATATATATATATATATATATATATATATATATATATATATATATATAAATTTTTTCCCTTCTAAAACTTTTATTAATCTTTAATTTTTGCCTCTTCTGAAAAAATAATTGTTTTCCAGTAACTTTTTTTTTTCTCATCTTATAATTTTTATTTTAGGAATATGTGAATGAGCGTTTTCCTTTCTTTTCTTGTCTTCTTTCTCTTTTTCTTTCTTTCTTAATTATCTTTTTGTTTTTTGTCTAGCTCTACTGAACTTCTGATCTTTTCTTCTCCCTTTCCCATCCTTAAAGTTTTTCACATCTCCTCTATGTCCCTCCCCTTCTCTGAACATATTCACATTCCTCTCTAAATAGACGGTCTTTTAACCTCTATAATAACATTAATTTTTACGTTTCTATTTTTTTTCTGGTCTCTCTTCATTCCCCTTTCCGTCTCTTCTTTTTCTCTCTCTCTCTACTTGCATCCTACCCAACCCATTTCCTGCATTGTGATTAGGACATAGTTAACTCTCCCTGTGCCTCCCCACACCAATCTATTCCTATTTTTTACCCACATCTCTCCCTAATCCTAATAATTTCTGGTTTTCCAAATTCTTTTCTGTGGTTCGAAGTCCTTTAACTTATAGTTGTTTGATGTTGAATAGATGTATCTGTTGAACTAGATTGTATCTGTAGACTATTGACTGTACAAACGCAAACTTTGGTTGATGGTTGCCTTAAGATAGTGTTCTAGCACAAAACTGGTGCAATCTTCATCTCAAATGGGCCGAGTAAGCCGGAAAAACACAAGAAAAATGGCAAATTCGGGTATCTCAATTCCCAATCTTGATAATCAGGGATTAGAACAGATAAAGAATAATCCAGAGGAGAGTTCCCAAATAGCTCTACAAACACTAATAGCAAACATGATAAATGAGAAGTTTGACAATGTACAAAGGACTCTGTATGAGCGTGATAGGGAGAGAGAGGAGGCATCCCAGAAGTTTATACAGGAATATCACAAGCGTGAGGAAGCTACTCAAAAACTGATACAGGATTTGCGTGAACAACTTGAGAATACTCAAAGAGAAAGGGAGGAATGGCGTGAGCAGGCAGAGAACACCCAAAGAGAACTGCAGGAATCCCACGAACGGGAAGAAAGAGAACTGCAGGAATCCCACAGACGGGAGGAAGCTAATCAAAGAGTAATTCAGGAATTGAGAGACCAGGTAGAGAATACACAAAGATCACTAAAGGCATTCATGGAATCCATTAACAAAGAGCTGAAGGAAGTCAGGGAGACCACAAAGGGAATGCTGAATGGAACCCAACAGAAGGAATGGGAGTCCAAAGAAACCATAACCAATCAACTAAGTGATTTGAGAACAAACACTGAACACCAAATTAAGGAAGTAAAGAAATTCATACAAGACCTAAAACAGAGCTTCAACAAAGAACTTGAAGCCATCAAAGCTGACCAATTAGAAGGAAAAGAGATAAAAAACAAAGTAGAGAGTCTTGACAGCAGGTTAGACCATGCAGAAGATCGAATGTCAGGGATTGAAGACAGCCTAGATATTATAGAGAAAGAACATACAACCATCCAAGACAAGTCCAAGAAATATGATAGGTCTATCCAACACCTGGAAGACACCATCAGAAGGCCCAATCTAAGGATAATGGGTGTAGAGGAGCACCTAGAAACAGAAGTTAATGGTCTAGGAAATTTGTTTAACAGGATCCTAGCAGAGAACTTCCCAAACATACAAAAAGATAGGAATATTCAGATACAAGAAGCTTTTAGAACCCCAAATAGACCAGACCAGAATAGGACATCCCACCGTCACATTATAATCCACACAGGATCAACCCAGACCAAGGAAAAGATCCTTAAAGCTGTCAAGGAGAAAAGGTTAATCACCTATAAAGGGAAACCAATTAGAATTACCTCAGATTTCTCAGCAGAGACAATCAAAGCAAGAAGAGCCTGGAATGACGTATGCCATGCCCTAAAAACAAACAACTATCAACGAAGAATACTGTACCCAGCTAAACTCTCCTTCATAACTGAAGGCCAAATAAAAAAACTTCCACAGCAAAGAAAAATTGAAACAATACATCTCCACCAAACCAGCCCTACAAAAGATTCTTAAAGATGTCCTACACATAGAAAACCAACAAGACCCCAACAAAGGCCAAGAAACTGCACCAAAAATGAGAATCCAAGAACCTTAGGAAGAACCCAGTTTTCACAGCCCCCAAGAAGGTGGATAACATGGCAGGAACTCCCAAATACCTCTCAGTCCTATCTCTTAATGTTAACGGACTGAACTCTCCAATTAAGCGACATAGACTGTCTTGTTGGATTTAAAAACACGACCCTTCTATCTGCTGCCTGCAGGAGTCACATCTTGCCCATAAAAACAAACACATTTTCAATGTTAAAGGCTGGAACAAAATCTACCAAGCAAACGGCCCTCATAAACAGGCGGGAGTTGCAATCCTAATATCAGATAAAACAGACTTCAAATTAAAATTCGTGAGAAGAGATAAAGAAGGTCGCTACATACTAATTAAAGGATCTCTCCTTCAGGAGGATATTACAATTCTAAATATCTATTCGCCAAACAATGGAGCACCCAAATTTATCAAAGAAACACTACTTTCCCTCAAATTCCATATAGATCCAAAGACATTAATTGTTGGGGATTTTAACACACCACTCTCCCCACTAGATAGATCAACTCGGCAAAAACTCAACAGAGAAACCGCAGATCTAAACAGCTACATAGATCAACTAGACTTAACAGACATTTACCGAACATTTCACCCAGCAGCATCAGAATACACGTTCTTCTCAGCAGCACATGGAACGTTTTCTAAAATACACCACATTTTAGGCCACAAAGCAAACTTCTCTAAATTCAGAAACATTGAACTTATACCTTGCATTCTCTCTGACCACAATGGAATAAAATAACAACCCAACACCAAAAGCCACCAAAGAAAGTCCGGTATCACATGGAGGCTGAACAACACACTGCTGAATCATGAGTGGGTCATGGAAGAGATTAGAAAGGAAATTCAAATGTTCATGCTATTCAACAAAAATGAACACACAAATTACCAGCTCCTCTGGGACACAGCAAAGGCAGTATTCAGAGGCAAGTTTATAGCTCTGAGCTCCTACATCAACAAATTGGAGAGATCTGAAACTAACAATTTAATGACACATCTAAACCTCCTTGAAAAAGAGCAGCAAGATAAACCCCAATCCAGTAGACGGAAAGAAATAATCAAAATTAAATCAGAATTAAATGAATTAGAATCCAAAAAAACTATAGAAAAAATCAACAAAACAAAGAGTTGGTTCTTCGAAAAACTTAACAAAATTGACAGACCCTTAGCAAACCTTATCAGAAAAAGGAGAGAACACACCCAAATTAATAAACTCAGAGATGAGAATGGAAACATCACCACGGAAACAACCAAGATTCAGAACATTATAAGGGAATACTTCTCAAAACTTTATGCTAATAACTTTGAGAACTTGACAGAAATGGACTTTTCCTAGCAAATATTGACATGCCAAAACTAAACCAAGATGAGTTAAACCAGCTTAACAGGCCCATATCAAGCATTGAAATAGAAACAGCAATAAGAGACCTCCCAGCTAAGAAAAGTCCAGGACCAGATGGTTTTACAGCGGAATTTTACAAGGCCTTCAAAGCAGAGCTCACACCAATACTCCTCCAACTCTTCAATGAAATTGAAAGAGAAAGCTCACTACCGAACACATTCTATGAAGCCATCATAACCCTCATCCCAAAACCAGGCAGGGACTCATCAAAGAAAGAGAACTATAGACCCATTTCTTTGATGAATATTGATGCAAAACTTGTCAACAAAATTTTGGCCAATCGACTTCAACAATTCATCCAAAAAATCATACACCATGATCAAACAGGATTCATTTCAGGGATGCAAAGCTGGTTCAATATACGCAAATCAATTAATATTATTCATCACATCAACAGGAGCAAGAATAAGAACCACATGGTTATCTCAATAGATGCAGAAAAAGCATTTGACAAGATCCAACACCCCTTTATGATGAAGGTTCTGGAAAAATTAGGAATCCATGGATCATTCCTCAATACAATAAAGGCTGTATATGACAAACCTACAGCCAGCATTATACTCAATGTTGAAAAACTAAAGCCATTTCCTCTTAACTAAGGAACAAGACAAGGATGCCCACTCTCTCCACTTCTCTTCAATCTAGTATTAGAATGCCTAACTACAGCAATAAGACAAGATGCAGACATAAAGGGGATCCAAATAGGGAAAGAAGAAATAAAACTCTCCCTCTTTGCAGATGACATGATCTTGTATTTAAAGAATCCCATAGACTCCACTCCCAAATTACTCAAGCTGATTCAAAACTTTGGCAAAGTAGCAGGTTATAAAATTAACCCCCCAAAATCAATGGCTTTTCTATATGCCAACAATGAGAAAAGTGTGGCTGAAATTAGGAAAGCAACTCCATTTTTAATAGCCCCACAAAAAATAAAATACTTAGGAATTAACTTAACCAAAGAAGTGAAGGACCTCTATGATGAAAACTTTAAAATCTTGAAAAAGGAAATCAACACAGAACTTAAAAATGGCAAAACCTCTCATGCTCCTGGATTGGCAAGATTAACATCGTGAAAATGGCAATACTTCCCAAGGCTATCTACAAATTCAACGGGATACCTATCAAAATTCCACCCTCATTCTTCAAGGAAATAGAAGAGGCAATCCCAAAATTCGTATGGAACAATAGAAGACCCCGAATAGCAAAAACGCTCCTCAACGGAAAGAACACTGCTGGAGGAATATCAATACCAAATTTCAAACTCTACTATGAAGCCATAGTAATCAAAACAGCTTGGTATTGGCATAAGAACAGACCTCAGGACCAATGGAATAGAATTGAAAACCCAGAAATGAACCTACAGACCTATAGCCATCTAATCTTCGATAAGGAAGCTAAAACAATAGAATGGAAGAAAGACAGCCTCTTCAGTAAATGGTGCTGGCAAAATTGGTTAACTACATGTAGAAAACTAAAGCTAGATCCTTATAGAAAGCCCACCGTTTGGGAGAAGATCTTTACTAGCCATACAACAGACAAGGGTCTCATATCTAAAATATACTTGGAACTCAAAAAATTAAACTACCCAACAATAAATCCTCAAAGAAACAACTGCCCAATAAATAAGTGGCGAAAGACTTAAAGAGAAGCTTCTCTGAAGAAGAAAGAAGGATGGCCAATAGACACATGAAGAAATGTTCAACATCCCTAGCCATAAAAGAAATGCAAATCAAAACAACATTGAGATATCACCTCACTCCAGTTAGAACAGCAAAAATCAAGAACTCTAACAACAACAGATGCTGGAGGGGATGTGGACAGAAAGGAACCTTACTTCATTGTTGGTGGGAATGTAAACTTGTTCAACCACTTTGGAAAGCAGTATGGAGGTTCCTCAAAAGTCTTCACATAGATCTCCCCTATGATCCAGCAATCGCACTTTTGGGCATTTACCCAAATTTATACAAACAAGACCACACTAAAGCTACCAGCATAACTATGTTTATTGCAGCATTATTTACCATAGCTAAGATATGGAACCAACCCAGTTGCCCCTCCGTAGATGAATGGATCAAGAAAATGTGGTATATATACACAATGGAATTCTATGCCTCCATCAGAAAGAATGACATTTCCCCATTTGTTAGGAAATGGAAGGGTTTGGAAAAAATTATATTAAGTGAAGTAAGCCAGGCCCAAAGAAGCATAGGTCCCATGGTTTCCCTTATTTGCAATATCTAGTATAGGTATGAGTCAAGCGGAAAAGGTCAGATAATGTGATGTTAGGAAAATGAACCCTTAAATATGTATTTCAATGTTTTCGTTTCTTTCATGCATGTGTTTCTAACGCATTTATAAGATTATTTCTTTGTTGCTTTGTATGTCCCTCCCCCACAGTGTAACCCCCGCTTTCACTTTATTTGATGTCAGTATAACATGTGGAGGAGATGGGGACAAACAAGTCGTTTAAGGATTCAGGTGGACCTGTTGCAACAATGAGAAGTACAAAATGTCATGTGAAAACCAACTTTACAATGTCGGTGTGTGGGGGGGAGGGGGGTATAATTGGGTGGGGGGAGGGGGGAGGCTGGGAAGGGAGGTGAAGGGTAAACAAAGGAGGAGGCTGCAATGCTTCGTAAGAAATGTATGCATTATCCTGCTCATGTAATTGTAACCCCTCTGTACAGTATGTTCTCAAATAAAAAAAAAATTAAATTTAAAAAAAAAAGAAAATGCAAAAAAAAAAACCCAAAAAAAAACTAATTCCATATCTCAGCAGAAAGAATGGAACACTACCAACACCTTAATGTACAATGTTTTAAATGTCTCTAAGCATGTGTGTCTATCTTACCTTTAGCATAGACCTACTAACACTTTTAAAAGAAGGGCATTAAAAGTGTATTTTCTTTTTATTTTCATCACAGCCACTGTCTCTCTCTGGTTCACCAGGTTGCCCATTTACTTGACAACTCTCCCATAGTCTTAGCTGATCTGTTGTCATCACCCTTCCAATAAGAAATATTCTTAGCCTTACTAAGAGCACATAACTTGTGGGGGTGAGGTTATCACAGGAGTTACAGCTCTGTGGCACTTAGAGTAGGGTTTCTAAGTAGTCCCAGGACAGGAGTTGGAATGGCTCTGTCACTTAGGAAATACCAGGTTTCTCTGAGTCCTTGGTGGAATGCTATTGGATAGGCCCCTTTATGGCTTACCCTAAGTTTTTAGGACAGTCAGGACTGAGTTGTGCTATGTCTCCAGCTCTGTCACTTGTCACTTTGTGGGTCATTGAAGATGCTTTTCACTGCTTGCAGATGGCTCCAGTGATGTTTATAGAAACAGTTTCATCAGAACATGCAGTATTTGGGAAATAGCATGGGAAATGCTTGGCTCTGTGGACCTTCTTGTCAGTGTGGGGAAGTAAAATTACACAAGAAGGGACCAGAAAAAATTGTGTCTTCTCCTGATTTTAAGAAAACCTAGAGTTTTTTTCTCTTTGCCTCTCATAATGAGTGTCAAAAAGTTCCATCTTGTTGCTGCTACAAAAGAATATTTGCTCAGTGTCCAGGTTCTCACATCCAGCCACTCCAGAAGGGGGAGATGAGTGTGTTCTTGAAGTCTGCCGAGGACTCCATTCTTAGTTGGAGTCCAAGACCCAGGTACCACCTGTTCATCTTGACAAGTTAAAGGCATGAGAGTCTGTGGCTCACCTCACCTCTCCCCGGCAGGACTTGGGCAGGAAATGTGAGGCTCAGCTACTTTGCCAATAACTGGCATATACCCAGATACTTCCAGTGTCATAAAAAGGAACAGGATTTTCCCTGTGTCCTTTTACTTCTCTGATAGAAAAGAAGTAATGATTAATTTGTTTAATGCTGGTGATATTCAGCTATTGTGATACCAAGCGGTATATCTTTGAAGTTTGAGTCTGAAATGTTCCCTAAAGGCCCATGTGTTACAGACTTTGTGGCCACCCCATGATGAAGCTGGCAGAACATTCAGCTGTGTGCAGTGATCACCTCATAATTTTGTATTATGCCTGTCATCCCATTAATTGGGAAGCATATTAAGATTATAGGGAGGCATGAGTCAAGTGTTAGAGTGGCCTTCCAGCAATCATAGAGCTCTGAGTTCAATCCCTAGGACTTCAAGCAACCATTCAGAAACACACCCCATGCTATGGTAGAGCCAACCTTTTTATTCCACAGCTGAGGTGACCAGCTCCCAGTCTTGTCTACCTTCCTTCCTGCCTCCCTCCCTCTTTCCCCTTCCCTCGCTACCTCTCTTTCTTTCCTTCCTTCCTTCCTCTCTCTCTTTCTCTCTCTCCCTATCTTCTTCCTTCCTTCCTTTCTTTCTTGTTTTTGACCTTATAGAAACTCTTGCCTTGTAATCTGTGTTTACTTCATGTTTGTCTTCTGAGTGTGAAGATAGTTTTTCTCCCAAATGCTACAGCAGGTAATCATTTAATATTTTATGTGTTTCCCATCTGCATATTTGTTTGCTTGTTTATCTTGTTTACGTTTGAACTCAAGACTAGTTTGCTGGGCACATGCTCACACAGCCACTTGAGACACATCTCTACTCTTTTTAGCTTCAGTTATATTTTATATAGGACCTCATGTTTTTTGTCTTAACTAGGCAGAACCAACATCCTCCTGTCCACAGCTTCCTGGAGTTTGAGATGGGATACATGCACAATCATCCCCAGTTTATTGAGATGATGTTTCAATTTTTTGTGCAAGATGGCCTCCAACTTTGATCATCTTGATCTCCACCTTCTGAGTAGCTGGGATTTGGGGGGACAGACATGCACCATCCCATCCTTGGCTTTGAAAAACTTCATTTTATGTGTTTATTGTCTGTTTCTGGGGGCATTTTCCCCCACCGTGCCTCTTTCTTAATGAATAGAGATGTTATTCATTTTGTTCTCTGGTTAGGTTCATGTAAGATGTCAGCAAACTTTTTTGTGTGTGGCAGTCTTGGGGTAGAACTCAGGACCTGAGTACTATCCATGAACTTTTTTGTTCTAGGCTAGTACTCTACCACTTGAGCCATACCCCCACTTCTGGATTATTGGTGGTTAATTGAAGATAAGATTCTCATGGACTTTTTTGTCAATGCTAGCTTTGAACCATGATCCTCACGTTTCAGCCACCTGAGTAACTAGGATTATATGCATGAACCATCAGTGTCCAGGTGTCAGCAGACATTTTTAAGGGGGAATGAACAAATGGGTAGTATTTCATTTTCACCTGTGTGTAGGTGTTTAATATTGGTCTGATTTTTTTTTGCTTAGCTTTTCCTTGGGTGGAGTTAAAAGTTTCTGCTTTTCAACAAAGGATATTAATGTCTACTGAAGGAATAAGAGCTATATCTTAGAGAGACCATCCATATTCTTTTTGAATAAATGCTTATCTATGACAATCTGGATATGCATATTTCCTGGCAGGTTTTAGAAGCTCAGAATCTTCAGCATTTCAGCTTACCACAGACTCTAAATTATTTCATTCAGGTCTCCTGTTTCTAGGATTTCTGAAATTTTGAATTCTCTCCTTTCTTAGAAATTACAAAATAGGTAATTCTGTTATGCATTTCCTTTGATTTTACTGGGACTTTAGAGTGGTCTTCGATAAATAAATGGGTGAATAAACAAACTTTCTGTGATCTAACAACATACTTCTGGTGATAAGCTGAAAGTATTACATTCATTTTTCCTAATGATCTCATTCTTCTCTGTTCAAATTGTTGTCAGTCACTGATCAATGTTGCATATAAATTGAGGTCTCAAAAGCAAAATAATCCATAGCCTTCAAAATGGATACAGTCCCGTAATTATGAAGAACAACTACCTTCAAAGACCTCTTGTTATTAGAGATGTGCCTTATAAACCCACTGAGGGAATCTTTGGAGTGAATTTTGTAAGTTTCCTAAGGGCAGGATTATGTTCATACAATTCTGAGCACTTTCTGAGTGTTTTGTTATGTTGGCTTTTTGTCTTTCTTCTCTCAATGTCAAGTCTTAACATGTAAGTACTCAGTAGTACAGTTAATCAGGAGTGCAGCAGACTTGGTTTACAAAGAGGTGACTCCCAGTCACTTGTTTGTACAACTTCCTTCTCATTGGACCCTCTATGGGCTCTTATTAAGACCTTCAATATTGGGAAAAGGGAGGAGGACTGAAAGGGGATAGGCTTGACTCAATTGTCAATAGGTGAGGACTGTTTATTGAGGAACACCAAGGGGCACAGACCTTCCTACAGTTTGGAGGTTGTGGGTAGGAGCTGGGCTTTTCATCTGAGCAAGGAGGCAGAGATGAATGAAAGGGCCTAGTCTAGTGAATTGTGCCTTTCAAATGAGCTCATGTGGGATGTTCACAGCTGGGTTCAGGCACATCAAACAAACATACCTGGGAATTTGTCTGGCATCTGTATGGACCTGGGACAATAGGGTGGGAGTCAATCCTTCACTCTACATCTGATACTGTTGCCTTTGGTAGTCCTGTGACAGAACACCTTTTGACACCTGAATTCTTTCCTGTTCTCCTCACATTTTCTGTCTTATTGCTTAAAGACAAGCTATAAAATACTATTTCCTACTCCTGTGATTATTGAGCTTATGAATTGTCAATGAGCCCTTATACACACGGGATGAAGTAAATTTCTTCCCTGTGGCTTCTGGGCCCGGTTTGGCTAAGGTTAGCCTTTACATACACACTCACACACACACACACACACACACACACACACACACACACACACACACACACGCACGCGTGCGCGTGCACACACACACACACACACTCACACACACTCACGCACACACATGCACACATCTTCAGACTCTCATTGTTTCTAGGCTTTCTCCACGGTATTCATTGTCCCAATCAGAATTACTTAAATACTGAAAATTGGACCCTATTAATAATTATTCTGGGACAATGGCACAAGTTGGTTGGACTCAGAGAACAGGAACACATGATCATTTTAGGTATATCTCACTCTTGTTCCCTTTTCTTTCTTTTCCCATTCTTTTCTATTTAGTTCAGCTCAAGACTCTCTTGTCCTTAGTGGCTTATTGCTAGGAAGCTTCTCTGAATGAAGTCTGAGTTTACTAGGTCAAAATGATGAGACTCTATGTCAGAAGCCATTTTGTTCTTCAGCTCAGTGTTTAACTACTGGGGTAACATTTTGGAGTGTGGGTTCTATAGCAGACTGTGTCCTGGCTATTAGTAGCAAGAATTAGACCACAGAGGGCTCAATGTCACTAAATTGTCTGTGTTTGTTGTACATATATGTCTTACATTTGCCATTCTTTTTGGCTTTTCAAGTCCCCTATTCTTAGAGAAGATCAACATTTTAAAGCAGTACCTATTTAAGATAAAAGCCATTTTATTAATGTTAATGATTAGCATATCTAGTCACTTAGCTATCTTCTTATATCTTTTACAAAAAACTGTTGAAGATTCACACCTCTTATTTAAACTTGTGTAAAGGGATTAAAGGATTAATATTAATACCTTAAGAAGTATTTGATAAGCTATAAAATAGTATCCACATGTTAGTCCTTATGTTCTGTTTCAAATAGTAAAATTTAAATCTTGACCAATAATGCTATATATCAAGTTGTATAACACTCTCAAAGAAGCTCAGCACTTATATAAGGAATCTACTCTCAAACATGGATTTTTAAATTCTTTGTTTTATATTTCTAGATCTATGTTTTCATTGCTTATACCAGTACTAGTTAAATATGTTTTATGGTCATTCTTTTAAATCATGGTTTGGCATTTTGCTCTCTGGAAAGTGTTTGATGATAAAGATACACTTTAATTTTAACATCAACAAATCTGTGCCTGTTTCGTTTTCTACACAATTGAAATGTCAGGTAAAGGCTTTTCAGTTTTCCTTTGAATCAGAGTTCAGGAAGGGATCATTTAGACTCTTGCCTGGCAAAGATATCAGCAGTGACAATGGGCAGTGTTCCTAATGATGGCTACCATGGCAGATGAGGGTGGCAGCTCCAGCTGAGGTGTCTGCCCCTGGCACTGTGCAATCGGTTGCTTCTTGACACCAGTTCTGCAGATGTGGAGACTCATTCTTGGTGTTGTGCCTCTGCACCAAGAATATTCTTGGTGTGTTCTCTGGCTTTCCTGGATGTTTAGAGATGTTTGCATACATATTATAAAAAAAATTTAGCCGAGCAGAAGTAGAGAAAAATTATATAAGGAATATTTACCTATCAGCAGGCACATTTAAAAATTGTGCAAATTTTATTTTTTTCTTTCTTATCCACTTTACTGTTGCTATTAAAGAATTTAATTAAATTTAATTAAAGAATTCACTCCTAACACTTCAGTATAAGTCTCCAAGAAATAAGGACGTTTTCTTTATAAGTTTACTATTCTTCATCTTTTCTATTAAGTTAATAGCAGTTCTTTAATATTCTCATTTAAGCCTGTATTTCCTCGATTTTCTAAAAAAAAAAACCAAACAAACCTCTGCCTTTTTGTGTGTGTGATATTGGAGACAGAACTCAGGGCCTTGTGCTCCTAGTGTTCCTCCACTAGAGTAATTCTTCCAAATGTGCTCATTTCTCAGCTGAGGTCTTGCAAACATTTCTGCCTAGGCTGGTCCCAAACATGTGGTTTGCACAGGAAGTAGAAATAGCCATGAGGAAAGACACATGTGGATGTGTTGTTGTGTATATAGCTATTGACAGTAAAATATTCTTACACAGAGGCATCCCCCTCTAGAGTCTAATCACCAAATGTAGACTTGTACATGGTATTTGTAAGCAAATTTAGATGGGGAGAGAGATAGTGGTATGGAATAAATTTCTAGGAAGAAGTAATTCTGCAAAGGGCATGTTCAGTGAAGTGAACAACCTAAGAAAATTAGAGATTTGTGACAGTTTCTCAGCAATTGCAGGCTGTGAAGGAAATGGCCCAGCAAGGTAAGTGTGCTTACAGAAGCTAAAGGCCAAGCTACTTTGAACAATGACTGGTTTGGTTTGTCACCAGAATGTTCCTGCAGGGCTTATTTCAGATTGCTCAGTCTCAGGTCAGCCATGCTAGGCTCTTTGCTATCAGTATACTAGTTTCATTGTGTGCCATAACAAAAACACTTTCTTTGATGCTTATCATGATCAGGACAATTGTGAGGGCCATAAGGTTTCAGACTATGACAATAAATGTATTCATTCATTCAGTCATTCATTTTTGATGTTTCAGTGTTGTTCTGCCATAGGTCTTGCTGTGCCAGCCACAGTTGAGTCATACCTCCAAGCTTCCTACCAACACCTGAATGAAAGTATTACAGGTGTGTATCCATCTGTTTATCTTCTATGTTGTATGGTTTCCAACCTTGAATTGATTATTCAAAGAAACCGCCAAGACTGTAAATAAAAGAAAATAATTTCTTTGGATGCTTGTATATGAGAGGAACAGTGAGCAGCTATGTAAAAGAGCCTTGTGTCCTGAGATGGGTTGCATAGTGTTTATGACTTTTAAGTTATGCCTGTGTGTCCCTGTTTGTATGTCCTGAGGTTTGAACTGAGGTCCAAGGTGCTGTCCTGAATTTTCTTTTCAAGACTAGTTCTCCATCACTATAATCTTGCATTTGAAAATTAATGTTTGTTTGTCATAGGGCTTGAACTCTAGGTTGACATTGTCCCTCAGTTCTTCAGCTCAAAATTAGCATTCTGTCCCTTGAGCCACAGCACCTGTTTTCTGGCGGTTTAATGGAGATAAGAGTCTCACGGACTTTCCTGCACAGACTGGCTTTGAACCGTGATCCTCAGTTCTCAGCCTTCTGAGTAGCTAGGATTACAGGCATGAGCCACTGGCATCCAGCTGGAAATTACTGGGGTTTTTAAACATAGCAAATATTATTGACAAGTAAACAACTGTGGCCTCATCAGAAAGAAGCCCCTTTGCTTTCCACCATTGTCCCATTCCTATAATCTTACCTCAGAAGGATGAGAACTGGAGAATCATGATTTGAAGAAACTCCTAAAAACAAGTCCACAAAACTCCATCTGTAGTTAACTAATCATAGTACAGAATGGAGGCCTGATTCAGTTGGAAGAGTGTCAGCTGTGAGCAAGCAAACAAATCCTAAAGAACATGAGTTCATGTTCTTAGTTTAAGTGGTTGCAAAATATGTAGCTGACATCTAGGCAGACAGTCAAATAAATAGAAGATGAGAGATCACACTTTCTTGTTGCAAGTTGATCCCACAAGGTAAAACAGCTCATAATACTGGATAAAATATAACTTTTAAATTATGAATTGGATTTGAAATGATACCCAATGCATACAATTCTTGCAGCTCCAAAAATAGCTCTTTGCACCCCCACAAATACCAGTTTTTGAAATCCGAGCCTTGCCCTTTCTTGCCTTTGCTTCCTCATCTAGCCGAGCTCTCTCTCTCTCTCTCTCTCTTCTCTCTCTCTCTCTCTCTCTCTCTCTCTCTCTCTCTCTCTCTCTCTCTCTCTCTCTCTCTCTCTCTCTCTCTCTCTCTCTCTCTCTCTCTCTCTCTCTCTCTCATATAACTCTCATTCCATGAGAATCAATTCCCTTGTCTTCCAAAAAATTCAGCAGTTTTCATTGTTCTGTTTCCATACATGAAAATAAGTTACATCAAGACTTAAAACCTTTAGCTTTGGGATATACCACTTGGGGTAGGTGGTGGCATACTCATCATTAGACATTTCCAGTCCTAAGAATGGTTGTTACATCTATTGGGAAATCAGAGGAGGAGCACTGGAGGGCTGCTTAAGCATCTTGAAGACCAAAGAGTACCAGATGGTTAGAGGAAGCCTTGGTTCTCCATCAGGTACCGGAAGAGGGGTGCAGAAAAGTTCTGGTAACTGTTGATTTTGCTATTACCTCTCACAGAAACAGTACTCCAATTTTGATTCAGGTGACCACCCACAAATACACCATTGGTGTATTTTCCAGGCATGAAGTATAAAGCCAGCAAAGCATGAAATCCCTTGTAATGATTAATTTAACAAGAGCCCATGACTTTTTGAGAAGAATGGACCTGGGGCCTAAACCCAGGATATAGAGTGAAGGGAACGGAAAGGCACTGGGCAGAGCAGAGTGACTGTGGCATCCCAAAATGGTTGATTAGAGTAACAGCAATTATTGTGCACTTCAGTCTAGTCTACATAGGTGGGTTTCAATACTGTAGTTGGATCCACTTACAACGAATGGGACAATGGTTGGAGGCAAAGGGGCTTTTTCCCAATGGGGCCACATTTGTTCATTATATTTGTCAAGAATAGTTTTGCCATTTTTTTAAAGCAGTAATTTTCAGCTGGGTGCTAGTGGCTCATGCCTGTAATCCTAGCTACTCAGGAGGCTGAGAACTGAGGATCATGGTTCAAAGCCAGGGTGGGCAGGAAAGATCATAAGATTTTTAAGACTTTTTTATGTATCTAATCAAGCCTATTTCCTATTTCACCCTGACAAAAGCAATGTGAAATGTGTAAAAAATATCAGGTTCAAACAAAAATCAATCCAGCAAGATACATTTACAGTTTTAAAAGTTACAAGAAAAGTAGTGCCTTGTGGTAAAGTTTCTTACTCAACAATTTCAAATGTCTCAGTGTCTGTGTATAAAAAGATTATGGCAAGGCACGAGTGGCTCATGTCTTTAATCTTAACTATGAAGGAGGCTATGGTCAGAGGATTTAGATTCAGTCAGCCTGGAAAGGAAAATCTGAGAATCTTTTCTACAGTTAACCAGCAAAAAGCCAGAAGTGGAGATGTGGCTCAAGTGGGTAGAGTGCCAATCTTGAGGGGAAAAGTCAATAGATAACCTTAGGCCTTGTGTTTTTGCATTCGAGTCTCTGTACACACACACACACACACACACACACACACACACACACACACACACACACACAGATTATGGAAAGTTTGGCAGTGTGTAAAAATGTGAAAGGAAAATAATTTTCAGAAATTCACATGTATGTTTTCAAGATGACTTACTTTCCTCTTGATGAAAGCAATAGCAATATGATTATGCCCATTTTAAATGTCTCTGGATTTAGTTATCATAGTCCTTTAATAGTTCAGGAGTTTATCACTAGGCTTAATATAAGAACTCCTGTCTTTATAGAATTAAAATAATTTTCTTTATATCGTCAAGTGTGCTGGACATTACAAACAATTCTATATCATTTTAATAGATTTTTTTTGCATTTTGTAAACTGAATATGTCTTTTCTTTTGAATGACTCATGAGAAAGAGGTGGTGCCTCTTTGAATTTGCTTCTTTCAATATTGAACTCGGACATAGCTAAGCATTTCCAATCTCTCTTCTAAAACTCACCTTTGAAAATTAATTAACTTTAAGATTTCTTGCCATTTAAGTTGCAGACTTTGATTCTGCAAATCTCAGGTGTCAGCTATTGCAGTGTCATGTAGTTCTTGTGAGACTGTTTATTTTCCTGGTGTGTATAATTTGTCAGATGTACTCAGCTTACAGTCCCATTATAAGTTTCAAATACATAGAAAATAAATCTGACTTTAATATTCTGATAAAACATTTAGCTACTTCATGTACAAGTTCTATATCCATGAATTCAACTCACTTTGGATCACAATTATTTAAGAGAGTGATTTGATCTGTCAGGAAACTGCACATGCATTTCTTTTTCTCAGGGTTTCCTAAACAATAAAAATACTACTTGTGAAGCATTTATATAATATGGAGCATTTTAACTTCTTTAGATATGGGAGGATATGGGTGGGTTCTGAATTGATAATCTGTGTATTTTGGCACTTTTAAAATATAAAAAAAGAAAGGAAGAGTGGGGTGGAAGGAGGGGAGGCCCATCTTGGAGCCAGTTACTAGATATAGGGTCAACCAAAGGAGATCACCTGCTTTCTTGAGGTGGGCTGGGTCTGTAGGGTTTGTCCATTACACAATGGAGGCTTCTCTGCTTCAGAATTCCAGGAATTCCATTGGATGGCCACCAGGAAGCAGGAAGTATGGGTTCCTCAGGCATTCCACTTAGGCTGTCCTGAATAATCCTGTCCAATTCAGGAAGAATCACAAAATGAGTGTGTTGTGTTCAAATAATTTTGGGAAGCGTCGGGTTAAACAGGAGTAAGTGCTTCCTCAATGTCAAACACTTCAAAATGTTAACATGCTGATTTTTGTCATGAAGCTAAAACATAACCTCTTTGTCAGGCAGAGGCTTCAAAGCTATACATGCCCATTGGTGGTTTGCCAGAAGGAACTTGACTGTCCTCTAGCGTTGCTGCTGAGAATTATCCATACAGGAATTACCTTTCATACAGAAATTACCTGTATGTAAGGTAATAGCCAGAGGGCAAGGGGGTGGGGATGGCGGCGTGGGAAAAAAGTCCAGTCTTTATTCTTTTCCTGGGCATGTGGTCAAGCCTGACACTTGCTCCAGTTCCAGAGCAGGTTTGAATGCAAGAATCACTACCTAATTCCTGAGAAGTAGGAGTTGGTGGGAGGAGAAACACAGTGGAAAAGGGCATCATATTTAGTCTACATCTTGATTTATACCTGCATTAAGCAACAGCTGCATCCCTTACAGCTGCACCCTTCTTTCCACTCCTTTGCTTAGATTGGCATTGGTTGACAAGATGGTATAATAGTTGAGGATCCAGCCTCTGGGCTTGAAAACTGGCCCTACTGTTTATTATTCTGTGTGCATAGAGGAGGTTCCTTGGCTTCTCAATGATTTGTAAAATGAAATCAGCTCTCATCAAGCTGCTGCACACATGAAATGCACTAACGGTTTTTCCATTTGAATGAAGCCACTCAGCAAAATTCCTCATATATATATATATATATATATATATATATATATATATATATATATATTTCTTATATATGTTTATAGATATAGTATGTATTACATACATTATGTATGATATACACACATTATAAATAGTACAAAACACGTACGTAATCACAACAAGAACAGCCAAGACACAGCTTCTCCCCCAAAAAATTTATAAGAAGGCAGGGACAGACAAACACCTCTCAGTCCTAACTCACAATTTTAATGGTTTTAACTCTCCAGTTAAGCATCATAGATTGTCCAGTTGGATTAAAAAGCAAGATCCTTTTATCTGCTTTCTTCAAAAGACACAACTTACCCACAAAAATAAACATTCTGAAAGTGAAAGGCTGGAATAAAATATATCAAACAAATGGCCTCCATAAAGAGATGGGAGTTACTATACTAATGTCAGATAAAATAGACTTTAAATTAAAATCAATGAGAACTGACAAAGAAGGTCACTGCATTCTAATTAAGGGAACTCTCCTTCAGGTGGATATTATGATTTAAAACATCTACTCACCAAATAATGGAGCACCAGAATTTATACAAGAAATGCTACTTTCTCTCAAATCTCACATAGATCCAAAGACAATTAATTGTGGGAGACTTTAATACACTACTATCCCCACTAAATAGATCCACCCAGCAAAAAGTCACCAGAGAAACTTCGGATCTTAAAATTTGCATAGATCAACTAGTCTTAACCAACATCTACCGAATATTTGACCCAGCCCCATCAGATTACACCTTCTTCTCAGTAGCACATGGAACATTCTCCAAATTAGACCATATTCTAGGCCACAAAGAAAATCTGTCCAAATTCAGAAACATTGAAATTATACCCTGCATTCTCTCAGACCAGAAGGGAAAAAAATTATAATTCAATACCAAAAGCCACCAAAGTAAATACTGTAACACATAGAGGCTGAACAACACAATTTTGAACCACCAGTGGGTCATGGAAGATATTAGAAAGGAAAATCAAATGTTCATGATATTCAACAAAAATGTTCACACAAATTACCAGCTCCTCTAGGACACAGAAAAGGCAGTACTCACAGGCAAGTTTATAGCTCTGAGTTTGCACATTATCAAATTGGAAAGATCTGAAACCAACAATTTAATGAGGCAACTAAAGCTTTTTGAAAAAAGAACAACAAGCCAAACCCCAATCCAGTAGATGGAAGCAAATAAAATTAAATCCGAACTAAATGAATTAGAGTCCAAAAAAAAAAAACTATAGAAAGAATTAACAAAACAAAGAGATGGCTCTTCAAAAAAATAAAATAGACAGACCCTTAACAAATCCTATGGAATGGAAAAAAGAGAACACACCCACATAAACAAACTCAAGAGCGTACAATGGAAATATAACTACAGAAACAACCAAGATTCATAATATATAAAAGGATACTTCTCAAACCTTTATACTAATAAGTTTGAGAATCTAAAAGATACGGACTAGTTTCTAGCAAATATTGACATGCCCAAACTTAACCAAGATGATTTAAAACAACAGACCCATATGAAGCATCGAAATAGAGCAGCAATAAGAGACCTCCCACACAAGAAAAGTCCAGGACTGGATGGTTTTACAGCTCAATTCTACAAGGCCTTCAAAGCAAAACTGACACCAATACTTCTCCATCTCTTTAATGAAATGCAGAGCAAAAATTCACTATCACACTCTTTTTATGAAACCAGCATAACCCTCATCCCCAAACCAGGCAGAGAGTCATCAAAAAAGAGAACTATAGACCTATTTTTTGATGATTATTGACAGAAAACTTCTCAACAAAATGTTGGCCAATCGACTTCAACAAGTCATGAAAAGAATCATACACCATGATCAAACAGGATTCATTTCAGGGATGCAAAGCTGGTTCAATATATGCAAAACAATATAATTCATCACATTAACAAGAGCAAGGATGAGAACAACATAGTTATCTCAATAGATGCAAAAAAAGAAACATTTGACAAGATCCAACACCCCTTTATGATGAAGGCTTTGGAAAACTAGGAATCCATGGAACATTCATCAATATAATAAAGGCTATATATGACAAACCTGCAGCCAGCATTATACTTAATGGTGAAAAGTTAAAGCCATTTCCTCTAAATTCAGGAATGAGACAAGGGTGTCCACTCTCCCCACTCCTCTTTAAACTAGTATTAGAATGCCTAGCTACAGCAGTAAGAGAAGAGCACGGCTGAAATTAGGAAAGCACCCCCTTTTGTAATAGTTCCACAAAAAATAAAATACTAGGAGTGAACTTAACAAAAGAGTCACCTTCACAGGAACTCTATGACAAAATCTTTAAAACCTGAGAAAGGAAATTAAAGCAGAACTAAGCAAAGGGAAAAACCTCCCATGCTCCTGGATTGGGAGGATTAACATCGTGAAAATGACAATACTGTCAAAGGCTAAGTATAAATTAAATGAGATACCTATGAATATTCCAACCTCATTCTCCAATGAAATAGAACAGGCAATCCAAAAATTCATATGGAACAATAAAAGACCCCGATGTCAGTATAATTTGTGGAGGGGAAGGGGAAAAACAAGTAATTTAAATAAGGATACAGGTGGACCCGTTGCAACAATGAGAAGTACACATTCTCATGTCGAAAACGAACTTTACAACTTTGGTGGGGGGGGAGGTTTGGGTGGGGGAGCGGGGGAGGCTGGGAAGGGATAGGAATGGTAAAGAAAGGAGGAGGCTACAACGCTTGATAAGAAATGTACTCACTATCTTGCCCATGTAATGGTAATCCCTCTGTACACTATTTTCACAATAAAAAAATAAAAATATAAAAAAAGAATAAAAGACCCCGAATAGCAAAAAAAAAAAAAAAAATCCTGAGTAGAAAGAGCAGTGCTGGAGGAAGATCAATACCAAAATTCAAACTCAACTACCATAGAAAACTCTCCTCTACTCAAACTCTACTCTACTCAAATTCTACTCTACCATAGAAATCCAAACAGCTTGTACTGGCACAAGAACCAACCTGAGGACCAATGGAATAGGACTGAAGACCCAGAAATGATCCCACAGACCTATAGCCACCTAATTTTCAGTAATTGAGCTAAAGAACTATATTGGAAAAAAGATAACCTTCTCAGTAAATGGTGCTTGCAAAATTGGTTAAACACTTGTAGAAAACTAAAACTAGATCCATATATATCACCCGCACCAGAATCAACTCCAAAATGGATCAAATATCTCAAAATAAAAGCAGACTCCCTGAAAACATTACTGGAAGGAATAGGAGAAACTGTAGGGTTCCTTGGCACAGGCCAGAATTTTCTTAATAGAGATCCAGAAACACAACAAATCAAAAAAAGTTTGGACAAATGGGATAGCATGAAACTGCAGAGCTTCTGCAAGGCAAAGGACATAGCTAGCAAGATCAACAGAAAGCCCAAGGACTGGGAGAATATTTTCACTAGCTATACAAAGGACAAGGGTCTCATATATGAAATATACATAGAACTCAAAAAACTAAATCCCCCAACAACAAATCCTCAAAGAAACAACTGTCTGATTAACAAATGGGCTACAGACATAAAGAGAGACTTCTCTGAAGAGGAAATACGAATGGCCAATAGACATCAAGAAATACTCAACCTTTCTAGCCATTAAAGAAATGCCAATCAAGACAATGCTAAGATTCCATCCACCCCAGCTAGAATGACTATAATCAAGAAATCTTGTAATAACAGGGAACCCTACTGCATTGATGGTGGGAGAGTAAACTTGTTCAACCACTCTGGAAAGTAGTATGGAGGTTCCTCAAAAGACTCCACATACAGCTCCCTTATGACCCAGTAATCCCACTTTTGGGCATTAACCCAAACGATCAAAGACAAGGTCATACCAAAGCTACCAGCACAGCCATGTTTATTGCAGCATTAATCACCATAGATATGGAACCAACACAGATGCCCTTCAGTAGATGAATTGATCAAGAAAAAAAGAATGATATTGTCCCATTTGTTAGGAAATAGAAAGACTTGGGAAAAATTATATTAAGTGAAGTAAGCCAGGCCCAAAGAAACATAGGTCCCATTGTTTCCCTTATTTGCAATATCTAGTATATGTCTGTGTCAATAAGAAAAGGTCAGACAAGTTGATATTAGGGAAATGAACCCCAAAATAAGTATTCAAAAGTTTTTTTAATGTGATTGTTTCTAACATATTTATAAGATGATTTCTTTGTTGCTTTGTATGTACCTCCCTCACGGTATAACCCCTGCTTTCACTGTATTTGATGTTGGTTTAATTTGTAGAGGGTAAGGGGAAAAATAAATCGTTTAACTAGGGATACAGGTAGACCCATTGCAACAATGAGATGTACAAGTCATTATGTCGAAAAACGAATTTTAAAATTTTGGTCGGGGGTGGGGGCAGGATCTGGTATGGGGGTTGGTGGGGTATGGAAAGGGATGGGAAGGGTAAACAAAGGAGGAGGCAACAATGCTTGATAAGAAATGTACTCATTATCTTGCCCAAGTAATTGTAACACCTCTGTATGGCATTTTCACAATAAAAATGTGATATATCTCTATCTATATATCTATCTATATATAGATATAGATCTATCTATCTATATCTATCTATGTATGTATCTATCTATCTATATAGATAGATCTATATCTATCTATGTATGTATCTATCTACCTGATAGATAGATACATACATAGATAGATATAGATAGATAGATACATACATATATATAGATATAATTATATAAAATGTTATTCTATGTCTCAGTCAGAAAGAATAACATTGCCTCTTTCATTAGGAAATGGAAAGACTTGAAAAAAATTGTATTAACTGAAGTAAGCTAGGCCCAAAGAAATATACATCCCAAGGTTTCCCTTATTTGCAGTGACTAGTACATATCTAGGACAAGCAGAGAAAATCAAAGGCTATATACATAAGACCACATGAGATAATGTTAAGCAAAATGAACCCTAAGACAGGGTCAAGAGGTTTGTTTTCCTTTCTTGCAAGTGTTATTAATGTACTTACAATGCATTATGTGATTCTTTTGTTTCTATTGTCCGTCCTTCCCCGATGGTATAAACCCTGTTTCCACTGGATTTTATGCTGGTGTTCTGCACCTTGTATAAACATTTTTGTAATTTGGGGAGGGGAAGGGATATTGCAGAACCGCTTAAAATGGGGATGCAGGCTGACCCATTGTGACAATGAGATGTATAGGACACTATACTGAAAATGAACATTACAAGATCAGGGTGGGGGGGCTGGATGAGTTGGGAAGGCGGGGAGGGAAGTAATAGCAGGGGGAAAATAAAGGAGGAGGTAACAATGCTTACTATGAAAAGTGCTCATTACCCTACTCATGTAACTGTAACCCTTCTGTACCCTACTCATGTAACTGTAACCCTTCTGTGCATTTTTACAATAAAAAATTTAGAAAAATAAATAGTAGAAAATATATTTATATATTATATAACATATATTTTATTACACTAGTTATATATTATAAAATATATATTAAAATGTTTCAGATGTACTATATATTTTACATATATATAATATATACACATTTTATACAGATTTATTTATATACTTTATATACGCTTTATACATATATATGTAGAACTTTTGGAAGCACAGTGCCAACTGTCTGCCAGGAAACCATGCTGTGTAAAGGTCAAGCCCTCCTTTGCCATTTTTATTGGACATTAGCACAGGTTCTTGCAAGTTTGTGTACAAAATTTCCTGGTGCTGGCTTTGGTGGATTCTGTGTCTTTACAGGCTGGCTTCTCCCACAATCTCCTAACCTCACATACCTACTCAAGTTGTCTGGAATTGAAAAGCTGAAAATCACTTGATTTACTTAACTAGGGTAAAATACAAATCTATTGCCTCAGTTCACGTGGTGCATCATGCATGTAACAATGAAATGGATTTGTTGCTGTCCTCCCTGATCCTGATAGGTTACCTGGAGGAGCTGGAGAAAAGATGGATGGGATCAGGCAGGGAGGGGCATGGGAGGAGCAATAGCTGCCCACGTTGTGTTAGACACATCCCTGAAGAGCTCTGCTAGAGCCTCCAAGCAGACAGAAGGAGCAAAAGGAGCAAGCTAAAGGTGAGGTTAAGACGAACATGGGTAGCTGAGGTTGGTTCCAGTGGGACCCCATAGGGCAAGGGATACCTCCTAAACTGTCTAGTGTCCTTCTGTCCTTGGGTTTTGGGGGATCTTCTCCCAGTGTGTGCTCCACCGCGGGCAAGAGGCCTGCCCCAACTTCTCTCTGCTCTTCTGCCCCTATTATAATTGAGTGGCTCAGACCTGTAGGGACCCACGCTACTCTGCCTAAAGCTCCTTCTTGTCTACTCCTAATCCCAGGCATATTCTTTCTGGCCTTCTTTATTATTTGTTATCTCTAAAGAGAACCATGATCTTTCCTCTAGGGGATAGCCATTCCTCTCTGCCTAATCAGTGGCAGGCCTTTTCCATCTGTCTGCTCACTGAGTGGAAAGGCCTGGTCTATGCAAAATGGAAACCATTTCCCTCCATGTTGCCTGCCTAGGAACCCAGTGAACACTACAGGCCTCTGCTGGACTGAATGAGGCAGGTGGAATGAAGGCGGCACCAGAGACACAAACCTGGCACTCCTGGATTGTGTTCAGTGTAACCAGCCACCACACTGGATGATAATTGGCCATCCATAGGGAATAGACACACAGAGCAAATCATTTCTCAATTAGGCAAATGATCTGGAAGCGGTTTTTCATTGTGTCTAATGTAATGATTTTTCATGTAATAATGTAATGATTGCTTATTCAAGTCAGTTTGGGCCTTAATTACAACATAAATTTCTGATTAATTACTAGCAGGGATACTCATCAGGTTATACAGCATTATCCCCTTCAACATTACCTTTGCTTGTAGATATTTTTGTACTTATGCCACCTGTGATTGGCAAGGTGTGTGCAGGTGAACTGATGGTTAACAGTCCATCGAGGTCCCACCTCTACAGGATGCACCAAGCATTACCCTTCTGCCGACCAAATCTATAGATCACACCTCTCTCTGGTATGAAGTGAGCTTCAGAGAAATAGTGGAGCCTTTTAGCAAGGCTGCTGCCAGCAAGGAAGAGCTAACAAAGCAGGCCTACTGCAGGCTCAGCATTGGCTATAATCTGGGATCCTGGATCTTGGAAGAGCTTTGTCCAATTCTCCAGGGAACTATGTCTTCCTAGTAGTCATTTGCTTGTAGCATAGCTCACCATGTTTTTAATTGAATGTCCAAAGAATGTGGCCATGAGGAAGCTTACTTTCCTCTGGAGTCTGGAACTTGGTATGTTCCATGAAGAAAGGCTAGGGATCCACGCCAGTGGACTTCCCAGATGTTGGCTTTCTGCTTCCCTTCCCTCCCCTGCCCTGTGCTGCCCTGACCTTTTCTTTCTCTTCCTTCCGCTACCTTTCTTTACTGTTCCCTTCTTTTTCTTCTTCTCCCTCTCTCCTCCCTTCCCATCTTCTCCTCTACCCCTAAACAGAAAATCAAAATTCACTAAATAATGATACCTCCTGCCCTTTCCCCAGCCCTTGACAGTTACCATTTCACTTTCTAAGAATTTTTCAATGCTAGTTACCATATGTGAGTGAAATCATACAGTAACTCAAGCTTAGTACATTGACAAAGTATCTTCAAGGCTTGTCTGTTTCAGACCTACATGACACAAGTGATGCACACATGACCCATAGGACTATGTATACATTGTGTGAGAGTATGAATTTGTATATGTGTGGCTCATTCATGGTTCATACATGGTTGTGTGTCAGTATTTATATGCGTTTGTGTGTATAAATTATTATTATGCTCACATACCTACCATGTGAGTGAATGCATCACCATGATTGTGGTTCGGTTATATATTCCTGTGTTTTCACATACATGTCATTATATATGCATATTTATAGATGTATATGCAAACATGTTTGTTGTTCCAACTGAAGATTGTCAGTTAATCTTTCCTGCTGTCTCCTGCACATTGTTGCCTGCATTAATGTTTCTGCACTAGCCATAGCATTGCTGGAACAGGGAGTAATTAGCTTGCTCACTTTGGGTGAAATAAATATCTCAATGTGCAGAAACTATTAAGAAATGTAATGTTCAAACTTTGAAAGGTACTTTGCACTAAAAGGTAATAAAGCACAGAAGTGCAAAGGCAAATCACTTGAGAAATGATTTTTGAAGCTTTCTGGAAGAGGGTGAGTGTCTGAATCTCCCTCCAAGTTAACAGTGCACTCTTGGGCTGTCTCACCTAACGATGTTAGTACAAAACACACACACATGCCATCTTGGTGATTTATATCACAGTATCTTGAAATGTTTTTAGTTAGAAAATGCTTCTGTGTCTTTGGCTGAAGAACCAGAATGCTGAAAACCTATTTTATTAATTAACTAAGTTCCATACTTCACATTTTCTTTGATTCTTTTCCACTCCAGCACCCATCTAGGTGACTACATTATGTTCAGCATCGTGCTTTCTTTATTTGACAGTCTCCTAGACTTTCCTTGCTTTTGGTAACTTTGACAGTTCGGAGGCATATTTGTCATGGGTTTTATAGCACTGCCCTCAATTAGAATTTATCAAATATTCTTGTTACAATTTGATTGAGTTTGTGTGTTGGGTAAAAAAGTCACAGCAATACTTATTTTCAGAATCCATTGTATCATGAACCCAGGGAGTTGGCGTGGTGGGGCATAACTGTAATCCCACTACTCAAGGTGCAGAGCTAGGAGGGATTCTTCTATATGTAGATATGTTTTTCTCCCTCATTACTTACCTATGCCATTACTTATTTCTCTGTATTTTTACCTATGTATTGGATATGCTGTGGGTTATAACCTGACATTGCTGTCTTTTTTATTTATCACTAGAAAATTCTGTCTATTCGTCAGTAGCAAGTCTGCATATTGGGTCCTGTGTCCCACTGACTTCCTGGAGTTTTCTATTATTTTGCTAAGATCGTGTGTGTGTGTGTGTGTGTGTGTGTGTGTGTGTGTGTGTGTGTGTGTGTGTGTGTGTTGTCCCAGCCCTAGACCTAGTCATTTCTACAAGGAGTCTGGCTCTCCCCCATTAAAAAAACAGTTTGTGAAACTGTAATATGGATTTTATATGTTCTCATTGATGCCAGAAGTTATTGATTCTATTTAACTGAGACATAAGTTCTATATCTTTAGGTCTATGCCTTTTTAAAATTATCATTATAATGGTGATGTACAGAAAAGTTACAGATGTATAAGTCAGATAATGGATACATTTTTTGGACAATATCTCCCCTTCCCTTACTTTCTCTGTTTTTCTCTCCCATCTCACCAACAAATTGTATAGTTCATTTTCAACATAGTGTTCAGTGAATTTGTATGACTACTGAATTTGTTTGACTTTTGTATGACATATTTTGCAAGTTGTGGGGTTTGAACTCAGGGCCTGGGCACTGTCCCTGAGTTTCTTTGTGTTCAAGGCTAGCATTCTACCACCTAATCCATAGTGCCACTTCTGGCCTTCTCTGAGTAGTTTATTGGAGAGCCTCATGGACTTGCTTGCCTGGGCTGGCTTCTTACTGTGGCCCTCACATCTCAGCCTCCTGATTAGCTAGGAGTACAGGTATGAGCCTTTGGCACCCAGGATGTATGACTGATTTTTAATGCTGGAATGGTGCTCTCTCTCTCTCTCTCTCTCTCTCTCTCTCTCTCTCTCTCTCTCTCTCTCTCTCTCTCTCTCTCTCTCTCTCTCTCTCTCTCTCTCTCTCTCTCTCTCTCTCTCTCTCTCTCTCTCTCACACACACACACACACACACACAAACACACACATAGATTTCCTATGATGTAGATACTTCAGGGAAACCTATGCTAAAAATCATTTTTTTTTTATTGTGAACACACTGTGCAGAGGAGTTACAATTACATGGGCAAGATAATGAGTACATTTCTTATCAAGCCTTGCAGCCTCCTCCTTTGTTTACCCTTCACATCCCTTCCCAGTCTCCCTCTGCCCCCCACCCAATCCTCCCTCCCACCAAAATTATAAAGTTCGTTTTCAACATGAAAACTTGTACTTCTCATTGTTGCAACGGGTCCACCTGTATCCTTAAATGACTTGTTTTTATAAGGATGTGAGCAAAGAGAATTGAGAAAGTGTAACCATCTTGGCTGGGCTTATGGGAGAAAATACGAGATTCATGAAATGGAAAATCCTGGGAAATTTAGAGCTAGGAAGAGTGAAGCTGGCCAAACAAGGTGGCTTCCTACTGAATTTTGTAGTATTTATTTTTCCCAGTGGTTGGCAAGGGAGGGCCTCATCGTCAGGGGCACTAGAGACTTTGATTCCACTCATTTATGAATGGGACATTATACAGGAATGAGACGTTTTAGTCTTAAAAAAATGAAGTCATGGCCCTCTGTGGCTGCATTATATTTGAAAAGCGGATTATTTGAAAACACAATCTGTGCAATTACAGACTAATAAATTATTAACAGAGAGGACTTTTTTACGGCTCTTGGTGATGTATCCTGCTATTTTTGCAATTAATTTTTTTCTTTTTTTTATTTTTTTATTGTAAAGATACTATACAGAGGGTTACAGTTACATGAGTGAGGTAATGAGTACACTTCCTCTTGAACATTGTTACCCCCTCCATTGTTTTCCCCCTACTATCCCCTCCCTTCCTCCCTTCCCCGAGGTTCTTTTTTTTTTTTTTTTGATTGTGATTAAGTGATTACATAATTTCCGGAAATTCACAGTATTGTGGAATAATGATGCTCATTTAAAGTCACTAGTTCATTCTAACTTTCCTGGAGCAAATTGTCTATCACAGTCTGTAATATATAACGGTGCTCACATGTTATATACCATATATGTGATCAGCAGCATGGGGATATTTGGTAGTGGTTCAACCAGATGAGTGGGAGTTCTTTGTTTCTTAAGTCCTGTTAGTTTTGTCATATCACCTAACATTTTGGATTTAGCATCCACTTATCAGGGAGACCATGTACTGTTTGTCTCTTCATTTTTGGCTTACCTCACTCAACATGATTCCTTCTAGCTCCATCCATTTCCCTGCAAATGCCATTATTTTGTCATTTCTAATGGCTGCATATTATTCCATTGTGTATAGATACCACAATTTTTGGATCCATTCATCTGTGGTGGGGCATCTAGGTTGTTTCCATATCCTAGCTATTGCGAACAATGCTGCAATAAACATGGAGGTGCACGTGTCCTTGTATATTGGTTCCTGTTGTTCAGGGTAGATGCCTAGAAGTGGTATGACTGGGTCATAAGGGAGGTCAATCTTTAGCTTTCTAAGGACCCTCCAGACTGCTTTCCAAAGTGGTTGTATAAGTGTACATTCCCACCAGCAGTGCAATAGCGTTCCTTGTTCTCCACATCCCCTCCAGCATTTGTCGTTGGCTGATTTGTGGATGTGGGACATTCTGACTGGGGTAAGGTGGTATCTCAGGGTTGTCTTTATTTGCATTTCCTTCACCACCAGGGACGATGAACATTTCCTCATGTGTTTCTTTGCCATTTTTATTTCTTCAATTGAGAAGTCCCTCTTTAGTTCCCTTGCCCATTTAGTAATTGGTTTGTTTGGTTTGGGAGGGATTAGTTTCTTGAGTTCCCTGTATATACAGGATGTTAACCCCTTGTCTGATATATTGCTGGTAAATATTTTTTCCCAATTAGTTGGTTGTCTTTCTAGCTTGGTTGCGATAGCTTTATCTGTGCAGAAGCTTTTTATTTTAAGGTAGTCCCATTTGTCTAGTCTCTCTCCAACTTGTTGTGACCCTGCGACTCTGTTCAGGAAGTTCCTTCCTGTGCCTATTAGTTCAAGTGTATCTCCTACTCTGTCCTGCAGTACTTTCAGAGATTCAGGTTTAATGTTAAGGTCTTTAATACATTTTGAGTTGATGTTGGTGCATGGTGATAGGCTGGGGTCCACTTTTAGATTTCTGCATGTGGCTGCCCAGTTTTCCCAGCACCAACGGTTGAAGAGGCTGTGTTTCTTCCATTGTATGTCTTTGGCTCCTTTGTCGAATATCAGCTGGGTGTAGGCCTGTGGATTTATTTCTGGATCTTTGATTCTGTTCCATTGGTCTTCAGGTCTGTTTTTGTGCCAGTACCATGCTGTCTTTGTTATTATAGCTCTGTAGTAGAGTTTGAAGTTCGGCATGGATAGCCCTCCAATATTGTCTTTATCCCCTAGAATTGTTTTGGCTATTCTAGGTCTTTTGTTGTTCCATATGAATTTTTGGACTGTTTTCTGTATTTCAGTGATGTACGTCATTGGGATTTTAATATGAATTGCATTGAATTTGAATATTAGTTTTGGAAGTATTACCATCTTTACTATATTAAGTCGCCCTATCCAGGAGCATGGGAGGTCTTTCCATTTCCTAGTGTCTTCTGCAATTTCTTTCTTTAACTTTTTATTGTTCTCATTAAATAGTTCTTTTACATCTTTGGTTAGGTTAATTCCTAAATATTTTATTTTTGGGGAGGTTATTGTGAATGGGGTTGCTCCCTTTATTTCCCTCTCTTCCTGTACATTATCAGTGTATAAGAAGGCAACTGATTTTTGTGGGTTTATTTTGTATCCTGCTATTTTGCCAAAGTGATTTATGATTTCTAAGAGTTTGGGGATAGAGTTTTTGAGATCGTGGAGGTATAGTATCATGTCGTCTGCAAAAAGTGATAGTTTAACTTCCTCTTTCCCTATGCAGATCCCTTTAATGTCTTTTTCTTGCCTTATTGCCCTGGCTAAGGGTTCTAGGACTATATTGAAGAGGAGTGGAGACAGTGGACACCCTTGCCTTGTTCCTGATTTTAGGAGAATTGGTTGTAGCTTTTCCCCATTAAGTATAATATTGGCTATTGGTCTGTCATAAATGGCTTTTATTGTTTTTAGAAATGTTCCTTCTATTCCTATTTTCTCCAGAGCTTTTAGCATGAATGAATGTTGAATTTTGTCAAAGGCCTTTTCTGCATCTGTGGCGATAATCATGTGATTCTTGACATGATTCTTGTTGATATGTTGGATTACATTTCTTGACTTACATATGTTAAACCATCCCTGTGTCTCTGGGATGAAGCCTACCTGGTCATAGTGAATTATTTTGTTTATGTGTTTCTGGATTCTGTTAGCTAAAATCTTGTTAAGGATCTTTGCATCTGTGTTCATCAAGGAGATTGGCCTGTAATTCTCCTTTTTGGTTGGGTCTTTGCCTGGTTTGGGGATGAGTGTGATATTGGCTTCGTAGAATGAGTTTGGGATAGCTCCCTCCTTCTCTGTTTCTCTGAAGAGCTTGAGGAGTATGGGTATTAGTTCTTCTTTAAAAGTCTTATAGAATTCTGCTGTGAATCCATCTGGTCCTGGGCTTTTTTTTGTTGGAAGACTTTTGATAGCTTCCTGTATCTCATTATAGGATATTGGCTTATTTAATTGGTTAACTTCTTCTTTGCTCAGTTTGGGCAACTTGTATTTCTCTAAAAATGCATCCATTTCCGCCCAATTTTCTTCCTTTAGAGAGTATAGCTTTTGAAAGTAGTCTGTTAGAATTGTTTGGATATCTTGGGTATGTGTTGTGATGTTTCCCGTGGCATCCCTAATCCTATTAATATGGGTTTCCTCTCTTCTTTTTTTAATTAATCTAGCCAATGGGCCATCAATTTTGTTTATTTTTTGAAAGAACCAGCTTTTTGTTTGGTTTATTTTGGTTATGGTTTTCTGATTTTCTAATTGTTAATCTCTGCTTTTAATTTGGTTATCTGGCTTCGTCTAGTAGCTTTAGGTCCCATTTTTTCTTGTTTTTCTAGCTGTTTTAATTGCAACATGAGATTATTTACTTGGTCTGTCTCCATTCTCTTGATGTGGGCACTGAGGGCAATAAATTTGCCCCTCAGGACTGCTTTTGCTGTGTCCCACAAGTTTCTTTGTGAGGTGTTTTCATTTTCATTGAGTTGTAGGAAATACTTTATTTCTTCTCTGATCTCTTCTGTTATCCAGGCATTGTTAAGGAGTGTGCTGTTCAATTTCCATGTATTAGAGAAATTTCTGCGGTATGCTTTGTTATTGAGAGCTAGCTTGATTCCACTGTGGTCAGATAGGATACAGGGGATTATGTCGATCCCTTTGTATTTGCTTAAGTTCCTTGCATGAACTATGATATGGTCTATTTTGGAGAAAGTTCCGTGTGCTGCTGAAAAGAATGTGTACTGTGTTGTTTTAGGGTGAACTACTCGGTAGATGTCAGTTAATTCCGCTTGGAGTATGGCCTCTCTTAATTCGGTAGCTTCTTTGCCAATCCTCTGGTTGGTAGACCTGTCCTTTGGTGAGAGTGGTGTGTTAAAGTCTCCTAGTATTATTGTATTGGGATCTATTTTATTCTGTAAGTTTGAGAGCATTTTTTTGACATATCTGGGTGCACCAAAATTTGGGGCATATAAGTTGATGATGGTTATATCCTCCTCTTGGATTGTTCCCTTTATTAATATGTAGTGTCCGTCCTTGTCTTTCTGTACTGATTTTAATGAAAAGTTTATTTTGTCAGATATCAGGATAGCTACACCTGCTTTCTTACTGGGGGCGTTTGATTGGTAGATCCTTTTCCACCCTTTCACTCTGAGTTTGTATGTTTGGCTGAGAGGTGGGTCTCCTGAAGGCAACAGATGGATGGGTCTTGTTTTCTGATCCAGTCCTCAGTTCGTTTTCTTTTAATTGGCGAATTCAGCCCATTTATATTAAGAGAAAGTATAGAGAGATGCATTGTTGTCCCTGCCATTCCGTTTTCCTACGTTTTTCTTCTTTCCTTTCCTCCTGTGCTTGCTCAGTTAGACTTTGAGTAACGCCTGTTTGGGGCAGGCCCCAGTTCCTGGTTGCTTTCTTCAGGTTGTATCCCCCCTCTTAGAATTCTTTGTAATGCTGGCTTAATGTTTATGTATTCATTTAGTTTTTCTTTGCTATTAAAATTTTCAGTTCTCCATCGAATGTGAATGCTAGCTTTGCCGGGTATATTAGTCTGGGTTGGCAGTTATTGGCTCTCAGGGCTCGTATGGTGCTTTCCCAGGCTTTTCTTGCATTCATTGTTTGTGTGGAGAGATCTGCAGTGATTCTAACTTTTTTCCCGTTGTAGTATAGCTCCTTCTTCATTTTTGCTGCATGCAGGATTGTTTCCTTATTATTCAGATCTATCATTTTTACTATAATGTGTCTAGAAGTGTTTCTCCTGGGGTCTTGCTTGTTGGGTGTTCGATAAGTTTTTGTGATGTAGTTAAGATGGTCGTTTTTGAGGTGGGGAAAATTTTCATTGATTATCTTGTTAAATAGGTGTTGCATTCCCTTGCTCTGGGATTCCTCACCTTCGTCCACTCTGATTATGCGAAGGTTAAATGTTTTAGCATTATCTGCTTGCTCTTGAATTTCCCTTTGGTTTAATTTGAGTGATTTTGCCATATCTGTCACTCTTTGGTCCATTTGGTGTATTCTGTCTTCTGTATCTGACACTCTACCTTCCATTTCATTCACTCTGTTCATTCGATTGTGGTTTGCATGGAGGAAATGGATCCCTTTATGGATTCAATGTTGGTTCTCAGAGTACTGATCTCACCTCTCAATGAGGTATGCATTACCTCTAATTTGGCGTTTATCTCACTTCTTACTGAGGTTTGTGCAGCTTCTATTTTTGCATGCATCTCTTGTTTGATACCCTGTATCTCTTTTGTTAGTTCATCCATGTGCTCTTTCAATTTCTGATCAATTTCTCGCTTTATTTCTTGAGTCATTGCCTCCAGCAACCCTTGGATGTAGCTTTTGTCTTCCATTCATGCTTTGCTCCCACTGGGGCTCTCCCCTGCGTGGCTGCTGGCATTTGAGGTTAGCTTGCTGTCCTGGGTGGTGGTAAACCTTGTGATATTTCTCTGTGATTTTCGCATGGAGGTTCAGGAGACTACTCTTCAATTTTGTTTTGGTGTGTCTGTCTTTGCTTGGTTGCTGATTCTGTATTGGTAGAGAGAGTCTATGCCTGATCTGGGTTCTGTTGGGAGCCTATTTCCAGCTGCTATTCTGACTTACTTAGGATTCTCAGCTCTCCGCTGTAGATTGCTGGCAGTTCCCGCCTTTGGAAGGGTTGAGCAGCCTACACTGCTTGTGTTTGCTCCTACGGGTGCTCTTGTGAAGAACAGATGCTCTGGATGCACTCTCCCAAATACTGGAGTCTGCTATGGGCTCCTGATGCGTTTTTGTTTGTTTGTTTTGGGCAGGTTGTGGGCTTGAACTCTAGGTTTGGGTGCTGTCCCTCAGCTCTTCAGCTCAAGGCTGGCACCCTCCCATTTGAGCCACAGCACCACTTCTGACCCTTTTTGCTTTTGTGATGCTGAGGAATCAGATCCAGGGCCTCATACATCCAAGACTATCACTCTATTGCTGAGCCACCTTAACAGTCTGACCTCCTGCTTACTATTAGGTGCTCGCAGCCTGTGTTGCCCAATTCCCAGTCTAGGGTATATGGGTGGAGTTTTGGTGGGGTTTGGGCTTCTCTTGTCCTGGGCCTCAAGGTCTTTTGTTGTCACAGGCGTGCTTCCCGGGGAGTGTTGTTTCCTGGTTTTCTCCCCTCTGTTGAGGCATATGCTCAGCTTTTTACTTCAGTTGGGAGGAGTTGGTCGTGTTGTTCAGGCGCCGGATCCCGGGGCCTGGTTCCGGCCCCAGCCTGGAGCATGCTCGTTAGCCCTGTGCTGATGTGTATACCACCTAGGTTATGCAGCCTGGAGCGCACTTGTTAGGCCTGTGCTGATGTGTATACCACCTAGGTTATACAGCCTGGGGGACACAGTTCAAATTTCTTCTACTGTTGGTAGTCTTGACCCAGGGGCCCTGTTCCTGGCTTGGGCATTTAAGTTCCCTTCCAGGGCACTCTTGCTCTAGCCTGGCCAGCTGAGTGTGCTCCATGGGCTGGTGGAGCTCTCAAATAGTTCCCAGTTTTAGTGGGTCCTGTGGTCTGGGTGTTGGGGTAGGGAGTCTAGGTCAGGGTCTGGGGATTCCCTCCAGCTCTGGTCTCCCTTGAGGGATACACTTCCCCTGTGGGATACTCACCCTGGAGCTGGTTGTTTCTGTGTGGTGTACGTCGTCAGTTGTTGTTGCAATCCGAGTTCAGTTGGGGTGGTTGCAGGCTGGGTTGGGTGGTGGTGGCTCTGTGTGATTCTTTTCTGTCTCTGCCTCTGTCGAAGCTGTCGGGTCAAAAGTGTCCATGCTCAGGCAGCTTCTTCGCGGTGCCTCTGGGGCCCGGGCGGCCCCGCCAGGTCGTTGCGATTGTGATCGGGCAGGTGGTCTGTCGACAGGTCCCTTTGTCGCACTGCTGGTGCCGAGCGGCTTTGGTGGGATGGAGCCTCTCTGCTCCGGTGGAGAGTGAGGGGTGGGGGTGGGATCCTCGTGGAGACTCCCGGAGACTCTCTGTTCCTGGCGATCCGCTGTTCTGCAAACCAGTACCTGGTGATCTGCAAGTGGCCCCCTGTGTGTCTCGGGCTCCGGCAGCCCCCGCCGGGCAGGCTGGCTGGCGGCTTGGCACACTGCTGCGCGGCCAGTAAAGGTTTTGGGAGGAGTCTTTGCTTTTCTCTGTTCTGAAATTCTTCTTTTCCTCTCTTTCTTTTTTTGTTATTCTCTGCCTCTGGTTTTTCTCTGAGTGTTCATCTTTTTGTTGTTGTCGGTCTCTTGGGGAGATTAAGCGTTGGAACTTGAACTCTCTTTTTGGTTGGAGAGAGCTGTGGCGTTTCCCTACTGCCCCGTCGCGATCTTCCCCACTTCTGCCGCAATTATTTTGTATGAGCATTCTAAGGTACTGTATGATTGATCTTCTTTTTTTTTAATTTTATTTTATTTTATTTGAGAACATACTGTACAGAGGGGCTACAATTACATGGGCAGGATAATGCATACATTTTTTACCAAGCATTGCAGCCTCCTCCTTTGTTTAGGTGATTGATCTTCTTTTGAGAGTTTTCCTTCCCTCTTTCCAACTTCCTAACTTCCTAACTTTCTTCTCTTGTACATGTTTTTGTGCCTTGAGCTGAAGAGCTGAAGGACAGTGTTCAGGCCCAGAGTTCAAGCCCCACAAAAAGAAAAGTTTTCTGGAGAAGGATCTAAGCCTGGAGTCACAACTCTGTCAGCATGCACTGACCTCTGTCACTTGCTGACACCAGAGTGACAGGAAGCAAACAAGTATAAATTCCTCACTTAGTGCAAGCTTCAGGATCTTCATGTTCCCCTGTGCTCCCCTGCTTGCTTACATTCTGTATTTGCCCATTTATTTACAAGTCTTGACACAATTTTTCGTAATGGTATCTGGCAAGTCTCACATTTGGTAAGTAGGTGTTCAATCCCCATTTCTCCTGGAAGGTGCATGCCTTTGTTTAAATCTCGAAGTATTTCATTGTTCCAGTGTCTCACCTCAATGAGAAATTCAATGGAATAGTTGTGGGGATTTTTTCTTTTCTGTTTTTTGTAAGGCATGGGGCTTGAGCTCTGGGTCTGGGCACTGTTCCCGAGCTCTTTTTGTTCAAGATTAGCACTCTACCACTTAAGCCAAAGTGCCACTTCTGTTTTTTTTTCTGAGTAGTTTATTGGAGATAAGAGTCTTACCAACTATCCTGCTTGTGTTGATTTTGAACTAAGATCCACAGATCTCAGTCCCTTGAATAGCTAGGATTATAGATGTGAGCCCTGCAACCTGCTGAAGAAGTTTTTGACTTGCAATTTGTCTGGACATTTTTTGTGCACATTTGGTTTGATGTTATTTGTGGCTTTCTTCTGGCTGGAAATTTTATGCAAATATTTCACTTACTTGTGTGAGAATTGCTTTGACACATTTATTAATCACAGAATAGGGTCTGGGAAAGCAAATTCCCAGCCCTAAGCTGTGGTTTCTTGTTTCTCCATGGTTCTCTAATAATTTACCTGCACATGGACTCTCCAGAGTGACTTTCACTCTTGTGCTGTGAGTCTTCTGTCCACAAGATGCTTCTCACATGAAGTGCACTCTCTCCTAGTCCATGAATGTTAGCACACAGCTCCCTGTGTAAAGGCACATTGAACAACACCCTCACAGGCCTGTGACTACCTTTGTACCATTCAGAACTGCAAGGTCCATATCTTTCTAATCCAATAGACCTATACCAGAATCAACTAAATACCTGAAAAAGATTTAATAAACAGAAACATCAAAATTTGGCAAGAATAAACAAAAACCTCACATTGCATTAGTGTAATTGGCTGGTGTGTCTGTCTCCACTACAAATTTATGAGCTACAGCCAGGATTTATACTGCCCATTGGGGTGTAGCATAATCCAATGTTTATCATTTTATAAGGACAGAAATCAAAAGATGAAACATAGAATGTCACGTGCTACTTCAGGAGAGGAAAAGAGAGAAAAGATGAATAGAAGAGAGAATCACAAGGAGAAGAGCCCAGAGTCAGTTTATCATCAGTCCCCAGTCAACTGAGGAATGATGATTTATTGAAACACCTGGCAGAGTTCTGCAAAAGCCGTTCTTTTTTTTATTATTTTAATAAGTTTTATTGTGAAAATACTGTACAAAGGGGTTACAGTTACATGAGCAAGGTAATGAGTACATTTCTTATCAATAATTGTTGCCTCCTCCTTTTTTCCCCCTACCATCTTTCCCTCCTACTTCAACAACTACACTCACAACTCCTCGTCCAACTCCCCTCCATCTCACCCCACAACCCCCCTGCTGAAATTGTAAAGTTCATATTTCAACATAGTGTCTTCTACATCTAATTGTTGCAATGGGTCAACCTATATTCCTATTTAAACATTTTGTTTTTCCCTTCCCATTCTGAAATTATACCAGCATTAAACACAGTAAAAACAGGGGTTCTACAGTGGGGAATGGACATACAAAACAACAAAAAACATCACAAGGTACCTTATAAATATATTAGAAAAAAATAGAAAGAAAGAAAAAAATTACTTATGTCCCTATCTTGGGGTTCATTTTGCTTAATGTCATCTTAACTGGTAATATGTATATAGCTTTTGACCTTTTCTACGTGTCCCAGACATATACTAGTTATTGCAAATAACTAGGGAAACCGTAAGGCCTATGTTTCTTTGGGTCTGGCATACTTCACTTATTATATTTTTTTTGTCTTTCCATTTCTTAAAAAATGGGGCAATGCCATTCTTTCTGATGGAGGTATAGAATTCCATTATATATGTATATATGTATATATATATATATATATATATATATATATATATATATATATATATATACATATATGTGTATTGTGTGTGTGTGTATCACATTTTCTTGATCCATTTATCTACTGAGGGGCATCTGGGTTGGTTCCATATCTTAGCCATGGTAAATAATGCTGTAATAAACAGTAGTGCTGGTAGATTTAGTATGGTGTTGTTTGTGTTCATTTGGGTAAATGCCCAAAAGTGGGATTTCTGGGTCATAGGGGAGATCTATGTGCAGTCTTTTGAGGAAACTCCATACAATTTTCCAAAGTGATTGAACAAGTTTATACTCCCACCAACAATACAGTAGGGTTCCCTTTTGGCCACATCTCCTCCAGCATCAGTTGTTATTAGAGTTCTTGATTATAGCCATTCTAACTGGGGTGAGGTGGTATCTCAATGTTATTTTGATTTGCATTTATTTTATGGCTAGAGCATTTCTCCATGTGTCTATTGGCCATTCTTCTTCAAATAATAACAAAAACACAAATAAACACAAAAACGAAGGATCCACACTTAAAACTGGTCCCAATTTTAAAACAAAAGTAGACAACAACCAAAGGATGAGTTGGGGACTAACGGGTCCCCAGTACATCCCTACCAGAATTCTGCCCTCTTCTCACTCAGCAAGCTGAATGCAGAGTCTGCTGAATGAGCCTATCATGCTCACCCAGAACTTCCCTACCTCAGAAAACATAGAACAGAAAACACACTGAAGTAAACAAGGCAGACAAGTGGCCACAAAAACAAAATCAATTCTCAGTGAATGGGACAACATCTCACCACCATTCACTAAAAAGAGGACTCTAACCCCACCCCCCTCCACTCACCTCTGGAGGATTTTTCTTTTAGATTCTTGCAAAAGTTGACCTAGGGGCATTCCAAGGTGGAGAAGAATTCCCAGTCATCTTCAGGCAAGGAAAAAATGTCCTTAGCAGTGGTCCCTAAGACTGACAAGTTCTCCCCTATGCTCAGACCCCCTGAGCAAGGCCTGAGGCTGAGATCTAACTGGAGCCACTTGCAGGTGGTCAGTGGCAGTTTCATAATTGACAAATATTTAAGCAAGCTCCCGTCCAACTAGGACTGCTAGGACAGGTAGAATTGAGGGGTCGAGGTGTCCCTGGACTTCCTCAGCCATAGGGGACTCTGCTGCGTCCAGCCTCACCCTACTTTTGGCCTCACTCTGGCGCCTTCTCTACCTAGGTCGACCCCGCTTACCTCGAGGCTTTTCTCGGAACTTCTCTCCAACAGCCAAGTGCTCACACACTGTCCTACCAGCCAGGGACTTCAATCCCCCTCAGGTTGGAGTGGCTAAGAGCTCTATCCTGGACAAGCCCTCATTAAATGTAGTAGGAAGACCCCCTACTCAGGGCAGGCAAGCCCACCTAATCTTCTGGAGTGACAGATTCCACTGCAACAAAGATGTTTATAAGGAATCAACTTTATTGAGGTTCCTACACTGACCAGCCAGGGCCTCAGCACAGGCTCGGGAGCTGATACTACAACCTGGAGCAGCCCCCATTCTTTGTTTTTTAAAGACAAAATCCATGAGGTCAAGCCTTGTCACGCGCAGGTGACCAATGGGATCGTAACACACACAAAGGATTGTACGGCCATACCAGACCACACACAGTTGGCTAATAGGTGGAGTTTACTGTAAGCATGTGCAAAAGGCAGGGTTTATCATAAAGCATGTGGTGTCACCAGCTGGAGCCAGATTACAACCTATCTGTTTTATGGGTCAGTCCTTAACTGAACAATCAAGGTGGGTAAGGTTGTTAAGGGGAGAGGAGCATAGAGGCATTCTTTCCATTGCAAGAAATGGGCTGGTTGGAAGGTCGAGTTAACCTTGTTTAGAGGGTTTTTTTCTCTAAAATCCCTAAAACAAAGGCAAAGCCAGGAAAGAAGCTGTACCAGCTGGAGTCCCTGTCAGGGCATACTTCAGTATATATGTGAGAATATAAGTAGAAAACAGGTTGGGTTGGCGTAAGGGAAGGAAGAAAAGTGGAAAGTTTGACAATGATCCAGATGTATTGTACATTGAAATGAACATACACTCTATTCAACATACGTACATACATAAATACACTCTATTCAACACTGACATGATGAAGCAAAACCCTTTTGGACTACTAGCTAAAGATTAAAAAAAAGTTTTGTTTTAATATTAAGAGACCAGAAGCATAAACCTTTAAAGATAAATAAGAGGATAGCATTAATATATTGTTGAGGCTGCGCTCTTTTCAATACAAAATTTAATAAGTGTCAAGTCTGCTGCAAATGTAAATTTTATTTGCCAATTCTTTTTGCAAATTGCTTAAAATATAAAGAACCAAATTCCAATATCCCTTCACTTCCAAAAAAATCTTATAGATCTCTAGGTTTCTCAGTTGTTTCTAAATATCTTAATGTAATGCACTATTGGAACTAATTTCATTCCACATTTAAATTTAAATTTAAAATCATTAAAGTCTTTTAAAAGCCTCTCACTCCGGCACAGGTATGGATAAATAACTGATGTTGTCAGAAGCAGAATTATTCAGAAGACTGTAAATGGATGCTTACCTAGTTTCCTCTCTGCTGGATCATAGAATACAACTGTCCTAATTGAAAAAAGTTAGCCTTCCCAGGTTTTCTGCATATAAATACTCCATCAATATTTTGTTATTAGAGGATTATTCATGATTAGCTATATGTTGATTGATAATGACCGAGCATGAGAGAAATTTGAGGGAAAACTATCTACACTTCAGTAAGGTTCTGACTTGTGTTTCACAAAGTGTTATGAAAGCTCTCCATGAGAAATCTAGCAGCTGCATTTCTAAAAAGTCCTTGTGTGCTTACACTTTCTGATACTGTCTCAATTCAAGTACTTCTCCTTGGCGTTCCATACTATTCAGTGATGCTGTATTAGCTCCTTGTTTTGCAGACCGGTCTTGGTGATGAAATTTGTGCTTTTCAAAATTGCTCTCCCAATTCCATCCACAAAATGTGGACAAAAATTATCTGAAAAAATTGTATCTGTTGATAGTGCATATACTTTTATTTTTCATTACAAATATAGAATGTAGTAAAAATTTTCATAGCAATTACTCTGCACTAGTTTGTGGGCAGATTCTAATGTAAATAATATACTGTGTTCACGTAGAGAATTTGAGTATCCAAAGTTTAATATGCCTGTGGTCCTAAAACCAATACCTTACTGATATTGAGTGACAAATACAACTTCCTATAAGTACAGAAGTTTTCATTGTATCTTTTTAATATATATTTTTATTGTAAAAATACTGTATGGAGGGGATACAGATACATAAGTAAGGTAATGAGTACATTTTATTTTTTTTCTCTATTGTCGTTCATGAGGCTTGAACTCTGGGCCTGAACGCTGTCCTCAGCTCTTCAGCTCAAGGCTAGCACTCTACCACTTGACCTACAGTGCCACTTCCTGTCTTTGGGTGGTTTATTGGAGATAAGAATTTCTCAGGGGCTGGGAAGGTGGCTCAGTGGTAGAGTGCTTGCCTTGCATGCATGAGGCCCTGGGTTCGATTCCTCAGCACCACATAAGCAAAAAGAAAAAAGCTGGAATTTCTTGGAATTCCTTCCCGGTCTGGCTTTAAATCGAGATCCTCAGATCTCAGCATCCTGAGTAGCTAGGATTAGAGGCCTGAGCCACCTGCGCCCAGCATGAGTATATATCTTATTGAGCACCCTCTCCTTTGTTTTGCCCCTACCATCCCTTCTCTTCACACCTCCCCAACTCATCCCTCCACCCCCTCTTTGATAGAGTGTCTTGTACATCTCATTGTTACAATGGGTCAACCTGTATCTTTTCCTCATATCTTAAATGAAGAAATACTGGCTTGATTTATGCTGATTCTACTTGTGTAGACACATGTAAAATCACTCACCAAGTCCAAGAGCACATCATTTTTTGTCAGTTGGTATAGTTGTTTTCTACACAATTATTGACAGTTTACAAATTATTCTCAAACTTTAATACATTAAAAATACTTTCTTCTTTTCTTATTTTCTTGGCCAGGAAATCAGCCAGACCTCAGTCAGCATTTCTCTCATAGGACTTTTCACATGGGTTGGTTAAATGTTGGTCTGAGGGCCAGTCTTCTGAGGACTCACTCATCTGCTTAGGAATTGATGCTGTCTTTTGGAAAAGAGCTCAAGGAAGGATGCTATTTAGCGCCTTATAACTTTATTTTTTTTATTGTGAGAATACTGTACAGAGGAGTTACAATTACATGGGCAACATAACGAGTACATTTCTTATCAAGCATTGTTGGCTACTCTTTCTTTCCTCTTCCCATCTCTTCCCATCTTCCCCCTACACCCGGTCATCCCCCCACCCACCAAAGTTGTAAAGTTCGTTTTTCGACAAAACAACATTGAAATTCCACCTCACACCAGTTAGAATGGTTATAATAAAGAACTCTAATAACAACAGATGCTGGAGGGGATTTGGACAGAAGTGAACCTTTCTACATTGTTGGTGGGAGTGTAAACTTGTTCAACCACTTTGGAAAGCAGTATGGAGGTTCCTCAAAAGACTCCACATAGAGCTCCCCTATGACCCAGAAATCCGACTTTGAGCATTTACCCACGTGATCACAAACAAGACCATACTAAAGCTACCAGCACGACTATGTTTATTGCACCCCTATTTACTACAGCTAAGATATGGAACCAACCCAGATGCCACTCAATAGATGAATGGATCAAGAAAATGTATATATACACAATGGAATTCTATGCCTCCATCAGAAAGGATGACATTGCCCCATTTGTTAGGAAATGGTAAGCCTTGGAAAAAATTATATTAAGTGAAGTAAGCCAGGCCCAAAGAAACATAGGTCTCATGGTTTTCCTTATTTGCAATAACTAGTATATGTCTGAGTCAAGCAGAAAAGGTCAGATAACTTGATGTTAGGGGAATGAAGCCCAAGATAAGTATTCAAATGTTTTTTTGCCTTTCATGAAATTGTTTTTAACATTTTTATTAGATGATTTCTATGTTGCTTTGCATGTTCCTCCCCCACGGTATAACCCCTGCTTTCACTGTATTGATGTAGGTATAATTTGTGGAGGGGAAGGGAAAAAATCATTTAACTAGGGATATAGGTGGACCTATTGCAACAATGAGATGTATAACTTTATTCTTTACAAGGATATTTTCCTGCTACTTTGGTTGTTAAGAGTGTCTATAAGAGCAAGCATTCTGTAGGGAGCTGGGAGACACCATATGTTCTTTACTTACTGAGATTCCTAAGTGACTTGTACTGCATTTTGCAAGTCGAATCTGTCAAAACCTACCAGTTTTAAGAGATAAGAGGAGTGGTAAAAGAACTCATGGAGACAAATATATTTTCAACATATTTTGTTCCAAGCATTCCATCTAAGGCATAGTCAACAACTAATGAAACTTGTGTTGGCTGTAAATATGTGTCTTTCTCCATGTGTGCATGTATACATGTGTATATGTATGTGTGAATTTGTGTGTATAGTAACATACATGTGTACATATATAAGGGCATATACATACATATATGCATATATAAATAAATATACATATGCAAATATATGTACATATATATAAATCAGTGTTCAGTGATTTAATCAATAGTTCCCAGCACATTGTCATTCTCACAAAGTGTACATGTTAAACTGCTCTGAGGAGCTGTGCTCTATGATGGGTATCCTTTGTTCTCACTTGCCCCATTACCTTGTTTTTCATCCCTGTGAACAACTTCGGTCTGCTTACAATAGGATAGTTTTGTTTTCATTACATGTAGTTACTTACTGATAATCAAAGACAAAGGTTATTTGTAAAAGAAAAAGAACTTTTAGGTCTCAAGTCAAAATATCTTACCTATCCCAATGATTCCTATGAGATAAAATTTATAACAGAAGAAAAGTGAAAAGGAATTCCTAGATCTGTTGTTTTGCCATTTAGAATGGCAAAGAATAATATCACGTCAATCTTATAATTGTTAAAAACTGCAAGGGAAACTGTTGGTCCCTATCATGTTCCCACAAAACCAGTGGATCCTGAGGGATAATAGACCAGCTGAAATTCTAAGTAGCAGACATGGAGCCTGAAAGAGAAAGACCATGAATGAAAAAGGGTGAAAGAGAGAAGTACAATAATACTGAAAGTACATAACAGATAAACAAGAGCTGTATGAGAATATTCATACTGCTATCTTTAGACTCTTCATGTACATTTGAAGGTATCTGATGTATGATAACCCATCAATATAACATATAAAATGATTTTGATAAAAAATAAAAATGATGATTCCCTGCCTGGTTTTAGGATGAGGATTATGATGGCTTCATAGAATGTGTTCAGTAGTGAACTTTCTCTTTCAATTTCATTGAAGAGTTGGAGGAGTATTGGTGTGAGCTCTGCTTTGATGGCCTTGTAGAATTCCGCTGCAAAACCATCTGGTCCTGGACTTTTCTTAGATGGAAGGTCTCTTATTGCTGTTTCTATTTCAATGCTTGATATGGGCCTGGAAAGACTTCGAAAAAATTATATTAAGTGAAGTAAGCCAAGCCCAAAGTAACATAGGTCCCATGGTTTCCCTCATTTGCAATAGTTAGTATATGTATGAGTCAAGCAGAAAAGGTCAGATAAGGTGATGTTAGGAAAATGAACCCTAAGATACGTATTTAAATGTTTTTTTCTTTCATTCATTTGTTTCTAACGCATTTATATGATTATTTCCTTGTTGCTTTGTATGTCTCTCTCCCACATTATAACCCCTGCTTTCACTGTATTTGATGTTGTTATAATTTGTGGAAGGGAAGGGGAAAAACAAGTCGTTTAAATAAGGATACAGGTGGACCCGTTGCAACAATAAGAAGTACAAGTTGTCATGTCGAAAACGAACTTTACAACTTTGGTGGGTGGTGGGGGGAGGATTGGGTGGGGGGGAGGCTTGGAATGGATGGGAAGGGGAAATAAAGGAGGAGGCTACAATGCTTGATAAGAAATATACTCATTATCTTGCCCATGTAATTGTAATCCCTCTGTACAGTTTTTTCACAATAAAAAAATAAAAATGACTCAGAAGAAATTATAAGTGCAAATATAATCTTCCCAGAAGAACACTCTCAGAGATATTTCATGACTTTGAAAAGGATAAAGTGGCTCAAGTTAGCATAAATTTAGAAGTATGACAATTCACAAAAATATAAAAAGATATTCATATATTTCATTATATAACCCAAAGCAGAAAGCAAATATTGTTTAGATGATTTTTTAAAGCACAGTCTTTCTGGAGCTGGGAAGGTGGCTCAATGGGAGAGTGCTTGCCTTGCATGCATGGGGCCCTGGGTTTGATTCCTCAGCACTACAGAAGTAGAAAAAGACGAAGGCTCAAATGGTAGCGCTAGCCTTGAGCTGAGGGACAGCACCCAGGACCCAGAGTTCAAGCCCCATGACCAACAAAATAAAAATCAACAAAACAATGCTGGGTGCTGGTGGCTCAGGACTGTAACCGTAGCTATGCAGGAGGCTGAGTTCTGAGGATCCCGGTTGAAAGCCAGCCCAGGCAGGAAAGTCCGTGAGAATCTTATCTCTAATAAACCACTAGAAAACCAGAAGTGGTGCTGTGGCTCAAGGGATAGCGTGCCAGCCTTGAGCTGAAGAGTGCAGGGAGAGCGCTCTGGCCCAGAGTTCAAGCCTCAAGACTGACAAAAACAAAAAACACAAAAACAGTCTCTCACTTTTGTGGTCTCAACTCTGTAATACCGCAGCTTCAGACGAAGGCTAAGATTTTGGGTGTGGACCTTTATCATCCCTTCTAATTCAGACTGTACTTGATAATTTTTTTAATAAATAATTTGTCTTAATTTTCTTCTTTGTAAACTCACATGCACCTATAAAAAATGCTTTGGCCATCCCAGTAAGCTTCTCAAAGTACCTCCTGAGGACGACTTATAAAAAGTTGTATTATATTACAAAAAGGAAAACAATGCAACAAATAAAGAAAACGGACAATTAAATATTAATGATTAATCAAATAAAAAAACAAACAATTACCAGTGTTCTACATATTAGATTTTACTACTTTCTCATATTCCTGTACATTTAAAACTGGCTAAGATTATGATGTTTAAAAAGAGGATTTTGTTTTGGTTTTTATTTTGGATCCGGTCGTGGCCCTGGACTCTGAGCCTGGGTGCTGCACCTCAGCTCTTCAGCTCACGGCTAGCACTCTACCACTTGAGCCACATCACCACTTCCAGCTTGTTTTTTGTTTATGGGTGTTGAGGAATCGAACCCAGGGTCTCAAGCATGCAAGACAAGCGCTTTACCACTGAGCCACCTTCCCAGCCCCTTAAAAAGAGTTTTATAGGCTATGAGTAGTCTTTAAAATTACTCACTAAGATTACTTTTTATGGCTCATCTCATCATTTGTATATGGCTTATATCATCATTTGTTCCTCACTAACATGTAAAGTAAGGAAGCCCTAAAAATTAAACAGAAACTATATAGTTAACAAAGTCTTAACTCTTCACTCTGCTTCTTTACGCAAAGACTTTGCAACTTCTTATTGGTAATGTTTCTATAAACTCTGAAATGTACATAATTAGTACCATATGTCTGCTACCATAAACCTTAAATACTTTATAGAAAAGTTTATGACCTGCCAAACAGTCCTAATTTTGGCATATATATGCAAATTCCCAAAATTAAATACATTTAAAATTTAAAACTTTTAACAACCTTAACACTTGCTGCAGTGTTCATTATGACAGGTGCCTTGTATAGAACAATTGAATTCCTCCTCCTACACATCTCTTGAACAACAAATACCTGGAATTATTTTGTTTTTGACATGCCAGTCTTGACTTTATTCTTAAATGTGTGCTTATGTAAGAAATGCATGGTACTAACAGTTTGTTGTATTGCTAACAAAAAAAAAAAAAGAAATACATGCTTCTAAAATTTCACAAGAATTCTTTTGAACTTACTTTTTTTTGAATTGTCTAGTTTAAGAAAATAAATTACACTTTATATATAAAAAATGTTCTGTGCTCAATTAGGCAGCAAATACGCTAAAATACCATAAACCTTAAATACTTTATAGAAAAGTTTATGACCTGCCAAACAGTCCTAATTTTGGCATATATATGCAAATTCCCAAAATTAAATACATTTAAAATTTAAAACTTTTAACAACCTTAACACTTGCTGCAGTGTTCATTATGACAGGTGCCTTGTATAGAACAATTGAATTCCTCCTCCTACACATCTCTTGAACAACAAATATCTGGAATTATTTTGTTTTTGACATGCCAGTCTTGACTTTATTCTTAAATGTGTGCTTATGTAAGAAATGCATGGTACTAACAGTTTGTTGTATTGCTAACAAAAAAAAAAAAAAAAGAAATACATGCTTCTAAAATTTCACAAGAATTCTTTTGAACTTACTTTTTTTTGAATTGTCTAGTTTAAGAAAATAAATTACACTTTATATATAAAAAATGTTCTGTGCTCAATTAGGCAGCAAATACGCTAAAATTGGAACAATACAGAGAAGATTAGCATGGCCCCTGAGCAAGGTTGACATGCAAATTAGTGAAATGTTCCATATTTTTGCAACAACAGATGATGGAGAGCATCTGTCCACAGGGAACTCTACTGCATTCTTGGTGTGTGTGTAAACTTGTTCAAGCACTTTGGAAAGCAGTATGGAGGCTCTTCAAAAGACTCCATATGAAGCTTTCCTATGACCCAGCAATCCCACTTATGGGCATTTACCCGAATGATCACAAACAAGACCATACTAAAACTACCAGCACAGCTATGTTTACTGCAGCATTATTTACAATAGCTGATATAGAGCCAACCCTGATGCCCCTCAGTAGATGAATGGATCAAGAAAATGTGGGTGTATATAAACAATGGAATGCTATGCCTCCATCAGAAAGAATAGTATCACCCAATTTGTTAGGAATTGGAAAGTCTTGGAAAAAAATTTATTAAGTGAAGTAAGCCAAGTCCAAAGAAACATAGGTCCCGTGGTTTCTCTTATTTTCAATAACTAATATATGTCTGAGATAAGCAGAATAAGTCAAAAGCTATGTGCATATGAGCAGATAAGATGATATTAAGGGAAATGAACCCTAAGACAGGGACACAAGTATGTTTTTTCTTTCTTGTTATTGTTTCTAACGTACTTATGATGTGCAATGTGATTTTTTTTCTTTCTGTATATGTTCCTCCCCCACCCTATAACCCCTGTTTTCATTGTATTTGAAGTTGGTACACCTACATCCTGTGTATATGTTTCTCTAATTTGGTGAGGGGAAGGGAAATACAAAATGGTTAAATAGGGATACAGGTTAACTCATTGTAACAATGAGATGCACAAGACACTCTGTTGAAAAATGAACTTTACAATTTAGTCAGGGGGAGGGGGGAGGGGAGCGTATTTGTGGAGGTGGGAGGGAAGGGATGGTGGGAAGAGGGAACAATGCTTGTTAAGAAATGTACTCATTATTTGCTCCCATAAATGTGACACCTCTGTACAGTTTTTTTTATAATAAAAATTGTATGAAAATGTTCTTATGTCTTGGTAGTGTAAAAATATCAGGAATAGAATAATGAAGGAATGTTGTAGACTGAGGTGAAGTCCATATAAAAATGTGCAAAACTGATGAGCGGTATATTGTGTTTTACATCATTTAAGTTACATTGAAAAAATAGGGAAGACCTAGAAGAATGAATTCTCTTTTTGATATCCTATCATAGTTCCTTAGCAGGATGAACTCTTTCCTCATTGTTGTAGAGGCATCATCAGATGAGAGGAACTGATTTTTTTTGTTGGCTTCCTTACATTTATTTGTCAGTTTATGAACTACTAGTTTATGTCTGAGACAAGAAGAAAAGGTCAGATAAGTTGATGCTAGATGAAATGAACCCCAAGATAAGTAGTCAAATGTTTTTTTTCTTTCTTGCAATTGTATTTAACATATTTATAACATGATTTCTTTGTTGCTTTGTATGTCTGTCCCCCACGGTATAATCCCTGCTTTCATTGTATTTGATGTTTTTATAATTTGTGGAGTGGAAGGGCAAAAACAAACCATTTAAATACTGATATAGGTGGACCTATTACAACAAGAGTTGGACAAATCCTTATGTTGAAAAACGAACTTTCCAACTTTGGCAGGGTAGGGAAGGTAGAAGGATGGGAAGGGGAAACAAAGGAGGTAGCAGCAATGCTTGATAAGAAATGTACTAATTGCCTTGCCAATGTAATTTTAACTCCTCTGTACAGTATTTTCACAATAAAATTTTTTAAAAAAGAAACTAAGGGAAATTAGACACACAAGCTTTGGAAAGTGTAAGGTCTGCTCCTAGATGGCAAGCAGACTCCACCCTCCTCGCAGCAAATTTTGTACCCAGTACTTGCGTTATCTAGGCAACTGGCACAAATGGAAGAGGTCACATCTGCATCTGCTGAGGTGACATCTGAATTTGATGTGGCCACAAATTTCTCCGCCCATAATTTAGATAAGGTCTAGCTCAGGCCCAGATGACCTTTCTCTGCTCTTTTATAGCTCTTTCTCATCTCTTTCCTTCTCTTCTCTTTCCCAGGTCTCTTCTCTTTCCTCGCTCTCTCTTTCCCACCTTTCCCAGATGCTCTCTATTCTAGCTCTTTTCTAGCTCTTTTCTAGCTCTTTTCTCTCTCTTTCTCAGCTCTTCAAGCTCTCTTTCCCAGGCCTTTCCCCACCACGTTGAGGACCAAGATGGTCTGGTGTCAGCTGGAATGATGAATAAACCTACTCCTTACCTGAATACCACGTACATGCTGCTGTTCTTCCTTAGCTAACTCTTTTTAAAATCCTAACAGAAAATGACCATTTAGGATGAATGATATTTGATTTTACAATCAGAAAAATGTTTAAAAAATTATATAGATATAAAACACTCCAAAAGATTTATTCTATGAATCTATCCCTTGGAACAAATGATACGAAGTTGATTAATGTAATTTACGATAATACATATATTCACATACCTATTTATGTTCACATAAATTTCACTTAAACAACAATTAAATGACTATATTTCTACCATCTACTTGGAGTATACTTAAATCTCTAAAAATGACTATGCTGCTGCTATAAACAGCAATTCCCCAATTGTCCTCCACAGAGGGCATCCACAGCGTACTTTGTGATAGGGCCAAAGCCTGAGTCAAGAAACTTCCCAATGGTGCCCAGTGGGTAAACTGTTTTGATTTGGTTTAAAGAAAACTAAAAAGAAACATTATTAATACCTTGCTCTTTCGTGATGTGGAGACCACCTATGAGAAAGAGTTCCTACCTTGCTCTTCAACACAGTTGTAATGAAAAAGGAAGGGACAAGACTGTGAACTTACGATGCACAGAGTTGAGTGCCATGCACTGGGAGTCAAGGCGGACCATTAGTCGAGAAACAAGGAGTTGCAAGTCTAACCCACAAGACACGGCAACATCAGGCAGGCCATAGGCAGTGACGGTGAATTTGTAGCCCCATTCATTATTACTGCTGTCAGAATGAAAGAGCACCATCCTTAAACGTCACGTTCTAGAGAGAAAAAAAAGTCATGTGGTCAACAAGATGGAAGGAGGCAACAACTCAGCAGTTAAGTATATTCTTTGTGACTCAAAAAAATCTTAAAAGCGGTCTCCATTTCTATAAGTTCAAAATGATTAAGAGAGAAATGTACACAGATGATACCAAAACACAAAACTCACAACTACATTTAGAAAGCAGAATTAGTAGAAAACTGCTGCTCAGCTTTCTAAAACTCAAGTGACTATCTGCTCAACCAGTGATCACTGGCTCAGTTCTTTGTTCTCAACCAAGACCCTTGATAGGAGAGAGAAGTAAACAGTCTGAAGCAGGCTGCAGCCCAGATATTAAACAGATCTGTCAGCCGGGCTCCTAGCTTTCACCATGGTTTAAGTCTTTCTCTTGGATCCACTGGCCCTTCTGAACTCAGAGATTAACAGCTCTTTAATTTATTCTGGACAACATTGGTATTAGCAAATTTCCTATGAAGAGCCAGATAGTTAAATTTTTAGCTTTTGTGGGCTACATAATCTCTAGTGTAACTGTTCCTTTCTACAAGTAGAGTATAAAAGCAACCCTTAGAAATATGGGTGTGGTTACATTCTAGAAATGTGCCAGTATTAAGGTTTGTACTTAGAGCTTTGAGTATTTTTCAGCTATTTTGCTCATGGCTGTCATTGTACCATTCAAGCCATGTCTCCACTCTGGCTTTTTGCTGGTTGAGATAGGGCTCTCTTAGATTTGTCTACCTAGGCTAGCTTTAAATCCTATTCCTCAAATATCAACCTGCTGAGTAGCTAGGATTTTGAACAATATGACCATGAGCCACCAGAGCCTAGCTAGTCCTTCTCTTTCTACACACCATACCATTATTGCTCTAAAGTTGGAAAAAGGACAAGAATTGCTACAGAAGTACTTATTTACCTTGTTTGGGGAATATGACTTACCTTAGGCCACTTATAAGTACCAACTTTGTGTCAGTGTGTCTTCCCACCTCTAGAGTCTGTAAATTCCAGATAATCATACCTGTGAAGGCATAATCTCTATTATATTCTTTCTCTTGTTTTTGATCCACTATTGCTTGGAAGAAAAAACATGTGAGTCTTAGCGCTTTTCGGTTTCACACCTCTCATCAAATTCCACTTCAAAATAGGTTGCCCTTGGGCTAACAAAGACAGATACTTCATGGCAGTTATTTTCATAGTTATGGGCAGATTTCTTGGACCATATATGTAATACCACAGGCTGTTCCTGCTGCCAGGTCTCAACATCCAGCTAGGCAGACAAATGAGTAAGAGAAAATTCCAGATATTACTACACAACCAACTGTCAAAATAAACTATCAGTGCTGTAGATCACAGGCTTTGACAGCCCTGATGAAATTTTATACAGGCTAATCTGATTTTCCTGTCTACGCAGAGATCAATAGACATCTATCACTCAGCAGAAGTGCATTAGGATTATACTTTAGGGACTCATGCTTTTATCTTTTAGCAGTGACACAACTATTTTTAAAAATAAGTATTAGTATGAATTCCACTGGAGAAAAACACTGAATTAAAAGTTTAAACAGCTCACATTTTTACTTAGGACCTTGGCATGTCTAAGACCACTCTTTTTTTCCTCTAAAAAATAAAGTTTTCTTTTTAGCTCATGATTCTAATCCTAGTTACCCAGGAGACTGAGATCTGAGGATTGCAGTTTGAAGTCAGCTTTGTCAGGAAAGTCTTATCTGTAATTAAAAGCCAGAAATAGGTCAAGTGGTAGAATGCTAGTCTTGAGAAAAAGGAGCTAAGGGATAGTGCCCTGGCTCAGAATTCAAGCCCCAATACTGGCAAAAAAAAACGATTAAGATTGGATGCTGTGGCTCAAGTGGTAGAGCACTGGCTTTGAGCTGAAAAGCTCAGGAACAGTGCCCAGGCTCAGTTTAAGCCCCACAACCAACAAAAACATCAGGGTTGGAGGCATGGATTAGTTGGTTGGTAGTGCACTACCCAATGAGCCAAAGCAACAGGTACTAAGTTTGAGTTCCAGTCTTACACCAAAAAACAAAATGAGAAAATAAAAAAGATCTGCTAAATGTACATGCCCTTTCTATTACCATCAGGCAGTTATGAAACTCAAAAAGACTGTGAAAAAATCTTATATAATAAAAATTAAGTGTGGGAGATAATTCTTTTAAATACTAAACCTTTTTATTTGTCTTTCCATGTACATTTTCTTTTTTAGACTTCATTTTTTGTGTGTGTGTGCCTGCCATGGGGCTTGAACTCAGGGTCTTGGTGCTCTCCCTGAGCTTTTTCATTCAAGACTAGCACTCCACCACTTCAGCCACAGCTCAAGCCTACCCCTCCTCATTAGCCCCCCTCCCCCCCAACTGGTTATTTGGAAATAAGAATCTCACAGGCTTTCCTGCCTGCACTGGCTTCAAATTGAAATCCTCAGATCTCAACTCCTGAGTAGTTAGTATTACAGGTATGAGCTACAAGCACCTGGCTAGACAAAAGTTTCAGCCTTTATTTACATAGATTTTATGTAACTTAATATAACCTAAAATGATTGGATAAATGATTGGATAAAATGATTGGATATACAGCTTTTTGGCCTCCTTTCTTGTGCTAATGACAAATCAAGATGATATTTACTATCCCTGTTGGCAAAAATACCAATAAAGCTTCTAGAGGCAATTTATTTGTATATATCTGTAGTCCAGTAGGTTTTATATGGTAGAGTCATATCTCTCTGAAGAGAGGAAGCAAAATAGGTTCAGGGCCAACTGAAGTTACCTTGCTCAGTCCTCCTTCAGGGTCATTGTAGAGCTTCTTCAACAGCTCTGTTAAGGTACTGAACTCTCTCAAGAGAGTACATTGTGAAATGTCCAAAGAACAGAAGTCTAGGAGAAAGATGACCTAAAGGAAGATGAAGGAAGTACTCAGTATTCACTGCACATGCTGGTATTTCCACCAGCCCCCTCCTGGTTATTGAAAATAGCCACTTCTCCTTACCAGTTCATGAGCTGCCATGGAAAACACTGAATTACACAGTTTTTCTTTTTTTGGGGGGGGGAGTCTGGTCGTGGGGCCTGAACTCTGGGCCTGGGCTCTGTCCCTCAGCTCTTCAGCTCAAGGCTAACACTCTACCACTTGAGACACAGCGCCACTTCTGGCTATTTTTTTCTTTTTGCTTATGTGGTGCTGAGTAATCGAACCCATGGCCTCATGCATGCAAGGCAAGTGCTCTACCACTGAGCCACCTTCCCAGCCTTACACAGTTTTTCTACTATGTTTTTTCCACTATACTGTGACAAAAGGGATTCCAAAATCACTCTCATGCTTACCAGAAACTGTCACATATCTATCAAAACATAAAGTAGTTAATATTTTATATGGTAAAAACATCATTTACTACATTATTACCAAGGGCAAAGCTAGGGAGGGCTATAGAAGCTGACTACCAAAACAGGGAGAAGGGAACAGCAGATCACAAGAACATTAAGCATCATCCTAATGAACAATGTCAATCTAATTACCTCTGAAAGGGAAAAGCAGTGAAAACTTCAGTAGTTGGTATGAGTGATAGTTAAGTTTAAGGTGATTTTTTGTGTTGCTTTTCAATGAAGTGGAGATATCACTCTAAGTTATATCTGATCCCAGCACACAGAAGGCTGAGGAAGAACTGAGAATTCAAGCGCAGTCTGGGTAGACAGCAAGTTCAAGGCCAGTATGGGCTACACAGTGAAAACTTATCTAAAAAGAAGTGGTGCTGCCTGTAGTCCTAGCTACTTGGGAGGACTCCAGTTTAAGGTCAGCCTAGACAAGAAGTTTCAGAGAACTCATCTTGAGCAACCACATTTCAACCAATAAAAATCTGAACATATGATTATATATTTGTAGTTCCAGATATTTGGGAAGTACAAATAGGAAAATTGCCGTCCAAGCTGGCACAGACATAAATGTAATACTCTATTTGAAAAATAAGTTAAGTAAAAAAAGGGGTGTGGCTGACTTATACATGCTTAGCAAACACAAAGCCCTGAATTCAAATACCAGTACTGTGAAGGAGTGAAAGAGAAAGGGAGAGGGTAAGGGAAAAGGAAAAGGGGAAAAGAAAAGGGAGGGGGGAAGGAAAAGGGAAAAATAAGAAAAAATGACCAAATGAGTCAGCTCTTACCCTTCCCTTTCCTTTAGTTTACAATGTGTCCATGAATCAAGGGTTTTGATCTAAAGCCAAGGCCTAAGTGGCCTGATCCAGAACTCTAAGCATTTTGTCATAATTGCTGAGACCAAATTTGGCAGAAGTGAACAGTCAATTTCTCACCATCTGTTGGATTTCATACAATTTTCGGTCGATTTACAGGAAACAAGTATCAATATTTTCAGTGACTTATAAAAGTCATAGATTTTAAAGACTCAATACTTTCTTTTCTGGGTGATGATTAACAGAGATGGAAGACTCCCCTGACATGGAATAATATCATTTAAGAGTGCTGTATGATTGCAAAGAGAATGACTAGGCAGTAGAAGGACCAAATTCTAAATAAAAACACTAGTGCTAATGGCTCATAACTGTAATCCTAGCTACTCAGCAGGCTAAGATCTGAGGATCAAAGTTTGAAGGCAGCCCAGGCAGGAAAGTCCATGAGACTCTATCTCTAGCTAACAAGCAAAAAGCCAGAAGTGGAACTGTGTCAAGTGTCAGAGTCCTCATCTTGAGCAAAAAAGCTAAGGGAAAGTGCCTAGGCCCTAAGTTCAAGTACTGGCACCTCCCTCCCCCCACAAAAAAAAAAAGATAAGAAGGCTAGGCACTGGTGACTAATGCATGTAATCCTAGATACTCAGGAGACTGAGATATGAGGACTGGGGTTCTATGCCAACTTGACTCTCATCTCCAATTAACAAGCAAAAGACCTGGAAGGGGTGCTGTGGCTCAAGTAGAGCACTAGCCTTAGGTAATAAAGTTCAGCAATCAGGCCCTAGGTTCAAGACCCAGAAATGGCACAAAAAAAGACAAAAATAAGCTGAACAAGGTGGTGACACAGGCATGTAATTTCAGCACTTGAGAGGCTGAGGCAAGAGAGTCACAAGTTCAGGACATTCATCAGCTACATAGTGAGATATGGTCTCAACAAAACAAAACCTTCCAAATAACAAAAACAAAAGCAGAAATAACTATAGATCTGAACTGAAATTAGCCATATACATCCTTGATGCATGAGTTATAATTATCTGTTTTCATGGATTGTGTATTGATACTCACATTTTTTCTATAATGTCCACAGTAAGATCTTTGGCTCCAGATCTTTGCTCTTCAGTTGCAGATAGCACCAGGAGAACAGGCTACTTTGCACAGATCAGAACAGAAAAAAGCACAGAGACAACTTCCCCTGGTGCCTCACTGAGCATCATCAGCTCACACTACAAAGAAACAGACAAACAGGAAATGTCCAAATAAGGTGTTCCCCGAACTTGGGCAGGAAATATCTCTATAGAAGCAGTGGTCACTGGCAAAGCAAAAACAAAAAAATACTATGTGTATGGGGCAAAGTTATGAAAGAGCTTTCAATCCAGAATTGAACCAAGAAAAATGGTGTTAGGAAAACTTCCCTATTGCTCTGCAGTTTTGTGGAACCTATAAATATTCTTTTTGCTCCACAAGACATCTTCTGCACCCCAAGACGCCCACCCTATTGTTCATCTCTTTCTCGTAATGAATCTTCTGTCTCTGGGCCCTTCTCCTGAGTCTTCAATCAAATCTCTCGCTAGCAGAGTTGAGGGAGAGTTGAAAAGAAGGTGTGAGTTTGATCAAGGTACATTGCATGAGTTTTATTTTGTTTTGTTTTTGTCAGTCATAGGGCCTGCACTCTGGGCCTGGGCGCTGTTCCTCAGCTCTTCAGCTCAAGGCTAGCTCTCTACTTCTTGTGCCACAACGCCACATCTGGCTTTTTCTGCTTATGTGGTGCTGAGGAATCAAATCCAGGGCCTCATGCATGCAACGCAAGCAATCTACCACTGAGCCACCTTCCCAGCCCCCACATTGTATGAGTATATGGACATGTCAAAATAAATCTACCATGTACCATAAATTGATAATAAAATATGGAAAAAATAAAGATAATCCATCATTAAAGGACAATAGGAAAATCACATTTTCGAGCAATTCATTTGAAAATGAAAATATAAATTCGAACATCAAAAATTGTTATGCTATAGTCATGTGACCTCTTTATTAGGTTTAAACAACAATAACAACAACAAAAACAGCATTGCTTGTGATATCACTGATATTGTGTGACTGGGGGCAGTGATCTCACTAAATGTTAGCTCTTCATTTTTGGAAAAGTATGTCTAATTTCAGGCTAAAGACCAGTGTCAAGGTACTTGAAGAACTAGGAGCTACATATTGTTTTTAAATGGTAAATATATATCACTAAAAAGAATAGAAGCATTTATTTGTTCTTTTGGTGGCAGTTCTGGAGCATGAGCTAAAGACCTGAGTGCTGTCCCTCAGCTTTTTTGCTTGAGGCTACTACTTGAACCACATCTCCACTTCTGGCGTTTCTGGGGAGTGGGGGGAAAAGATGTGGTTAATTGGAGATAAAAAAAATTATTATATTCTGGGCTGGGAAGGTGGCTCAGTGGTAGAGCGTTTGCCTTGCATGCATGAGTCCCTGAGTTCGATTCCTCAGCACCACATAAGCAAAAAGAAAAAAGCCGGGAGTGGCACTGTGGCTCAAGTGGTAGAGCGCTAGTCTTCAGTTGAAGAGCTGAGGGACAGCACCCAGGCCCAGAGTTCAGGCCCCATGACCGGATCCAAAAAAAAAAATTATTATATTCTTTCCTGCCCATACTGGCTTGGATCTCAGCTATCTGATTAGCTGTAATCTAGCACCTGGTGAAACCTTTAATTTTTTTAAAAATTTTTACTTTTGCCAGTCCTGGGGCTTGAACTCAGGACCTGGGCACTGTCCCACAGCTTCTTTTGCTCATGGCTAGCACTCTACCACTTGAGCCACACCACCATTTCTGGCTTTTTCTATATATGTGGTAATGAGGAATCAAATCGCAGGCTTCCTGGATGCTAGGCAAGCACTCTAGCACAAAGCCACATTCCCAGCCCAACCTTTAATTTTTAAAAGCGTAATTTACAAAGGATTGAAATTGGACCACTGTGTGGAATCTCTCTATAAGAAGGATGTTTTTAGAAAACATAATATTTTAAGTTAGGAGAATTGACTAAATGACTACAGAATTTAGAATTTCTAAATGAAAGAAGTAGCCAAGTAGCTTGTAATCTTCCTACCATTGAAAATGCTTAAAAATGTCTGTTGAAGATGAACCTGTATACTAATGAGCCCAAACTTTAGAAATGTCCATTCAATTTGTGTCTGATTTTTTGTGTACCTGAAAAAAAAATTGTGCCTATATATTGGAAGGGAAGATGGGATTTTCTCACTTTTTTATTTTATTTTAAAAACCTACTTGAAAATAATTCATGATCTTTTTGTAACTCTTTGTCATCTTTGTTCTTTGGACTTTCTCTGAAGGGGCATCTAACCTCCAGAGGGTCTGTCACATAAGAATTATGAAGTTGGAACTGGGAAGGTGGCTCAGTGGTAGAGTGCTTGCCTTGCATGCTTGAGGCCCTCAGTTCGATTCCTCAGCACCACATAAGCAGAAAAATCTGGAAGTAGGGCTGAGACTCAAGTGGTAGAGTGCTAGTCTACAGCTGAAGAGCTGAGTGTCAGCACCCAGACCCAGAGTTCAGGCCCTATGAACGACATACAAAAAAAATAAAGAAGAAGAAGAAGAATTATAAGTAGCCGGGCATCAGTGGCTCAGGCCTATAATCCTAGATACTGAGGAGGATGAGATCTGAAGATCGCAATTCAAAGCCAGCCTGGGCAGAAAAGTCGTTAGACTCTTATCTCCAATAAATCATCAGAAAACCAGAAGTGGCACTGTGGCTCAAGTGGTAGTGCTCCCCTTGAGCTGAAGATCACAGGGACAGTGCCCAAGCCCAGAGTTCAAGCCCCACGACCACCAAAAAAAGAAAAAGAAGAAAAAGAAGAACTATGAAGTGCCAAATGCTGGTGGCTTACACCTATAACCCTACCTACTCAGGAGGCTGAGATCTGAGAATTGTGGTTCAAAGCCAGGCCAGGCAGGAAAGGCTGTGAGACTCTTATCTCCAATAAACCACCAGAAAACCAGAAGTGGCACTGTGGCTCACATGTTAGAGTGCTAGCCTTGAGTTGAAGAGCTGAGGGACAGCACCCAAGCCCAGAGTTCAAGCCCCACAACCAATAAAACAAAACAAAACAAAAAACTATGAAATATGCTAATATTAGCACTGTCTGTAATTAATTCCTCTAAACTAGAATCAACCCATATGCCTCGCCAAGTTAAGCAGATAATTATGGTATGCCATAAAGAGACTATTGTGGTACACCAGTGAATACAAGTGACAACACATGAATGAAACTCCAAAACATTGTTAAACAAATCAAATATTTCACAGAAGATTGTATGCTATCAAGGTGAAAAAAAAAACCAAGCAATAACCAACACATTGTACAGGGATAACTAGAAGGGAAAACAAGGAACCTGTGAACACACACTTAAGAATGATACTACAGAGAGTTGTTTTCACTTATTGTCCCTCCATATCTATTCTTTTGTATGTGAACCACATTTTGAAATGGTCCCTTCATGCTGTGGCTTTGCTTTTCCTTCAGTCCCATTCTACTGTCTCTATTGGATCACTCCCCAGTTACCACTTGGAGAGCAAAGCCCCTCCACTGAAACTCAGGCTCTGCAAACTCTGGCCCTCTTTAAGTTCTTTCCCTTTCTTTTTTTTTTTTTTTAGTTCTTTCCCTTTCTCTGCCAGAATTTCTTCCTGATACTCCTTCCTACTGTACTGGTTACCTTCCTTGTAGATTTGCTCAAGATGCCCATGACTGATGTGAGGCAGTCCCCAATCATGACTTCCTGTTCGTTACTGGTTACAAATCTTTAGCCACAATTTCTTTCTTTCTTTTTTTTTGGGTCTGGTTGTGGGGCTTGAACTCTAGGCCTGGGCGCTATCCCTCAACTCTGCAGCTCAATTTAGCCACAATTTCTATATTGAGAGAGCAACTAGGTCTTACCACCTTAAGGCCAATAAAACCATGAATACCTCGTGTTCAGAATCTACCCATTATCATCCCCTTTTTAGTAACCTGTTCCTTCCCATTTATCACAGGCCCATTGTAGGTGTACCTCCCTCCATTTGAAATGTCTCTAACTTCCTCTTTGCTTGTTTAAGCCTATTCAAAGTCCTTCCCTGAGCTCAGCAATTCTTTTCCAAAATGCTTTTCCCTAGTTGCATTCCCTGTCCCTAGACCTGTGCTCATCCTTTGACAGCCTGAATTATGTACAAAACTATGTAATCACACATTTGTTTGGGTTCCTCTATCATTGTATCCTCTGTATCTAACGTGGGGCCTCCAACACAACAGGCATTGGGTAGGCATTGTTGAACTAACAGACATGAGCAAAAAGCTCAGACTTGCTGTAATTTAGACCATTTTTACTTTTTTTTCTCCTAATGTAACTCTATCTCCCTCCCTATAACCATAAATGCTTGCTTTTACAAGAAGATAATTCAGTGGCTGCAATAATCTCTGGCCTAGAAAGTTTAATTGTATATGCAATGTCCTCTGTATCACAGATGAGAGAAAGGGAAGAAAGGTCAAGTACTTGATGTCCCAGTGGTAAGGGATTATGGGAAACTCTCTTGGACAGTCAGTGAGATTTCAGAGTTGAATGGCCCAGTTGAAGAGCCAGGTTTCAGTTTTGTTCCAGCATGTTGAGCTCCTGTCTCTATCAACTTGTGAGAACCCTGAAGTGTTCGCCCAGTGGCTTTGACTGAGAATGGTAAGAGCTTGAAGAAGTTTTTAGAGATTGAAGAATATGCAGGATTTAGATGTGCTACAAGAGAAAGAGAAATTATAGAAAATGGCAGAAATAAAAATGGAGATCAGAATGATCCGTGGTGAACTGGAAAGACAGCACATATCAATGATCTTGTAGTGAGAATTTTAAGGAGGACACAGAGATGGGCAGAATAGTCTAGACATATGAGAGAAAACTGATGTGATGGCAAAAACAATACTAAAAAAGTTAAGACTGTAGCCAGGTATGGTAGATCATGCTATAATCGCAGCTGTAGTTCAAGGAACACTCAGAAAAAGTTCACTACATCTTACCTTAAAGGATAGCTTTGGGTGTACCTCTTGCCACTATAGTTACTTTGGAGACCAGCACCAGGAGGATCTCAGTCCAGACCATGCAAAAACTGAGACACTATCCTCAAAATGACAGGAGTAAAAAGGGCTAGGAGGCACAGCTCAGGTGGTAGAGCACTTGCTTAGCAGGAATGAGGCAGTGATTTCAAACTCAGTACCATCAATCCCACCCACCCTCCAAAAAACCCCTACAATAAATGTCTTATCAAATACTCTTAAAGAAGCATGAGGTAAAGAATGGAGAAGAAAACAGGATGTACCTCTCGAGCAGCCACACAAAGGAGGGTATTCATGACAGCTAGGACTTCACCAATGTTCATGCCAGCAAGGTCACTTTTCTCAGGTATAAGTAGAAGGCCACCTGGATCTTTATCACTGAAAGGACACAAACTCACACCTGATTGTAGGAAGAGGCTTTTCCTGGTCAGGTTCAAATAAAGAACACAGAGAGGTGTCAGCATCAGTTCTATGAAATAGAGGGGTCTGGGTCAGGAAGACAAATGGTAGTTACAACTAGGAATATGCCACTGTCTGTCCATATATCCTTCCAAAAGCACAGGCACATAAATTACATTGATATCAGTGTTCAATATATCTGATATCATGACTGGTAACTCAACAATCCAGGCTAACAATCCCTGTATCTTCAAATGTTCTTCATGCAACACCTCCAGGACCTATCATATCATCTTCGTTAACTGATTCTGAAAGCATTTTATACAAATAGCCCTAAATCTGTCATCCAGACCAGATAGTCCAACTTGTAAGCAGATGCTCAGTTCCCTCCCTCTTTCAAGAGTCTGTGCCTCAATTAAGGAACTCTGCAGTCCCATCTGCTTTTCTGATGGGACTGTAAGTCTCCATATACTCTCTTCCTGGAATGTTTCTTTCTACACATTACTACTCTGCATTTTCAGTTGTTGTAATGGAAGACTGAGGACCCCAAACTCTTTTGGTTTTAGTTTTTGTCTTTGATATTTAATTAGAGACTGAAGGTCTGAAGAAGTTTTCACTGGGTTCAATACTACCTTGTCTTATAAGGGCCTTGGATTAAGGTCTTGAGAAGAGTATCAGTCTATCACTATTTTAGTCATTCTCATGCCTAGTAGGAACTCGAGAAACTCTCTAAATTCTGGGTAGAAGAAGCACTACTCCAAAAGCACAGAAGGAAGGACTAATTAAAGAAAAATAACTACAGAGGTTAGAATTATTCAATAATCGAGGAGAATCAAACTTACCTAAAATATGTGCACAGTGAATGGAATGTGAGCTGCAGGGACTGCTTATGATCTTTCTCAGTGATATTCTTCTAGAAAGCCAGGAAAAGGACATTTAGAAAATTTACTTCATGACACTCCACAGACATATGGTACCATGAAATAACATCACATACTTGTCCCAAGTATGAGAAGAGCAGATTCAGCAGACCACTTTGTGGCAGTGAACTAAACCCTTGTCCAGTATCAGGAGAGGGAAGAACCTACTACTTAAACAAAACTGGCAGATAAGTTTAGATTATGCCCAAAAGTAATATCTGCAAGTTTTCCTTCTGGAAGGTTTGACCCAACAGTTGAAGAAGCTGACTTCTAAAAGATATGCACTATCAGATGAAGAGACAAAGGCAGGGATAGAGAATTTTTTGTGAGCTTTCTGTTGCTTAAACAATGTTAAAGATTTCCCTTTATAATGTAGATTTACAGACTATGCTTTCAAACATAGGATTCAGGCCTCCAGACAGGGTTATGGAGTTAATTTTGAAGAAACTTACTGTTTTAAAATAAATGTACCAAATAGTTAATGCTGTGCAAGGCATTTGTTGGAGGGTTCAAGAAGACCCAACAGGAAGGCTGGGAAGGTGGCTAAGTGGTAGTAGAGTGCTTCCCTTGTATGCATGAGGCCATGGGTTCAATTCCTCATCACCAATACACAGAAAAAGCCAGAAATGGGTGTGGCTCAAGTGGTAGAGCACTAGCCTTGAGCTGAAGAGCTGAGGGACAGTGCACAGGCCCAGAGTTCAGGACCCACGACCAACCAAAGACAAAAAAAAAAAAGAAGACCCAACATGACAGAGACAGTAAGGGAGACAGGGACGTGGGTCACATGAACATAAGGATGCTGGACAAAGAATGGCTTAGTCAGGTAAAATATTAGTGAAGTTCAATTCATTAGAATAAGAAGGAAAACAAAAACCTTCACCATAGCTTTCTGAAGGGATGATAAAAACAAATGACACAGCGTTGATCTATTAATAGTCACTAGTGTTATTCAAGAAGCCATATGCCCTCTACTTTTTTGTGTAGGATGAAGTACAAATTAGTCAATCAGCTACCTGGTGAATGCAAAGAATTGGGACAATATTCCATTTGCTAACAGAGTACTTGTAAATACTTAAAGCACCCTTCTACTCCACTACTTAGTCTGAGTAACATGACAGTATCTAAAAACTGAGCAATAAAAAAAACTGGAGAAACAACACTTGGTAATATTGTTTTACATCTATATTTTGAAGTATTAATGAATAAAATGGTCATATACTTTCTCTAAAATAATACTGGGAAGGAGGGAGAAGAGTAGGTGAGGTATATTATAAATGAAACAAGATAAGCTTATTATCATTGAAGGTAAGTAATGATTTAACTTGGGGGTGAGACAACTATCTACTTTTTTTTTTGGCGCTCATGGGGCCTGAACTCTGGGCCTGGGTGCTGTCCCTCAGCTCTTCAACTCAAGGCTAGCACCCTACCACTTGAGGCACAGTGCCACTTCTGGCTTTTTCTGCTTATGTGGTGCAGAGAAATTGAAACCAGGGCCTCATGCATGCAAGGATACCACTCTACCACTGAGCTACCTTCCCAGCCCTCCTCCTCTTTCTTTTTTGTCTGTCATGAGGCTTGAACTCTGGGCCTGGGCACTGTCCCTCCACTCTTCATCTAAAGGCTAGTGCTCTACCACTTGAGCCACTGTGCCACTTCCAATTTTCTGGTGGTTTATTGGAGATATATGTCTCATGGCCTTTCCTGCCTGGGCTGGGTTTGAACCGCGGTCCTCAGATCTCCACCTCCTCAGTAGCTAGGATTACAGGAGTGAGCCACTAGCGCCTGGCCAACTTTACTTATGCATTTGTTTAAAATTTTCTCATAATTTGTTTGTAAGCAAGTCATAAAGCTGGAGATTAAACTGTGACTTGTGACAAAAAAGTTTATACAATACAGATTGGAAATGAGCACAGGGTCATGTCCTTTGAAGCTATTTTGACCTTCTTTATCTCTTCTCACAAATTTTAATTTGAAGTCTATTTTATCTGATATTAGGATTGCAACTCCCGCCTGTTTATGAAGGCCGTTTGCTTGGTAGATTTGTTCCAGCCTTTAACATTGAAAATGTGTTTGTTTTTACGGGCAAGATGTGACTCCTGCAGGCAGCAGATAGAAGGGTCTTGTTTTTTAATCCAACTAGACAGTCTATGTCGCTTAATTGGAGAGTTCAGTCCGTTAACCTTAAGAGATAGGACTGAGAGGTATTTGGGAGTTCCTGCCATGTTATCCACCTTCTTGGGGGCTGCGAAAAATGCTACCAGCACAACTATGTTTATTGCAGCATTATTTACCATAGCTAAGATATGGAACCAACCCAGATGCCCCTCAGTAGATGAATGGATCACGAAAATGTGGTATATATACACAATGGAATTCTATGCCTCCATCAGAAAGAATGACATTTCCCCATTTGTTAGGTAATGGAAAGGTTTGGAAAAAATTATATTAAGTGAACTAAGCCAGGCCCAAAGAAACATAGGTCCCATGGTTTCCCTTATTTGCAATATCTAGTATAGGGTATGAGTCAAGCGGAAAAGGTCAGATAATGTGATGTTAGGAAAATGAACCCTTAAATATGTATTTTAATGTTTTCGTTTCTTTCATGCATGTGTTTCTAACGCATTTATAAGATTATTTCTTTGTTGCTTTGTATGTCCCTCCCCCACAATGTAACCCCCGCTTTCACTTTATTTGATGTCAGTATAACATGTGGAGGAGATGGGGACAAACAAGTCGTTTAAGGATTCAGGTGGACCTGTTGCAACAATGAGAAGTACAAAATGTCATGTCAAAACCAGCTTTACAATGTCGGTGTGGGGGAGGGAGGGGGGTATGATTGTGTGGGGGGGAGGGGGGTGGCTGGGAAGGGAGGTGAAGGGAAAACAAAGGAGGAGGCTGCAATGCTTGGTAAGAAATGTATGCATTATCCTGCCCATGTAATTGTAAGCCCTCTGTACAGTATGTTCTCAAATAAAATAAAATAAAATTTAAAAAAAAGAAAGCTATTTTGAACAAAGGTTTTAGAAATCTATCAACAAACATTTGGGAAACTCAAATTGAAATATTCAGAACAAATAAAAAGTAACAAATCTCATCGTAATCAACTTCAGCGAAAGAATCCACACTTTCAGTACATAATTACCATCACAGTGAAGAGATGGTTCCAAGAGATCTGTCGATTGGGAAATAATATGGAGAGACATGGAGTGAACCAATGCAGCAGTGGTACTCAGTAGAAACCATGTTGAAAATGAACTATACATACAGCTTATCTGAAGAACCAGACTTAATGAGACTCTCATGACAGAGGCAAAATGACCACTATATCTCAAAAGAGCAATGGAAAGGGAGGCCCAGTTTCTTTGGCTCATTTTCCACACATCTGTCTGACTAATGTGTGACCAGTGTGGGGTCTGGACACTCACAAACAGCTGAACGCAAAAGTCTGGGGACATTCAGACCCTGGAATTTCAATAAAGAAAATCACTCTTCATAGGCCTTCATGTTCTTTTTAGTTCTTAAGAAGTCCTTCTGAAGCTAAAACAATAGAATGGAAGAAAGACAGCCTCTTCAGTAAATGGTGCTGGCAAAATTGGTTAACTACATGTAGAAAACTAAGGCTAGATCCTTATATATCACCCTGCACCAGAATCAACTCCAAATGGATCAAAGACCTTGAACTCAAAGCAGACACTCTGAAAACATTACAGGATGGAATAGGAGAAACCCTAGGTCTACTTGGCTCAGGCCGAAATTTTCTGAATAGAGACCCGGAAACACAACAAATCAAAGAAAGGTTGGACAAATGGGATTGCATAAGGTTGCAGAGCTTCTGCAGGGCAAATGACATAGCTAGCAAGATCAATAGAAAGCCCACCGATTGGGAGAAGATCTTTACTAGCCATACAACAGACAAGGGTCTCATATCTAAAATATACTTGGAACTCAAAAAATTAAACCACCCAACAACAAATCCTCAAAGAAACAACTGCCCAATAAATAAGTGGGCGAAAGACTTAAAGAGAAGCTTCTCTGAAGAAGAAGGAAGGATGGCCAATAGACACATGAAGAAATGTTCAACATCCCTAGCCATAAAAGAAATACAAATCAAAACAACATTGAGATATCACCTCACTCCAGTTAGAACAGCAAAAATCAAGAACTCTAACAACAACAGATGCTGGAGGGGATGTGGACAGAAAGGAAGCTTACTTCATTGTTGGTGGGAATGTAATCTTGTTCAACCACTTTGGAAAGCAGTATGGAGGTTCCTCAAAAGACTTCACATAGATCTCCCCTATGATCCAGCAATCGCACTTTTGGGCATTTACCCAAATGTATACAAACAAGACCACACTAACGCTACCAGCACAACTATGTTTATTGCAGCATTATTTACCATAGCTAAGATATGGAACCAACCCAGAAGCCCCTCAGTAGATAAATGGATCAAGAAAATGTGGTATATATACACAATGAAATTCTATGCCTCCATCAGAAAGAATGACATTTCCCCATTTGTTAGGAAATGGAAAGGTTTGGAAAAAATTATATTAAGTGAAGTAAGCCAGGCCCAAAGAAGCATAGGTCCCATGGTTTCCCTTATTTGCAATATCTAGTATAGGTATGAGTCAAGCGGAAAAGGTCAGATAATGTGATGTTAGGAAAATGAACCCTTAAATATGTATTTTAATGTTTTCGTTTCTTTCATGCATGTGTTTCTAACGCATTTATAAGATTATTTCTTTGTTGCTTTGTATGTCCCTCCCCCACAGTGTAACCCCCGCTTTCACTTTATTTGATGTCAGTATCACATGTGGAGGAGAGGCGGACAAACAAGTCGTTTAAGGATTCAGGTGGACCTGTTGCAACAAGGAGAACTATAAAATGTCATGTCAAAGCAAGCTTTAAAATGTCGGTGTGGGGGGGGGAGGGGGGTATGATTGGGTGGGGGGGAGGGGGGAGGCTGGGAAGGGAGGTGAAGGGTAAACAAAGGAGGAGGATGCAATGCTTGGTAAGAAATGTATGCATTATCCTGCCCATGTAATTGTAACCCCTCTGTACAGTATGTTCTCAAATAAAATTAAATTAAATTAAAAAAAAAAGAAAGTAAAATGAGAGTAAAAAAAAAAAAAAAAAAAAAAAAAAGAAGTCCTTCTAAGCCAGGCACTGGTGGCTTACACCTATAATATTGGAGGCTGTGATTTGAGGACCGCAATTCAAAGCCAGTCCAAGCAGGAAAGTCCATGAGAGAGACCCACAACAGACAGAAAAAAGCAGATTTATATATCATATTGAACTAATGGTTTATATAATGACATATATAAAAATGTAAGCCATCAGGCCAAGGAATGAATAAAGGCAGTTTTTGTTATAGAATAGATTGCATGCACAATATTAAGGAAATAATAACAAGTTGCTGCCATTTACTTAATATCAGTAAGATAACAGGAATAACGTAAAACACAGAGAATCTCCCTGGTTAGGCTGACATTTGTGTATAATCCTAGATATTCTGAATGCATATCTGAGAACTGATGTGTGAAGCAAGGCTGGACAGAAAGTTCATAAGACTCTCATCTCCAATTAACCAGCAATAATCCAGAAACGGAACTTTGGCTCAAGTAGTAGAATGCCAGCTTTGAGTGCAAAATGTCAAAGGAGAGTGCAAGTCCCTTAATGCAAATGCCAGAAATGGCATAAAGCATAAAAAGCAAAACATTAAACACATGGAAACACAAAAAGACAAAAGTTATGCAAATTTAAATGCTACATTGAGAGATGGATCACACCAAATACAAGAAATGACATTTAGACATTTTCACTCAGTTGAAAAATAAACCAGGATAAGGTGGAATATATACAAAATGGAATTTTACTTATCTATTAGAAAGGATGATATTGCATCATTTTAAGAAATGGTAAGACCTGGTGAAAACTAGATTAAGTTAAGCCAAAAGAAACTAAGAATGTGTGTTTGCTCTCACCTGAGGAAGACAGAATTAATCTATAAATATACAATAGACAATTGGGTAAACTTGGGGCACATAATTGTAAGGAGTGAAATATGATAGATTCATATTAGAAATTAAATTATATAATTTATTAGGAAAACTAACTTATAGTCCAATAAAATAAACACCAGGAATCGAGTAATCATATGTGGAAGTGAAATCAAGAGCAGAAAGGCAAACTAATGAAGACATAAAAGGTGTAGAAATAGGGTCTGGTAAGGTGGTTCAGTGGTGGAGCACTTGCCTTGCATTCATGAAGCCACGGGTTCGATTCCTTAGCAGCACATTAGCAGAAAAAAAAAAAGAAAATGGCGCTGTGGCTCGAGTGGTAGAGCAGGTGCTTTGAGCTGAAGGGCTGAGGGACAGCACCTAGGCCTAGAATTCAGGCCCATAAATAACAAAAATGGTGGAGAAATAGGTATGAAATCAAATTTCCAATTAAAATTAATGATTTTAAATATGCATTTAATTTTACATGTATTTATTGTTTATAACTCTAATCTTTTGGTACCTCTTGCCTTTTGTGATTTTAGGTTATCTTAAAATCTCTTTGTTGTGTGGACAATGCATGGACCATGATACTCCTACCTATGTCTCTTGTGTTGCTGAGATTAATGGCATGAGTCACCATGCTTCACTTATTTGTGCAGATTGGGACTTGTAAGCTTTTGTCCAGATTATGTCCAAAGTGTGATACTCTTGATCTCTGATTTCTGATAGTGATCATAGATGTGAACTGGTACATAAGGCCATTCATAATCCTTTATCCCACTTTGAAGACATGAAGTTTAATTTTCCAAATGACATACAAGATGACAAACAGAAAAATAATCCCTTAGTTCTGGTAAAGATGAGCTACTAATGAGAAACAAAATTACTTTCTAAAATATTTGACTATTGTAATTATATTTTCAATCTTACCCTACATTTAATATTTATGCCAGTGATTAAACTCAAATTGCAGGCATGCAACTGTGGTTTGCCCCTGTTATCCGAGTTACTTAGGGTGCAGAGACCCCAGGATCATGGTTCAAAGCCTGCAAGGGCAGGAAAGACTGTGTGATTCTTATCTCCAAAATTAATCACAGAAAAACACCTGAAGTGTCACTGTGGATCAAGTGTCAAGCCAAAAGATCATAGAGACATTGACTAGACCCAGAGTTCAACCCCCAAGACTGGCACAAAGAGACTATTATTACCTTTAACCATTCATTTGGATCACCTATAGAGAGGGCAGGCTATTGAAGGTCACATAGTTAACTGAAGAAGTAAAATTTGAGAGGATCACAATTCAGAATCAGTCTGGGAAGGGAGGTAATAAGATTTCCATATCTCCCTAAAGCCAGGCAGGTTGAAATGCATTCTGTGATCCCAGCTAATTGGCAGACCAAGGTAAGAATGAGCTTAGCCTAGTCTCTGTTTTGCCATCAACAAAACTGATAATGTATGAGCAAAGTCAGTAAATAAAAAAGATTGTTGATGTGTCCTTATTTGTAGAATATCTGTCTAACAAACAACATATCTAAATTAAAATTAAAAGAGAAAGGAAGAAAGAAAGAAAGAAAGAAAGAAAGAAAGAAAGAAAGAAAGAAAGAAAGAATGAAAGAAAGAAAGAAAGAATGAAAGAAAGAAAGAAAGAAAGAGAGAGAGAGAAAGAAAGAAAGAAAGAAAGAAAGAAAGAAAGAAAGAAAGAAAGAAAGAAAGAAAGAAAGAAAGAAAAAAAGAAAGAAAAAAGAAGGAAAGAAGTGAAGGAGATAAGGAAGGAAAGAAGGAAGGAAGAAAGAAAGAAAGAAAAAAGAAGGAAGGAAGTAAAGGAGATAAGGAAGGAAGGAAGAAAGAAGTAAGAAGGGAGAAAGAGAGAGAGAGTGGTAAAAAGAAATATAAAAAACATATAGTCAGCATGTGATAGATGTTAATAGTGACACTATACCATGTTAGATATAATTGTCATTATTTATTTCTAGGAGCAGCCTAGATAAAACAAGAGCAGATTTCAGCCAAGGATACATACATGTGTTCACCACTAACAAACTGTTATTGATGCCTCCTCCTGGACCAGAGGACATCTAAATAAACAAAAATAAAGCCTAAATAAACCAATAACATACATACTTTGATAAAACACAGGACTGGCTTAAAGTGTTGGACCAACAGGATTGCATATCTAGGAGGTATGGTAAAGTGTGTGGGAGACCAGCATTCTGATGATCTTGCAATGATGAAACTGCCTAACCACACAGCTCCTGGGCATATCACTGCTGAAACAAATATTCAGTCAGAGGTTAACAAAAGTAAGATTTACAATGAAACAGACATTCTGACCAAAGGTATTTTTACCTGATTCATTGTATTTCTTACAGTCTCCAGTTATATATCACACATACAACGTTCCTAATTCCCTTCTGCTTCATTATTGTCTTTCCTTGTTTTGGTTTTGTTTTCAGAAATACACAGGGCATATCTTATATTTTTGTATTTTAGCCTTCAGAAGGTCTATAGTTAAATATCCTTAAGTTCCTTTTGTTAGAAAATGAAAGACACATTGGGTGGTTCTTCACCTGTTATAATTATATAACTATATAATTATATAATTATACTTTTTTATTTCTAACATTTTAGCTGTATAATCCCAATTCATTTTTTCCCAAAGGGAACCTTAGTGGAAGGAAGAATCTGAAAGTTCATTCTGGAATTTAGAGAACTTCTGTTATTAAAACTCCAGTACATAGTATGGAATGGAACTCTGAAATTATTCATTAAACAGATGAGGTGAAAGTCAGATTTTGCACTCTAATACTCTTTCCTCAACCAAAATAACTAATATTCTTAAAGTTAATGGGCACAAATGTGCATAAATTTTCTAGAAATAAAATGATCACTTATGAAACATTAATAATACCTGCAAAGAAAGCTTTACAATATAAGATAATTCTTTCACACAATATGTATCTGTCTGGTACCATAACCCCAAACTAGACTAAGGCATCTAATAGCTATCACAGTTGGATGTTCCCTTTTTGTAAAACTGTTTTATCGTGTTGAGTAATATGAATTGTATACCAACTTAAAATCACATTTGAAATAAAACAGTTACTAGGTAAGACCTTCGTGGTTGAGGTGGTGTGGGGTTTCCAGTCAACCCCTCTTGAGTTTTCCAGGAAGGAGCTTGCTTTGCCACAGCCTCTGTGGTAGAGCAGGGCAGGGTTTTGAGAGTGGAGGCCAGTCTGGGTAGGGCTTTGAGACATTTGGAAGGAGGTAGGAAGTATTGGGTTTGTAGGGCGGGGTTTCCAGTGGAACAGGACAAGGCTTTAGGAAGGAGGCTCAGAGATAGCCATGTTCAGAGGAAAACGGCAGGATTACCAGGGAAGATGTTGTTTTCAGTCCCAGCTAAGAGAAGAATGGGGCTGCAAGCGAGGAGATGTAATGACCTGTGAGCGAGAAAATACACATAAGCACAGTTAAAGATGTCAAAGGTGTTTTACTAATGTGTCTGCAACCCTGCCCTAGGTTACTAGAATTAGGAACAACTGCAACCTCCAGGGGGCAAGTTGTTTTCCTTTTTCCTCCTCCTTGCAAGCCTTGCCTCTCCACTCTCCATTGGCCACTTTGCAAGCCTCTCTGCCTCTCCACAGGCCTCTCCACCTCTTCACAAACCTCTGGGCTCTCTGTAGTCCTCTCCGCATTTCACAGGCCTCTCAGCTCTCTGCAGGCCTCCCTGCTCCTCACAGGCCTCTCAACTCTGTGCAGTCCTCTCAGCTGTCTAGGGCTTCCCCAGGTCTCCCTGCCTGACCGGACTTCCTCCAGCCTTCTCTGACAGCCTGGGATTTCCCAGATATCTCCTTGATCCAGCCTCCTCGGGCCATCCCAGATTCTCCTCAAGCCTGAGGAGAGCTGGGCACAGCTCTGGTCCAGGAGCCATGTCTCTTCTCATGTGTCTCTTGTGGCATCTCCTTCTTTCCATCCCCTCCCCAGAAACCGCTGTTGCTACATCTGGTGGCCTGTCCCCCAAGCCACCCTTTGACCCCTCTCCCCCAAGTGGCCTGGCGTGCATGAAGATGGAATCAGCATGGGGCAGGACTTCCCGGACCCTCAAGCTCTCACAGAGTTTACTTAGAGGAGGGGTTACTGGTGGAACGCTGTGGGCCTGCATGGGATATGTAAAATGGGATTTCCCGTAGAGCAGGGTGGGAAATTTGAGGGAAGAGGCTGATGGAATGCAGGCTTTCTGGTGGAGGAAGGCTGGGCTGACGGGGAGAGGCTTATTGAGGGGCGTGGCTCTGAGAGGGAAGCAGTGTTATGAAGGAGTGGGCTAGTAAAGGACAGCATTTCTGGTGGAAAACCCCATACTTTCTGGCATGTGGTAAGATGGAAGGATTTCTGGCAGAGCAGGAGGGGGCAGCAATGGACGAATGAGCCTTGTCAGGACAGGGCGTTGAGGATCCAAAGGACTAGTTAGGGTGGGGATTTCGGTGAGGCCAGCCAAGACTTGGAGAGATGGAGTAAGATTGAGTGGGGACTTCAGTGTTAGGAGGCAGGATATCTAAGGAGTAAGCCTACTGTGGGCAGGGTTTCCAGTAGGGCAAGACAAACCTTCAAAGAAGGGAATAGGGATGGACAGGTGCTTCCAGTCAAGCCTGGTAAGCCTTCCAGAAGGAGGCCAACTGGTGGAATGGTTTCCAGTGGAACAATGTGGCCTTCCAGAATGAGCAAGGATGGTGGGATTTTCTGGTGGAGAAGGGCAGGGCTTGGAGCCATGAGGCTAGTTGGAGGTGGGGCTTTCAGAAGGTGGTAAGGCTACAAGGGTTTAAGATAATTATATGCAGGGTATCCTGTGGAGTGGAGTGTGGATTCCACAGAGAACCCCAACTAGGGGTTGGATGAGGAGCTCAGCTGAGGGTTGGATTATTGGGGGAGAATGGCAGGACTTACAGAGAATAGATGGAAAGGTAGGGAGGTATCTGGTGAAGTACTCGGGCTTTCCAAGGATGAGGTGGTCTGTGCCAGTAGCTTCTAGTGAAACAAAGCAGGGCTTCAAGGGCAAATATAGGGTGGCGGATGGATTTTGATGTAGCAGGACAGGGCTTCATGGGAGGAGTGTAGTTCAGGGAAGGGCTTTGAAAGGGTTGTCTGGGCTGTAGGAGTAGGCTAGTTATGGGGTGGGGGAAGGGCAAAGGGGAGAAATGTTCCCTGGAGCCTCTAAGGAGCTTGAGGGAGAAGGCTGGTTGAGGGTAGGCTTAAAGGGAAGGGTGGGTTTGGAGGGACTAGGTTAGGTAGGGGCAGGGCATCCAGAGAATAAGGGTGGGGATTCAAGGGAGGAGCCGGATGGAAGTGAAGTTCTGGGTAGAACAAGTTGGGTATTGAGGGAGGAGATATGTTTCTTTGGGGCAGAGAAAAGAGTAGATGGAGTGGAAGAGGGATTTCCAAGTAGCAGACCAGGGATTTGAGGAAGGAGGCTGGTTGCAAACAGAGCTTTGAAAGTTTATAGCAGGGCTACTACGGTGTAGGTTAATTGAGGGTGGGATTTCAGGTGTAGCAGGACAGGGTTGCAAAAGAGGGGCTGAATGGAAGTGGGTCAAGTTGAGCTTGTGAGAGGGGATAGGATAGAGGCAGGAGTTCAAGGGGGAAGGGAGAGGCTATAAAAAAACAGCAACTACTAATAAAAATAATGCAAGAACACCATTTTCAGCCAGTGTAGAGTTAATTCTATTTCTGTATGTATGAGAGATATTGGATAAACTAACCAAGTAATTTCTTCCTACTGAAATTTTTCTTTATTCTAATTGAGTGAGAATAAAACAACAGGCCACGTCAGGCTCATAGGCACACAGTAGACTGACACATGAATCACTGGATTTGATTACCCAGCAACTCCTTTAAGGAACACAAAAATTTTAAACTCTCTCCATTAGTCATAATGGACACTCTATTGACTTAAAATTGTGAATAAATAGAAATTTTCCTCTGAACATTTTAGAAATTTTAATCTAAACAAAGTAATAGTAATTCTTTAACTTTATACTTCTATATTGGAACATATACTAACACTAAATAATTAGGAAAATATAATAAAATTATACACAGAATGTTCATTCTTGCAACATCAATTTTAATCTAAAATAATTTAAAACCAGAAAATTGCTTGCCATATAGTGAGATTGCAGTATGGTTTCCTTTTGTGATCAAAATGGTGATTTAAGCAATATGCCTTTATCATTGGAGGCATTGATGGTTAAAAGATATCCAAGAATGTGAAGTACCCTAAAAAAATACCCTGAAGAAATTCACAGGGTACTGTGAGTTGATGTTGAAATAAAATTAATTACTGCATACAGTAGGAATTAATATTAAATAGGCACAGAAATATTTTCTACAATAAACGGCTACATTGAAAAATAAACAATGAAAAGGAAGCAGGCAGTCAGACCATCAAGTTAACATTATCTAATGAATAACATTTATTGAGACTTGTTTGCAATCTGCTTGACCTAAATTCTTCCCTGAAGCCAAATAACAAGAAAAAAGCCATGGAAATACAGTATTTTCAAGGCATTATTAGACTTTAGAGAGTGAATTCAATTAATATATTGCTAGAAAATAAAGACAGATGTCCAAGATAAACAGCGAAGGAAATATTCCCAATCTATGGCTCTCTGCTGTGAGAGGGATACAGGCCAAGGCGTGAATGGACTGAAGAACAGGAGTGCATACTAGTAATTCCCAAGATGCAATGATGAATGTAACATGGGAGAAAATCAACATAACTGTCACATGAATTTATCACTGGAGAGTACAGAGAAGTACAGTGAAAATCCCAGGAGAATTATAAAGTACAATCTTACATATTTGTCAGAACAGTAAATTCAAATGTTTTCAGAAAAGTGTCTGGCATTGTGTCCTAAAACACTTGGAAAGACTACAGGAAACTACCGGGCACACACATGATGCCAAGAAATGATTAACTTATAATTTACAAGACATTGAATAATCATAAAAGTCTTGTTTCAGTAGTGCAAAATTAAGCCTTAATACACTCTGTTCTGAAACAACACATTATAAAACCAAATCAAGAACAATGAAATTATATATGTGACTCAACTGTTTCCAACAATAGAATTCAAAAATTCAAATTACATACTGTATCTGTAAACTGATAAAAATCATACAGGATGACAAACATAATTAATCTTTCAACACTGCATATTTTATGTGAATAGTCCTGATGATAAATGATTTGTTTTCCTTACAGATTTTGGATGAACACAACAACAACAATACAAAACCAAAAACCACTTGGCAATACATCTGGATACCAGTGGCTCATCCCTATTCCTAAATGCCCAGGAGGCTGAGATTGGAGGATCATGGCTCACAGGTTGCTGGGGTAGCCAAATCCATGAGACATTGATGTTCCATTGATCAGTCAAAGGCCTAGTGGAACATTGGCTCACATGGTATAGCATCAGGCATGAGTGTAAACACCAAAACTTCAAGGCTCGAGTCAAATCTCATTACTACACCCCACACACACAGTCACAACCTACACACAAACACACACACAAAGGGGAAGATACAGGAACAGGGAGAGAAAGGGAATCTTAAGAGTTTAAAAAGTGAAGCCTATCCTAGAAAAAAAAATCCTTTCCAAAAATATACAACTGTAAGATTACTTGTGAGGGATTCTAGAGCTGAGCAGTGAGATCTGGAAAGAGATAAAAGATTAGAAAGCCATCTTAAACAAGACTCAGAAGGCTGAGATATGTACCCTGGAAAAGTCAAATCATCAAGGCAAGATAGTGCTATAAGTTACTACCTTAAGTGTGTTTAAGATACAGCTGTCAGGACACTAAAATAGTAAGATCTTGGAGATGAGACAAGATATTTTATGGCTAAAATATGTATTCCTCCCTTCTGCTCCCTAACAGTAAGAGAGTTAATTGTCACTATTTATACAAAGTATACCTCATGTTAGTGGTTGTAACACAAGATAGATTGATGACCTAATTTGTGCAAATAACTTTAGCCACACCCCTATATTAAGTTGGATAAAAAGTTTGTTAAGCAGGACCACCAAAAACTGGTGGTGAGCCTTTGGGTCCCCTGGTGTCCCTCTTTCCTTTCCCTCTCTGTAATTTCTCAGTTCATTGGCCAGGTATCCCTTCATCTCTGCTGTTCCAGAGTTGTGGACAGAACTGATATTCTGAGCTCCTCAATACAAACTGTGGAAACACACTTTATCAAAGAAGATACACAAACATATATGAGCACCTGGCAAGATACCAATCATCAGCAGTCATCCTGTGAGTCCTTAGTGAAGAAGTGGAGTTCCATTATGGTGGTCATAATGGCTAAGTGTAAAAAGTATGTAATAAAACTTTTGGAAGGTTCTTTTTCTCTTTTTGCTCTGTAGTCCCAGATGGCCTGGAACTTTCCAGCCTTGTCTCAGCCACAGAAGTGATGGGAGTTTGAATATGTGCTGCCATGCCTGGCATTTAGGAAGTTCACAACAAAGCAATACCAAAGTACATGAAAGCAATTTTGTAAATGATGTACATTTGCTTCCTCAATTGTAAAATAAAACAATACGAAAGTGCATGAAAAGTTTTTTTTTCTTTTTTTTTTTTTTGTCGGTCGTGGGGCTTGAACTCTGGGCCTGGGCGCTGTCCCTCACCTCTTCTGCTCAAGGCGAGCACTCTACCACTTGAGCTACTGTGCCACTTCCAGCATGAAAAGTTTTGTAAGTGATATGTATTTACTTCCTCAATTGTAAAATTAAACAAATATATGTCAAAATATCACATTATTAACATTATTTATATATATATGTATATGTATATATATGTATATATATATATATATATATATATATATATATGCAGTTCATCAGGCATCACTATACCTCAACAGATCAAATGCAAAGTCAAATTTCTACTTCTTTCTAGGAGAAGCAGAAAAGGTCAAAATCTATGGATATATGACCATATAAGATGATATTAAGTATGCTTAAATAGGGATATAGGTTGACCTTTTGTAACAATGAGATGTATAAGACACTCCATTGAAAATGAACTTTAAAACTGGTGAGGGGGAGGGAGGGAGTAGCTGTGGAGGTGGGAGGGAAGGGATCGTAGGGGAAAAAACAAAAGACGAGGCAACAATGCTCCATAGGAAATGTACTCATTACCCTGGTCATTTAACTGTGACCTCTCTGTACAGTATTTTTACAAAAAAATGTACAAAAATTCTACTTTAAAATCTAACATCTAAGGCAGTGTCTGGAATACAAGGAGATAAAATAAATCTACAGGAGGGATATCTTTAACACTGTGACAATGAGACGTGAAAGCTGGATTTTAAATCAGGGTTTGACAAGATCAAATGTCCACTAAATATGTGATTACAGCTACAGAGCTGACCATGATCGTAAGAATGGAGGTACAACTGAAAGTCAGCTAAGGCTGCTACAGCATTGTATGTAGACATAAGGTGACCTCTCCAATAATTGTAAAGCACAAAATACAAGTTAAGTCAGTAAAATGCATGGGAGGGTTTTCCCACTGAGAAAAATTGCAGTGGGTGATCATTGCTCTTTGGTTGAGAGTATACATCCCATCTCATTTTACTTTAAGCTAAAGTATATTTCTGATATGAACACAATTGTAATATATCAGTGTTTCATGAGTGCAGACAAGTGTAGGTGCATGTTACTCTAATATATATAAAGGCTCTACCTTCACACTCCATTCTATGTTGTTAAGTTTGCATGGAGAAATGTTCATAACTAGGAAATTTAGACTCTTGTGAATCTGATTCAGGCAACTGAAATAAGACATTTGGGTCATCCACTCCAATTATTTGGTTTGTGACTATGAAATAAATACCATTATTTAAAATGCACATGAATTTTTGAAAATTCATGCAATACCATATGGCAAACATACAAAAGATACAATTACTCATCTTCTTATATGAGCTGAAGGGAAGTTATTCCTGACATGCACTCGTTTTTTTAAAGAAATACATTTAATAATGTCTACCCTTTTTATATTACTTTTTCAAAATGTAAATATACATACTTGAGAAAAGATTCTGTGCTTTTTATTAAATACTTCATTATATCTATAGCTCTATCTATCTATCTATCTATCTATCTATCTATCTATCTATCTATCTATCTATCTAATCTATTTTTCTATCTAAAGAACTAGGCAGGCAAAGCCAACCAAATTTCCCAAATACTTGAGACTGACCAGTTGCAGACCTAGAATTCAAATCCAGTTTTCCATCATGCTTATCTGAGGATGTTCTGTGAATGTCACATTACCTTTTAAGAGATAAGGAACAGAAGAATCTACATTATTTTTCTAATTATAGCTCTAATGGCTATGAAATTGCTATAGAAGGAAAATAATTTATAAATGAAAAAGGTATTGGGTACAAATTTGTTAGTAATCAAATCAAGATTGGTTAATTTTCTAAAGAAATTCCTGAATGACCATCATTCAAGCTTCCACTGTTTATGCTGCCTGGAGTAAATGCTTTAGGAGAACAACTCCATGCCAATGACACCAGTGCATATGAAGAAAACATGCTTTTAACATTCAGCATCTTGAATGCAAAAGAAATATTTATACAAATATAATCTAAAAGGAAAAATTTTTGTGACTGTTACTTCCTCATTATACCAAAGAAAACTTACTCCCTTTTCTAAAACATATATCTATTTTACTGATATTACTATAATTACTATTAATAATGTAGGAATAATATATTATAATATCATTAATGTTATGTAATCTATAAGTAATATATGTATAATATGTTTATAATAATTGATACTACTATAGTAACTATAATTAATACCTGTACAAAACTGAATTTTGTGTTATATATACTATGAATGGCATAAGAAATGAGAACTCTAATATACACCACATGCTTTACTCACATAATTTATTGTTTTGCATGAATACGGAGGGTTGAAATAGGACCCAGGTGCTGTCCCTGAACCATATTACTCAGGGCTTGTACTCTACCACTTGATCCACACATCAGTCTCCTACTTTTTTTTTTGGAGGCTAATTGGTAATATGAGTTTCACAATTTTTTTTCTGTCTGGGCTGGCTTCAAACAGCTATCCTCAGATCTCAGCCTCCTGAGCAGCTGGGATTTCAGACATGAGCCTTGTTACATATTTTTTAATTCCATGCATGGCAAGTTGTTAGGTCATTATTTTTGTTTGTTCAAATATATTATGGTGGTTCATTTCTAAACTGATTCAGAATGAACAACCACTTTTTGGGAAAGACTATATGTTGGAATTGAAATTGTAAATACACTTATCTCACTATCAATTTTCAAAGATAATGTTAAATATTTCCAATTCCTGGAACTAAAACATTAAATAAGCATCCCTTCCTTAACTGTCTCATTTTCAACAGTATAAAACCTACTATATAAACATCTATATTCAAGAAAGCAAGCCTCTCTAACCACATATTCACCTTCAGTTATCCTCCTCATCTCTATATGGCCTTTTACAATGGATGTCCTCTAACATTGACTACACATCCACCAGAGTCAGCCTACCACATCCAACACTTTGTAAAACTTCCTAGATAAAGTTGTTTGCCCCATCCTCATCAGCCTTTCTGCAGCCTCAGTGGAGAGCTTGTTCTCCTGCTTTACCTGTAGACTATATCCTGTTATATTTCCTAGCAAAGAAATAATAGCTAGCAGGCCTGAGCCTTGGTATATTCAGAGGTTCATTGGTATTCAATGTTTCCTTTTCCATTTCCTTTCCTTCCTTGGTAAGTGAGTTGGAATAACAGAACAAATCAATTTGAAAAGCAGTGTGTTTTAGTGTAAATGAAAAGATACTTGTACATCTCATTGTTGCAATGGGTCCACCTGTATCCCTAGTTAAACGATTTGTTTTTGCCCTTCCCTTCCACCAATTATACCAACATCAAATACAGTGAAAGCAGGGGTTATACCGTGGGTACGATATTTTCACAATAAAAAATAAAATTTTAAAAAAAGAAAAGAAAAAATACTGATTTGAAAATACTACAAGTGTTTGTTCTTTACATTTGTATTTCAATTCAAATATAATAGGACTGCTGCTAGTTGTTCATGCCTTTAAACCTAGCTATTTAAGAGCCTGAAAGATGAGGATCATAGTTCCAAGCTAGACCATGTAGAATAGACCATGAGGCTCTTATCTCCAACTAAGAACCAAAAAGCTAAAAGTGGAGCTGTGGCTCAATTGGAATAGTGCCAGCCTTGAACAAAAAAGAAAAAAGAAAGCACATAGCCCTTGAGTTTAAGTCCTATTACGAGCACACATACACCATACATACACACACATATATATACATATATATGTATACAGACATATTTAATCTACTATGTATAAATTATATGCATACATATGTATATATAGTTATATAATAAAATATTACAGAGTGTCAAATATATACAAGCAAATGTTTGATCTTTCTCTTCGAAACAGATTCATATAGAGTTATAGAAGTCCTGCTCAGAGCAACGCATAGTCCCTATTAAAGGAGCAAAGCCAGAGAGAGATGTCTTGGCCTGTGAGCCATGGTAAATCACAGCAAACAAACACCAAAGATTCACTAGTACAAGGAAGGCCATCTGTTTATGGGACCACCAAATAATCAGTACTTGGCTTTTCAATTTGAGATCAAGAAAACAAACAAAAATATTTGACTACAATGGATTATAAATGGTAAACATTGGTCCTTTTTTAGCCTAAAAGCTACCACAGATGGAGGACAGGTTTATTATCACAAGATCCAGATGGTTCTTTACTAGGGCTGGGCCATACAGAAAAATCTCGAAATTCCTAAGGCCTGTTTAAAATTTCATTGTGTGTAAGTACAATTGGGTTTTTTTTTTTTTGATCTACTCATTTAATGTGGGGAAGCTGGGCTGTTTCCATATTTTGGCCACTGTGAATAGCTCTGCAATGAACATAGGTGTGAAGGTGTCTTTTGGATCTAGAGCAAATCATGTTAATAAGGTAAGTCAACACACAGTTGCATGTTCTCTCTGATATGCTGAAGTTAGACCTAAAATGTACTGGAATATGACAAATTATACAGGATTCTAGAGACGCACATACAGGGAGAACAAAAGACGCTACTCTTAGGAGAGAAACTCAAAGGCACAATGCATAAGTGCCTTTCCATATTTATATAAAATAATATACATAATAAAACAAACTCTAAGACTTGGAAAAAAAGGATTTTTTGTTTTTAATTATGGATGATTCTATATTCTTTATCTTATGTATGGTGGATTCAAGTGTACAACTTCGTAAGTGTTGGGGGAGGGTACAAAATTCAAGAGAAAAGGGGTGAAAAGTGCAGCCATAGAACTCACTGGACACGGATGAAAGTGAACTATACAATTCACAGATGGAGATGAGAGGGAGGGCCTGGGAGAGAAAAAGGGAACAGAAGACACTCTATGAAAGGCAATGTTCTGGGGCTGGGAAGGTGGCTCAGTGGTAGAGTGCTTGCATTGTATGCATGAAGACCTGGGTTTGATTCCTCAGCAACACATAAGCAAAAAGAAAGAAGCCAGAAGTTGCCCTGTGGCTCAAGTGGTAGAGCGCTAGCCTTGAGCTGAAGAGCTGAAGGACAGTGCCCAGGCCCAGAGTTCAAGCCCCACAACCGGACCCCCTAAAAAAAAAAGAAAGAAAAAAAGATAGGCAATGTTCTCATTATCTGATTCAGGTAATTGTAACCCCTCTGTACATCACCTCTAAAAGAATAATAAAGCAAATTAACAATAATAAAAATCTCTACATTCCACTCAGCTGAGTCAATCCAAATTATAAGAATCTTCAGCAAACTTACTTTCTCATCTTTACCACCTCCTCCATCCTGTAGATTTAAATGGAAAATAAATGGCAAAAAATGAAATAGCTTTATTGCCTCTTTTGGAAAAAAGAATTAAATCAACTATCTAATATCTATTTGGCTGATCATTAAATAGTTGAGTGATGGTCTGCTAAGAGGCAGACCATCATCCTAATGGAGCTGTTATCCTGGGATTTCTTCTATAGCCAGATGTGCCCTGAATGAGGAATTTATTTATAATAAAATTTCTAAGGAATTCACTTATAACTGAAAAAAAATATTTCAGTGGTCAATCGTGAGCGTCTATTTGCTTTTCATATGACTAGCACTCAGACTTCCTCTACAGATAGGAATTTATTTTAGAAAGATCTACCCAGAAAAGAAACTGAGTAAAGGGGAGGGGAAATATGGTATACAGGATCTCCTGGAGAATTGAAGGCAATTGAAAAGCAGTGTTGATACATGTGAGTCTTATTTCTAAGACAAGTCACTACTGATGGTCAGGCCATGAAGTCTGATCACATGACTTGAACCTCAGTCCAACACCCTCAAGACAAACCTTAGGACATGATTTCACTGTGCTCTTCCTCCTGAGAGCCTCATCTCCCCGTGCTCTGGCTATGCTGGCCTCCTCATCCCACCACACAGAATCTTGGGGCTGAGAATCTTTCTTCTCTCTACACTTTTTGAACTGATTCTTTTTCCTCAGGTGCCTCTTGTATGGCCCAAGACACGTTTTCAGAACGTCTCTACCAGGTTCACTGATTTTGTTCTGAGAGATACTCTTTACATCCAGTAGGCTGGACTTTGAAGCTAGCCTTGGCAAGAAAGGCTGTGAGACTCTTATTTCCATGGAATCATTAAAAAAAAACTGGGTGTGGAGCTGTAGCTGAAGTGATGGAACATTAGCCTTAAGAAAAACAAAAACCAAAGCAAAACAAATATTCTCAGGGAAGAATCAAATGTGGAAATCTGGGGCTGGTGGCTCATGTCTGTAACCCTAGCTACTCAGGAGGCTGAGATCTGAGTATTGGTGTTCAAAGTCAGCCTGCACAGGAAAGTCTAATGAATCACCAAAATAGCTGGAAGTGGAGTTGTGGCTCAAGTTGTAGATCACTAGCCATGAGCAAAAGAGCTCAGGGACAGTGCCCAGGTCTAAAGTTCAAGCCACAAGACCAAACAAAAAGCTGGAAGCGGTGCTGTTGCTCAAGTGGTAAAGTGCTAAGCAAAAAAGCACAGGGATAACACCTAAACTCTGAGTTCAAACCCCAGAAGTGGCAAGGAAGGAAGGAATGATGGAAGGAGGAATGGAAGGAAGGGAGGGAAGGAGGGAGGAAGGAAGGAAGGAAGGAAGGAAGCAAGGAAGCAAGGAAGGAAGGAAGGAAGGAAGGAAGGAAGGAAGGAAGGAAGGAAGGAAGGAAGGAAGGAAGGAAGGACCTTACACAATATCACTGGAGAAATTCTATAATCCATGTGTGGTGACTAATGCTAGGTTAACTTGACCAGGCCCTGGAGAATGCAAATACTTGTTCAAGCATTCTGTCATCCAGGTTTCTTGATGAGATTAACACTCTGTAGACTCTCCAAAGCATACTTTGCTCCCTAGGCAGGATAAGCCTCGTCCAATCAGGTAAAAGCACAGACTGAACAGAAGCAGCAAGCCTCCCCCAGACACATGCTCCTCCCCCGGACCACCTGCTTCCGCTGGAGCATGGACCTCAGCAACCTATAAGCCAGGATAGGAACAAGGCTCTTCTGTGCCTCAGGTCTGGCATATACCCGGACCAGTGCACTGACTACAGACTTGAGGGGGTGAGGATAGAGAGGGACACTTGCATATTCTTTCTTTCTTTCTCTGTCTCTCTCTCTGTCTCTCTCTCTGTCTCTGTCTCTCTCTCTGTCTTTCTCTCTCTCTCTCTCACATACACACAGACACACACAGACACACACACATACACACACTGGTTGTACACTGGTGGGGAAGGGCCTGGGAACCTCTAGGGAGAACTTACTCTTAAAGGAGGTGTGATCAGATGACCTGCTTGGCCTGTGATCAAAAGCCTCATCCTGGGATGGGAAGTATCAAGCATCAGTAGACTGAAAGCAAATGGTGAAGTTAGGGCTCTCCAGAAATGGCATCTTGTTTCCCTGTAAACCGAAGTGATGATTCCATTTGTGTCCTCTCAGCTCAGATGATCTTCTTTTTAATTTCCCCCTGAACACAAGACAGAATTAATTTGCATGTTCAATTCACCCATAGACATTGTGTAATTTGATCTTGGCGAAGCCAGCCTGTGCTGAATGATCTGAGTAAGTGAGGAATTCTCAGCTTCCATATGGATCCAAGGAGCTACCATGCTCAGGAGTGCAGAGAATGTGCTCACCTGGGACAAGGCAGAGCATAGACCATTCAAACACATGGCGCCCATCCTCTCTCAGGCAAAGACAGATGAATCCGTCTACCCACCCTGAGTGATCATAGTAGACATGAGCCTCCATGCCTCTCATCTCCTGCCCTTTCTACAGCCTTCCAATCCCCAATCACTAACTTTGTTCAGAAACCCATGTACTATTATATACAATGTTGTTAGGCAAATCACTTTTTTTTCTAATCACTGCATAACTGGGATATTTTCTCATGTGATTAAGTACTTCATTATTTGGTGGATTTGAGTCACTCAGACTGAAATATCATAACACAATGAGAGTTTCCTTTTATTGGAAAGGGAAAGAATTCCTCCATGTCTGTTATCCTATTTAAAACAAAAACAAAAACAAAAACACCACGATGGATGTTCTTGAGCTATACTCTTTCTCCACGGATTTCCTGAGTTAAATAATTAGAGGCAATATCACTTCTGGATCAAAGGAAGTGTCTATTTGGAAGAATTTTGGAACACATGTGTACAGTTCTTAGAGATATCCTCATAGGCACATATCTTGGGGAGAGCATGTTTCTCTGATAGTGGGTGAGATGGATTCAGAAATACTTTGGGTTCCATAAGGCCATGGACAAAAGCTAAGCTTACAGCTCAGCAGTATTTATTAGCAATCTCATAGTCCTTAGTGGCAGCATGCCCTTGAAATATATGTGGTGTCTCCCTGGTCAAAGTTGTAGACTCTATCACTTTTTTTTTAGTCCCCCTGAATACTGTTAAAGACATTAACAAGAAACCGCTGGGCTGCTTGTGAAAGAGCCCTGAAGAAACCAAGGCTCTAGACACTTGAAAGCACTGGCCACTAGGGGGCAGTGGAGAGCCACAGACAGCTGTCAGGATGCCTGTAACAAGGTTGTTATATTTGAAACTTTCTTTCTCTTTCTTTCTTTCTTTCTTTCTTTCTTTCTTTCTTTCTTTCTTTCTTTCTTTCTTTCTTTCTTTCTTTCTTTCTTTCTTTCTTTCTTTCTTTCCTTCTTTCTTTCTTTCTTTCTTTCTTCCCTTCTTTCTTTCTTTCTTTCTTTCTTCCCTTCTTTCTTTCTTTCTCTCTTTCTTTCTTTCTTTCTTCCTTCCTTCCTTCTTTTCCTTCCTTTCTCCCTTCCTTTCTCTCTTCCTTTCTGTCTTTCTTTCTTTAATAAAATGTTATTGCAAGTCAATGCAAATGTTGGGTTGCGTGCAGCCTGTGGGGCATCAGCTTCAGTTTTAATTGGATGATTCAGGTCCGTCCATCTGAGGAGCACCCAACTCAGCACCCCCATCATCTTTCCTCCACTCCGTCCCCCGCCCCGGTTTGCCACAGTCATGGTCCTTTGCCTATATATAGCAAACCCACGAGTTTCAGTTCTGCCTTATCCAGCCCTGCCTGCCCTGCACCTGTGCAGACTAGTTCCCTTCAGACCAGATGTGCACCAAACTGGTTGCACATTTCTGGTACTTTCTGATCAGGAACCAAAGAACTTCGCCTTGAGTCCCAGGTCCTGTCATATCCTACTAGGAAATCTTGGTCACATCTACCATCTTCACCAGGTCTCAGTTTTGCATCAGGAAAATGGGTGTATTGGAATACATCTGCCACAGTCTCTATTATCATCTTCCTACACTTCTTTGATTCTACAAAAAAAAAAAAAAAAAACACAAGAGAGAGCCCATTTCTGGGTTCTGGTGCCTTATTCCTGTCATCCTAAGTACTCAGGAGGCTGAGATTCGAAGATCACAGTTCAAAGCCAGCCTGGGCAGGAAAGTCTGTGACACTCTGATCTCCAATTAACCACCAGAAAACCGGAAGAAGAGCTGTGACTCAAGTGCTAGAGAGCTGGCCTTGAGCCAAATATATCTCAGGGCAGCATTCAGGCCCTGAGTTCAAGCTCCTGCCCACCCCACCCCACCCACACAGAAATCATGTACTATGTGTTTGTGTGTGTGTTTGTGTGATGGTACAAAGACTTGAATTGAGGGCCTTGTGCTCTTGCTTAGCTGTTTTTTTTTTGATCAAGGTTGACACTCTACCACTTGAACCACACCTCCACTCATGATTCATGGTTCAATAAAAGGGCTTTAGTAGCAGCTCATAAAATGACATTACCAAGCACCAGAGGAAAGGGTGGTCTTGCTTTGTTCTCTCTAGCTTCTAGAAAACATTTAAACTCACGGAAAGTAGCAGACATTACTGGCAGCTGTCTGAAATGTCCAGCTTTTCCTTTGGATTTTTCTGTTCATCCTTTCACAGAGATCAGCTTTTTATTTTTTATTTTATCTGTGCCAGTCTTAGGGCTTGAACTCAAGGCCTAGGCAACCGTCTCTGAGTTTTTTTACTCAAGGCTAGCATTCTGCTACTTGAGCCACACAGCTCCATTTCTGACTTTATTTTAGTGGTTTATTGGAGATAAGAATCTCACAGACATTCCTTCCCCGGGCTGGCTTTGAACTTCAATCCTTAAATCTCAGCCTCCTGAGTAGCTAGGATGAGAGGTGATCTTTCTTTACCTGGGTTGCTGTGCTGGTTGCATGTTTTGTGTAATGTCTTACCAAGTTGCTTCATTCATAATAAGGAATCCAAGGCTGAGAACACTTAATTGGGATTGTGAAGTATGTGCATAAATTAAATGACAGCCTCGAGTCAGACTCCAGTATTCAAGTGTCACTCTTTCATGACATTAAAATACTCCTCAGGTACCACAGAAGCCTTCATTCCAAAATGAATACTCTGTGTAACTCATTAATGGATACAGAATAAAAAGAGAAATGAATCCTGTTACCTACCAAAAAGCTAGCTCAGCTCCTTAGTGATAGGGGAAAATAAATATTGCAAACACAGGTTTGAAATGAAATATTTTTTAATTTAATTTTATTTTATTTGTGAACATACTGTACAGAGGAGTTACAATTACATGGGCAGGATAATGTGTACATTTCTTACCAAGCATTGCAGCCTCCTCCTTTGTTTACCCTTCACATCCCTTCCCAGACTCCCCCCTCCCCCCAATCCTAATCCTTCTCCTTCCCCCCCATTCCCCCCCCAAACCGATGTTGTAAAGCTCGTTTTGGACATGACAACTTGTACTTCTCATTGTTGCAACTGGTCCGCCTGAATCCTTATTTTGTTCTTATGTATTTATTATTTATATATTTATTTATAATAATTATTATTATATATTTAATATATTTTTGTCAGGGGCTTGAACTCAGGGCCTGGGTGCTGTCCCTGAGCTCTTTTGCTCAAGGCTAGTGGTCTACTATTTTGAACCACAGCACCACTTCTGGTTTTCTGGTGGTTCATTGGAGATGAGTCTCGCAGACTTTCTTGCCCAGGGTTGGCTTTGAACATGCATCCTCAGATCTAAGCCTCTTGAGTAAGTAGGATGACAGATATGAGCCACTAGTGCCTAGCTCTGAATCTTATTTACAGAGGAATAAATTAAGACACATAGTCACTCCTGTCAGAACTTCTCAGAGCAAGGACCAAAGCCAGCATTTGTCCCCAGTGCTTTTTTCCTAATGTGAAGAAGACAGGTTCGGAGTTTCTTAGAGGGGTTGGAATGCCAGCCTCAATCCCCGACAGTAAGGAGGAGATTCTTCATCTGTGCCTGGATGGTTCTTCTAAAGCACAGGCATTTGGCAGTGAAGTGCTATATCCTGTCATGGTTACTGTATGGGTATAATGTGCTCCCTGATCAAAACACACACATTTGAATTCCAGTGTCATCTGACTCATTAAACCAGGGCACCAAGGTTGATACTCTTCAACTCAAGATAGACATGTCAAGGAAGTCCAAACTCATCTGAAGCAGCATTGGTTGGTATCTGCAGGAATGATATCAGACTAAAGAAATCTCTCAAGAGAAAATTCTACACTGCAAACGCCAGGCAGAGGAAATCTCGAACATGATATCACAAAAGCCCTCAAGTGTCACTTGATCACATTCTGTAATACTCCATTTACCAAGATCCAGCACCTAAAATTAACATTCTTTCAGAACCACTTAGAATCACCAACCATCTATCACTATGATTGATCTCTTCTGTCCATCCTCACATCAGGCCCTAAAACAGGGAGAGATCAATCATAGGGGCACAGCACCCCCTGCTGCCAGGTTTGCCACAGGACACTGTTAAATGAACAAAGAACAAGTGCTAATATTGGGTACCATCTTGGATTGGCTTGCATGGGCAATCTGTCTTTTACTGTGTTCTTTTTTATAATCTAAGCTCTGAGACTCTTTTTTTTTTTAATTGTATTTTATTTTATTTGAGAACATACTGTACAAAGGGGCTACAATTACATGGGCAGGATAATGCATACATTTCTTACCAAGCATTGCAGCCTCCTCCTTTGTTTACCCTTCACTTCCCTTCCCCGCCTCCCCCCTCCCCCCACCCAATTATACCCCCCTCCCCCCCCCCACACCGACATTGTAAAGCTGGTTTTGACATGACATTTTGTACTTCTCATTGTTGCAACAGGTCCACCTGAATCCTTAAACGACTTGTTTGTCCCCATCTACTCCACATGTTATATTGACATCAAATATAGTGAAAACGGGGGTTACACTGTGGGGGAGGGACATACAAAGCAACAAAGAAATAATCTTATAAATGCATTAGAAATACATGCATGAAAGAAACGAAAACATTAAAATACATATTTAAGGGTTCATTTTCCTAACATCACATTATCTGACCTTTTCCGCTTGACTCATACCTATACTAGATATTGCAAATAAGGGAAACCATGGGACCTATGCTTCTTTGGGCCTGGCTTACTTCACTTAATATAATTTTTTCCAAACCTTTCCATTTCCTAACAAATGGGGAAATGTCATTCTTTCTGATGGAGGCATAGAATTCCATTGTGTATATATACCACATTTTCTTGATCCATTCATCAACTGAGGGGCATCTGGGTTGGTTCCATATCTTAGCTATGGTAAATAATGCTGCAATAAACATAGTTGTGCTGGTAGCTTTAGTGTGGTCTTGTTTGTAAACATTTGGGTAAATGCCCAAAAGTGGGATTGCTGGATCATAGGGGAGATCTATGTGAAGTCTTTTGAGGAACCTCCATACTGCTTTCCAAAGTGGTTGAACAAGTTTACATTCCCACCAACAATGAAGTAGGGTTCCTTTCTGTCCACATCCCCTCCAGCATCTGTTGTTGTTAGAGTTCTTGATTTTTGCTGTTCTAACTGGAGTGAGGTGATATCTCAATGTTGTTTTGATTTGCATTTCTTTTATGGCTAGGGATGTTGAACATTTCTTCATGTGTCTATTGGCCATCCTTCTTTCTTCTTCAGAGAAGCTTCTCTTTAAGTCTTTCGCCCACTTATTTATTGGGCAGTTGTTTCTTTGAGGATTTGTTGTTGGGTGGTTTAATTTTTTGAGTTCCAAGTATATTTTAGATATGAGACCCTTGTCCGTTGTATGGCTAGTAAAGATCTTCTCCCAATCGGTGGGTTTTCTATTGATCTTGCCAGCTATGTCATTTGCCCTGCAGAAGCTCTGCAATCTTATGCAATCCCATTTGTCCAACCTTTCTTTGATTTGTTGTGCTTCCGGGTCTCTATGCTCTGAGACTCTTATCTCCAATTAATCACAGTGAAAGCTGGAAGTGAGCTCTGGCTTAAATGGTGGAGGGCTAACCTTGAGCACAAAAACTCAGGGACAGCACTCAGGCCCAAAGTTCAAGCCCTGGGATGGGGGAAAAAAAGAAAGAAAGAAAAAAAGCAAAGAAAAGAAAAGAAGGAAGGAAGGAAAGAAAGAAGGAAGGAAGCAAGGAATGAAGGAAGCAAGGAAAGAAGGAAAGAAGGAAGGAGAGAAAGAAAATTTCTTATCACAGGGACAGAAACAGGAATAGCAGAATTAATTGAAACCCACATTGTTCTATGCACATCACTGGAGAAAACCCACAGACTTTAGATTTCCAGAGTGGTAAACTACTATTCCTTTAGGAATTCTGCTCCATTTAAGGATGTGGTATACCGATTTGTTGTTGGCCTTCCATTCTCCCCAGCATCCTTCTATCTCCCATGCCTCCCTGCTCTGTCAGTAGATCATCTAGGCCCCACCCAACAGTCAAGAAGAAATTAGAGCACCTCTTTTCCCATGCTTCTGATTTTCAATTACATCAGTATAATGTACTTAAAAGTCAGTCTTGTATTTGGAAAGAGAAATCTAGCCGGGTGGTAATTTCATTGCTCTGTCAATTTTTAAAGAAGATTCTATGTAAGTGCAGCGATTGGCTCTCTGCCACACTGCCAGCCAACAGCAAGCTAGTGTCTATATGGACAAGGAGATGCCAGCAGAGCCCCTGGGTGCATACCACAGCTGGCAGGAAAAGTCCCTGCCTCCCTTCTAGTACCTTCTGGGACTTTGCAGGAGTTTCCTTTGGGATAAAACCTAGAATTAAACACAAAAATATTGAATTATTATCGTTATAATTATTATTATTATTGCTTTACAGTTTCCAGATGCTTTGCATCAAGCTCATAGCAAATAATGAGTCCAGCCCTACTTTCTACTCACTAACCATTCACACCTCAGAAGCCTCCTTTGTTACTAGCTGACTTTTGAGAGAAGTGAATTTGAGAGAAATTAGACAGTGTGAACAACATCTCTCTCCTATTTGATATCCCAGGCACAATCCCATGTTTGTCTGTTCACAGAGGTGACACGTTTGGTCCACTGAAAATGGATTGCTCCTCCACTGTCCTGCTTATGCTAATCATAGTCCTGCACATGTTTGTGAGAGAAAATGAAGGTATAAGCTGGCTGCTGGTGACTCAGGAGGCTTAAATCTGAGGAGCATGGTTCATCAAAGTCAGCCTGGGAGGGAAAGTCTGTGAGAATCTTACCTCCAATTAATCAGCAAAAAGACAGAAGTGGAGATGTGGCTCAAGTGGTAGAGCACTAGTTTTGAGCAAAAAGGCTTAGGAACAGTGCCTATGCTCTGAGTTCAAACAAACAAAAAACAAACAAAAACAAACAAAACAGAAAACAAACAAAAAACCCGGCTATGGAAAATAAATGTCAAGTATCTCCATCATTGACTAAAGCTGGAAATGGATAAGATTATCCAAAAATTTTCACTGCAAGCAAATCTTGGAACACAAGATTTAATGTGTAAATCATTTAGGGAAAAGATGAACCAGGGGAAATGATGGCATGATATTCATATTTGCATTACTCTATTAGTTCTTTCATCAAGTATTTGCTGGATGTTCATTTGGGGCCTGGTTGTAGACTACAGTATTGAAAAGCAAGTCCATTCTTAGCAAACTGCCTTGGTCTGGTTTAGAGCTCTCCATATCTCAAAGAAAAGGGAGCTTCAAGATTGCTTGCTTCAGGTCACACAGACTCGATGACGTCAGAATGTTCTAGAAAGTTCCAGAAAGTTCCCTCCAGTTGACAGAGGCCTCAGTGAGCCTGGGTCGGAGTGAGGGAGAGTCTGTAAGTCTTCAGTTCAGGTTAGACTTTAGGCTACAGCTTGAATCAGGGATCACTGGCTGCAATCAGAGGCCCACCTTGATAGAACAGGAGAATTCTCTGGCTGACAAGAAAATCACATTATCCATTGAGGATCATCTATGTTTTTATAGACCCAGGCACCAATGATTCACATCTATAATCCTTGCTAATCAAGAGGCTGAGATCTGAAGATACGAGTTCAAAGTTAGAAAAGTCCATGAAACATTTATCTATAGTTCACTGCCAAAATAAAAACCCATCCCACAACAAAACAAAACAAAACCCCCCTGAAGTGGAGCTCAAGAAGTAGAGTGTTAGCCTTGAGCAAAAGGGACAGCTCCCAGGCCCTGAGTTCAAGCACTGGGATCAACACACACAACAACAACAACAACCACAACAACAAGAGGCAAAGGAACAGAGATTGCCCTTTGTTCAACAAGGAGAAAAAAATATTTGCAGTAGACTGACCTGCAAGGAACACAAAGAACTATTAGTTCTTACCAAAGCTACATACCTCCTTCCTAAAATTCTACAGCCAGCCAGCACCAGTGGCTCCTGCCTGTAGCTACTCAGGAGACTGAAGTCTGAAAGTCAGCCTGGACAGAAAATTCCCTGTAAGACTCTTATCTCCAATTAACCACTCAAAAACCAGAAGTGGCACTATGGCTCAAGTGGTAGAGCATTGGCCTTGAGCTCAAAGAGGCTCAGTGATAGCACCCGGGACCAACACAGAGACACAGACAAACAGAAACACACACACACACACACACACACACACACACACACACACACACATACACACACACACACACACAATTTCTGCAACCACATTATACCCAAGTATAAAACCAAACCTCACCAACCTGGCCAAATGCTGGAATCCACCAGACAGCCCTCAAATAACATAGCTACCTTCGGCCTAGCCCAAGGGCTTCTGATGACACAGCCTGGGATTGGGTCTTGGCAGTGGGAAGCTTTTAAAATCTACCCAGTAGGTAACTTGACTGTGTAGCTAAAACTGAGAACATAGGGGCTGTAAGGTTTTCAGAGCAGTTTTCACAATCAATACCACATCCATCCATTTGCTATTCAAGGCAGGAGGTCTCTAACTTTACTATATATGAGAATCACCTGAGAGGACAGTGGTAAGTAGCTTTGGTAAGTGAGGGAGTGTCTGTAAGTCTTCAGTTCAGGTTAGACTTTAGGCTACAGCTTGAATCAGGGATCACTGGCTGCAATCAGAGGCCCACCCCCTGATGGGCCAGGTCAGTGATGAGAAGGAACGGCTGTCCACAGTGTTTTAAATAACATATTTCTGCTGGGTATGTTGGCTATTGCCTGTTATTCTAACCACTCAGAGAGGCTGAGATCTGAAGACCATGGTTCAACACCAGCCCAGACAGGAAATGTCTAATTGCATGCCTAATTACCCATGAGCACATGGCACAATGGCTTATTTAATTCTGCCTTGGCTCAGAGTATAGACAGGTCCCCATTCCAGTTGGAAAGGTTTCAGTCCTTTCGGGGAGGGGCAGGAGAAGATGGAAAGGGAGTTATTGAAATGCAGAAATCTTTTCTTCATTACTTTGCATCTGGCCATCTTTCCTTGTCTCAAAAACTACTCCCTGCAAATGAGGGGAATTTTTCACCTTTGGGTTTAGCTACCCATGATATGCTGGCCATGGCGCTGAGATCGGGGAAGAGCCACTTCCACTGCCTTGCTAGGCAGTGGACAGCCGTTCCTTCTCATCATTGACCTGGCCCATCAGGGGGTGGGTTGGCTTAGGAAGCTGTCAGGATGTGAACTGTCTCCTTCCTAGGTTCCTTCTCACTTTGTTGGAGTAGAATCCAGGCTTCACCCGCGCTGGAGAGGCAGTGAGTGTGAGCACAAGGCCAGGCCACCCCCTCCACACAGTGAGCACACAACCAAACCATAGTGCTGGTTAGTTCTTTTTTTTCCCCCTTCCCATCCCTTCCCATCCTCCCCCCAATCCTCCCCTCCCCCTCCCCGCACCAAAGTTGTAAAGTTTGTTTTCGACATAATGACTTGTACATCTCATTGTTGCAATGGGTCCGCCTGTATCCCTATTTAAATTATACCGACATCAAATAGAGTGAAAGCAGGGGTTATACTGTGGGGAAGGGACATACAAAGCTACAAAGAAATAATCTTATAAATGTGTTAGAAACAATCGAATGAAAGAAAAAAAACATGTGAATACATATCTTAAGATTCATTTCCCTAACATCAACTTATCTGACCTTTTCTGCTTGACTCAGACATATATTAGATATTGCAAATAAAGGAAACTATGGGACATATGCTTCCTTGGGCCCGGCTTACTTCACTTAATATAATTTTTTCCAAGCCTTTCCATTTCCTAACAAATGGGGCAATGTCATTCTTTCTGATAGAGGCATAGAATTCCATTGTGTATATATACCACATTTTCTTGTCCATTCATCTACTGAGGGGCATCTGGGTTGGCTCCATATCTTAGCTATAGTAAATAATGCTGCAATAAACATAGTCGTGCTGGTAGCTTTAGCTTGGTCTTGTTTGGGAACATTTGGGTAAATGTCCAAAAGTGGGATTGCTGGGTCATAGGGAAGCTCTATGTGGTGCCTTTTGAGGAACCTCCATACTGCTTTCCAAAGTGGTTGAACAAGTTTACACTCCCACCAACAATGCAGTAAGGTTCCCTTCTGTGTACATCCCCTCCAGCATCTGTTTTTATTAGAGTTCTTGATTTTAGCCATTCTAACTGGAGTGAGGTTGTATCTCAATGTTGTTTTGATTTGCATTTCTTTTATGGCTATGGAGGTTGAACATTTCTTCATGTGTCTATTGGCCATCCTTCTTTCCTCTTCAGAGAAGTTTCTCTGTAAGTCTTTAGCCCATTTATATATTGTGCAGTCGTTCTTTAAGGATTTGTTGTTGGGAGATTTAATTTTTTGAGTTCCAGGTATATTTTAGATATGAGACCTTGTCCGTTGTATGGCTAGTGAAGATCTTCTCCAAATCTGTGTGCTTTCTATTGATCTTACTAGCTATGTCCTTTGCCATGCAGAAGCTCTGGCATTTCATGCAATCCCATTTGTCCAACATTTCTTTAATTTGTTGTATTTCTGGGTGTCTACTAAGAAAATTTTGGCCTGTGCTAAGGAGACCTAGGGTTTCTCGTATTCCAACCTGTAATGTTTTAGGAGTGTCTGCTTTGACTTTGAGGTCTTTGATCCATTTGGAGTTGATTGTAGAGCAGGGTGATATATAAGGAGCTAGTTTTAGTTTTCCATAAGTGAGTAACCAATTTTGCCAGCACCATTTACTAAAGAGGCTGTCTTTATTCTATTTATTTAGTTCCCTTATGGAAGATTAGAAGGCTATAGGTCTGTAGGTGCATTTCTGGGTTTTCAATTCTATTCCATTTGGCCTGCCGTCTGTTATTGTGCCAGTACAAAGCTGTTTTGATTACTATGGCTTTGTAGTAGAGAATGAAATTTGGTATTGATATTCCTCCACCATTGTTCTTTCTGTTAAGGATCATTTTGACTATTCGGGGTCTTTCATTGTTCCATATGAATTGTTGGATTGCCTCTTCTATTTCTTTGAAGAATGAGGTTGGAATATTGATAGGTATCATATTGAATTTGAAAATAGCCTTGGAAGTATTGCCATTTTCACGATGATGATGTTGATCCTTCCAATCCAGGAGCATGGGAGGTTTTTCACATTTTAAATTCTCTTTTGATTTCCTTTTTCAGGTTTTTAAAGTTTTCATCATAGAAGTCCTTCACTTCTTTGGTTAAGTTAATTCCTAGGTATTTTTTGTGGGGTTATTACAAATGGAGTTGCTTTCCTGATTTCACCCATGCTTTTCTCATTGTTGGCATGCAGAAAAGCCATTGATTTTTGAGGGTTAATTTTATACCCTGCTACTTTGCCAAAGTTTTGAATCAGCTTGAGTAATTTGATAGTGGAGTCCATGGCCTTCTTTAAATACAAGATCATGTCATCTGCAAAGTGGGTGAGTTTTACTTCATCTTTTCCTATTTAGATCCCTCTTATGTCTTCATCTTGTCTTATTGCTGTAGGTAGGCATTTTAATACTAAATTGACGAGAAGTGGAGAAAGTAGACATCCTTGTATCATTCCTGCGTTAAGAGTAAATGGCTTTAGTTTTTCACAATTAAGTATAATGCTGGCTGTAGGTTTGTCATATACAGCCTTTATTGTATTGAGGAATGTTGCCTGGATTCTTAATTTTTTCCAAAACCCTCATCATAAAGGGGTGTTGGATCTTGTCAACTGCTTTTCTGCATCTATTGAGATAACCATGGGCTACTGATGCTCAGCTAAGAACATTTTTATAAAAGAAAGAGTATAAAAAGTTTCAGGAATAGTGCTCTCAGAGGCCCATACAGTGGTTCGATAAGCCCATAAATATAGTCAAGCTGAAGGCATTATGCATGTCCAAGATGTAAAGCTGACCTGAGTTCTCATGTTTCCTTTTTTTTTTTTTTTTGTTCAGTCATGGGGCTTGAACTCTGGGGTTGGGCACTGTCACTGCGTTCTTCAGCTTAAGGCGAACACTGTACCACTTGAGCCACAGCACCACTTCCGGTTTTCTAGTGCTTTATTGTAGATAAGAATCTTATGGACTTTCCTCCCTGAGCTGGCTTTGAACCATGATCTTCAGATCTCAGCCTCCTGAGTAGCTAGGATTACAGGCATGAGCCATCGGAGCCTGGCTGAATTTTCATCTTTCTATGGCACAATTGAGTTCACTTAATTATAAGTGAAATAGATGTTGCTTTGGGACTCTGTAATTGAGTGATCTCTTAACTTTATTCAGCAAGTCATTCAGAAGTTTTTCATATTTATAGTACTTCTCAATTTCCAATGCATTTTTTAACATACATTATTCCAATGGAGTGTTATCAGAGCTACCAGGTCTCTTCAGAATATAGATGAAGACACTGAAGCTCAAATCATTAGTACTTGAGTGCAGAGCCAAGGGTTGGGAGAACGTGGAATGTCTAAGAAGTTTAAAGTCTATATAACAGTTTTTCTCAGAAAAAAAGTGCTTCAATAATGCTTCACTAATGACTAATTCCACCTGTGATCTTAAGTAATCAAGAGGCTGAGATCAAAGAACTGTAGCTGGAAGGCAACGAGAGCCGGAAAGTCTATGAGACTCTTATTCCCTTTAACCAGTAAAAAGCAGGAAGTGAGCTGTGGCTCAAATGGTAAAGTGCTGGCCTTAAACCAAAAGCTAATGGACAGCACCCAGGCCCTTAGCTCAAGCCCTAGTACTGGCACGTGAACACAAAATCTATCTCCCTAAGAATAAAAGTCATAAGTCATCACCCACCACATTGACCTATATTAGATTGAGGTAAATAGCAGTTTCCTTGGAAAAGTCACTGGCAGCTTAGGTATCAATCAAAACAGCCATCAGAAAGTAAGCATTATTTTTCAAAGTATGCCAAGTCATTGCTTTTTATTTCTACAATAATGGCCAAATGCCAATGTAATTATTTGAGAATATGTAAGAGTGATTGTGCAAGTGCAGAAATGGAACCTGCAAGCCTTTATTAGTTGTGGATGACATAGGATAGCAAGAACTAAGTTGCATTCTAATTTCTATGACATGACAGATATTAATAATCAACCATGATGCACTTCCTCATAGAATTCAGATGAGGCATTCCTGTTCTCAGTTCTGACTCAGTTACCAAGTAATTGTTCAGTTGTTTATTTACCATCTTGTTTTCAGAAATCTGCACAGAGGACCCATCTCAAAACCATACTTGAATCCACATTTTATTTTGGAAGTCATATGTAAAACTATTTTTAAAATATCTTATGCCAGAAACCTGTAAACAAAATAGGCCACATAACTATAATCTGTGCAAAATTATGTCAACATTTCCAACATGAAATTTGCAGACCTGCAGACTCAATATATAAAAGTGGCACTCCCTTCATAATTGCTAAACTTTCCTCTTGAAAGGTGTGTCTGTTAAGTGCTTGTAGCAATTGTGGAAATTAATTTTATTCCATGGACCCTATGGAGTCAGGCATTTCCTTACAAAGAAAATTTCACCGTGGCGTTATTCATTGTGAGTCTTTCAGAAACCAGCAGTTTCTTTCACAAAGTGGAATGCACTGCTTTAAATTGGAAGCTCAATCCTCCATAATTAGACCTTGGGCACTCAGTGTAAAAAAGCAGCCCATGACCAAAAATTGTTTTAGATTTAAGGATGTGTTACTCTCTTAAGAGAGCTTTCTCAGAACACATTTACTTCTTGCCCAAGCTCCATTTTTTTTAACCTCCAGCTCCTAACTTCCTTTTTTATTTTTTTTGATGCTAGAACTAAGGCTTGAACTCACAGCCTGGACACCACTTCTCAGCTTTTATCTTGAGCGTGGAGGTCTACCATTTAAGCTACAACTCAACTTAACAGCTTGCTGGTGGTTAATTGGAGATAGAAGTCTCATAGACTTCCCTTTTTAGGCTGGCTTTGAACCATGATCCTCAGATCTCAGTCTTCTGAGCAGCTAGGATTACAGCATGAGCCACCAGTGCCTGGCTGCAACTGATGACTTCTGAGCATATATGTGTAGATAGATAGATAGATAGATAGATAGATAGATAGATAGATAGATAGATAGATAGATAGATAGATAGATAGATGATATAGTTGTTTTTGTTGTTGTTGTTTTAAATTGCCTCGAAATTATTCCATCACCAAGTCTCTATTCTTTGTAGTTAGAGTCACTAATTCAGTGAAAGTGACACTTAGATTTTAAGTTAGGAATCTGTTGGATAGGAGTCTTCTCCTGACACTTTTCAAAGTAGGTTTATCTGTAACTTGGTCGGAATTGGTGGCAAGCAACAGAAACTCAAGTCTAAATGGCTTTAGCAAAAAAAGGAGTTTTTCATAGGCATGGGTTTTAAAGGCAGAGCAGGTAGGTGGAGACAGTGAGAAGGAAGTGGAAGCCATAATAAAGGCTTAGTAAGGGTCATTGTTTGGGAAGGCCGAAGTCAGGCCTCCTCCTCCTTGCCCACAACAAGAAGCCCTGTGCTGAAAACTGCACTGGTCATCTCTTCATCAACCTTTTCCCATAGAGAGAGGCCAATAAAGCAACATAAAAACTGCCATCTATATACACCCACCTGCCAGCTCTATTATATGATTCATCATTTATTTGATTCATCATTTATCAGTGTCTACCATGGAGCAAAATCTTCAGCTAGACATTTTTGTTGTGTTGTTGTTGTTGTTGGTCATGAGGCTTGAAATCAGCTTGGGTGCTTTCCCTGAACTCTTTGGCTCAATGACAGCACTCTCTCACTTTGAGCCACAGTGCCACTTTTGGTTGTCTGGTGGTTAATTGGTGGTAAGAGTCTCACAGACTTCCCTACCCAGGCTGGCTTTAAATCACATCCACAGATCTAACCCTCCTGAGTAGCTTGGATTGCAAGTGTTTTCTCGCACCCATGACTAGAAAACATTGATACTTACAAAATTCTAAAACTGGGTGCTGGTGGCTCAAACCTGTAATCCAACTACTCAGGAGGCTACAATTGATCTGAGAATTGCAGTTCAAAGCCAGTCTGTGTAGGAAAGTTTGTGAGAGCCTTATCTCCAATTTACAAGCAAAATCTCTTCAGAAGCCATGGTCCAGGTGGTAAAATGGTAAGAGTCAGCTTTGAGCAAAAAAGCCAAGGGAGAGAATGAGGCTCTGAGTTCAAGCCCCAATACTGGCACAAAATTCAAAAACAAAAGAGACAAGTGCCAGTGTCTCATGCCTATAATCCTAAATACTCAGGAATCTGAGATCTGAGGATTACAGTTTGAAGCCAATCCAGGCAAAAAATTCCACAAGACACTCATCTGCAATAAACTATTCAGAAAAAGCTGGAAGTAGTGCTGTGGCACAAGTGGTAGAGCCCTAGCCTTGGGAACAGAGTCTCAGAGACACTGCCCAGGACTGGCAATGAAAAGGAAAAAGAAAAAGAAAGTTGAGCAAAATGAGTAATAAGGGGCTGGGAAGGTAGCTCAGTGGTAGATTGCTTGCCTTGCATGCATGAGGCCCTGGGTTGGATTCCTCAGCACCAAATAAGCAGAAAAAGCTGGAAGTGGCACTGTGGCTCCAGTGAGCTGAGGGACAGTGCCCAGGCCCAGAGTTCAGGCTCCATGACCACCTCCCTAAAAGAGTAATAATAAGGGCTGGGAAGGTGGCTCAGTGATAGAGAGCTTGCCTTGCATGCCTGAGGCCCTGGGTTCGATTCCCCAGCACCACATAAGCAAAAACAAAAAAAAAGCCGGAAGTGGCGCTGTGGCTCAAATGGTAGAGCGCTAGCCTTGAGCTGAAGAGCTGAGGAACACCACCCAGGCCCAGAGTTCAGACACCATGACCGTCTCCCCCCAAAAAAGAGTAATAATAATAATTAATAGATGTGTATATATACCACAATAATCAATTATAAATGATGAAAATAGAAAAATATTCACTTGGTATGTATATTATTCTCTCTTCATATGTGTGTCTATTTATATACGCATATATAAACTCACCTATATGTAAGTTTACATGCTTGTATATATGCAGTTATTTTTCATATATGTACATAACTATAGGCAATTGTTCTTATGTAAATATATGCATATGTGTAAACATAAACACATATGAAAATATATACATATGTGTTTATATACACACATCTTACTAGAAAATATAGCTAACTGATAAAATTCCCAGAATATTTATTTACTGAAAGCTTTTGAAAGAAAAGAGCTGACATATCACATTAAAAATAATTTGACTTGGGCTGGGAAGTTGGCTCAGTGGTAGGGTGCTTGCCTTTCATGTATGAGCCTCTGAGTTCGATTGCTCAGCACCACATAAGCAGAAAAAAGCCAAAAGTGGCACTGTGACTCAAGTGGCAGGGGACTGGCCTCGAGCTGAAGAACTGAGGGACACCACCCAGGCCCAGAGTTCAGCCCCCACAACTGACAATAAAATAAAATAATTTGACTTTGTAAATCTGACACCTCTTGCTGTGGAGTTGTGTAAGAGGGTAGGCATGCAGACTGCACACATGCTATGTTTGGTGGTGGCACCAGGACTTTTGCAGTTTGGGTTGCTCAGTTTGGGGCTGGAGGCAGAGAGCTTTGTTTTTCGGTTGTCACTTTTGTTGGCTTCATCAATTTAGAAGTGGTCAAGAACTTGAGTTCCTAATGTGTAATTTTTGAATACGTGTGTGTGTGTGTGTGTGTGTTTGTGTGTGTGTCTGTGTGTGTGTGTGTGTGTGTGTGTGTGTGTGTGTGTGTGTGTGTGTGTGTATTTGTCTATAGAATCCCAGCATGTTATTTTGGGTTCAGATCCAGGAATGTCATGTTGAAAATGAAAGTGAAAGTGTAAAATCTTTTGCTTCCTTGTGAAATGGCATTGTGTGTGACAGAGGTGCTGATTATTACTCTGTAATGACTAATGCTGATGGAAGGACTGCTTACCCTTTCCAACCTTGCCCACTCCAGCACCAGGCCAGCACATTTATTCTCTGTGAATGATGTGTTTTTCTGGTCTCTACAAGAGACTGCATTGTTATCCGAGAGTGTTTTGTGAGATCAGTGTAATGCCAACAGTTCTTTCAAGCTTTCCACAAGCAACAGATCATTGCATAGCCCTGAAATAGTCTCAGAGAGTGGTAGGGGCCTTATCTGCTTCTTTTGTTGGTGTTCTTGTTGTTTTGTCATTGGGGGAGTTGGTGTGGAGCTTGAACTCTGGGCCTGGGCGTTGTTCCTCAGCTCTTCAGCTCAAGGCAAGCCCTCTACCACTTGAGCCAAAGCCCCACTTCTGATTTTCTGGTGGTTAATTGTAGAGTCTCATGGACTTTATTGCACAGGCTGGCTTGGAACCGTGATCCTCAGATCTCAGCCTCCTGAGTTCCTAGTATTACAGGGGTGAGACACCAGTGCCCAGCTCATCTTTCTCTTTCTCACAGAGAACCTGAAGCCACCTCTGCTACCTTGGGTCAGTGGATGATGTGTGCACAGAGCTGACCACATAATGGTATTCTTAACAGTTTTTTTTCCTGTCCTTTACTTTCTTTTTCTTTCATGCTGATATTGGAGCTTGAACTCATGCTTAGGTGCTGTCCCTTAGCCTTCACTCCTTAAGGTTGCGGCTCTACCACTTGAGCTACAGCAGAGTTTTAGCTTTTTATGGTCAATTGGAGATAAGAGTTTCATGGGCTTTCTTGCCCAGTCTGTCTTCAAACTGTCAACCTCAAATCTTAGCTTCCTGAGGGACAAGGATTTAAGGCATGAGCAACTGGTGCCCAGCTGCATTTACTTCTCTTCCTCAACTTTCTCCTTGTACTCTGCCTTAGAGATGGATCCTCCTTAGAGGATCTGCTCTGCCTTTTTGGAGGGTGATTGAAGAAAATTATTTCATGGACTTTTTTTCCTGTCTCAGATACCTCCAAATCATGATCCTCAGATATCTCCTGAGTAGCTAGGATTTCAGACATGAGCCACTGGTACCTGGCTTTCTATTTTAATTTTATTTTATTGCTAGTGCTGGGGGCTTGAAAACTAGGACATGTGCTGTCCATTAGGTTTTTTACTCAAGGCTGATAGTATAGCATTTGAGAAACATGTTCACTTCCAGCATTTGGTTGGCTAATTGGAGATGATACTCTCCTCTCTGCAGCTTTTCTCCCTAGGTTGATTTTGAAATGGGGCCCTCAGATCTCTGCTTCCAGAGTAGCTAGGATTAGGTACATGAGACACTGGTGCCAGATATCAGTAGTGCTTCTTGAGAGAGGCACATCATAGATATGAAAAAGAGGGGCATGAGTCATGTGACTACTGGATTGGGGAGAGTGTCTATCAGGGAAGAAGGGTTTATGAAAATAGGACAAAGCCTGTGAATGTGAGGGGAAAGGGATGGAAGGGATGTGAGGGCTGAGTAGTGGCAGAGATGAGTATGCTATGATGGATCCTGGAGGCATAGGGTATCCTGAGGGCATTACTGCTAATAAACTAAAACACCATTGAGCCTTGAGCAGAGTGGTGACAAGACCGCTCTTATAAAGCATCATCCTGACATTCAGCCATTGATAATCAGTTGCAGAAGAACATAGGTGGAGGTAGTGAACCCACTTAAGTTACTCATTTGCCATGTGAAGAATCGATACTGACTTTTAGTATGAGACACACACACACACACACACACACACACACACACACACACACACACACACACACACAGAAGTTGGGGCTGAGGAATGGGGCACTTCCAACTCTACAGCATGCTGCCTCTTCCACCTCAAGAGATGCTCACTTCCAGGTGTGGACACTTGCACATGTGCTTGTGAAGACACTGGTAGAGTTATGCAGAGAGCCTGAGAGAACAGATAGAACAGAACAGAAACAGAATAATTTAGGACACCCCAGAGCTCATAGCAGAGGCACCTATACCAGACTGAGAAAGGAGGGAAGATTAGCTAGAATGAGCTGCCAGGATCCAGACCTAAATGATGAAAAGACATTAGTAACTGGGAACAAGTAGCCTTAGGAGGAAGTAGTGCAAAAAGTCAGAGCAACAACATGTGGGAAGTTCTGAAGCGAAATAAAGGAGAGTTTAGAAACCAGTCCAGAGTGTGAGCAAGGAAATGGAATATCATCATAACCATGAGGGGAAGAACAAGTAGCCTAAGGAGAAAATAGTACAAGAAGTCAGGAACCAAACCATATGCCCCTCAATGGATGAATGGATCAAGAAAGTATGATATATATTATATACATTATATATTACATATATAATATATAATATGTATATAATGGAATTCTATGCCTCCATCAGAAAGAATGACATCACCCCATTTGTTAGGAAATGGAAAGCCTTGGTAAAAATTATATTAAGTGAAGTAAACTAGGCCAAAAGAAACATAGGTCTCATGGTTTCCCTTATTTACAATAACTAGTAAATGTCTGGGACAAGTAGAAAAGGTCAAAAGCTATGTACATATGACCAGATAAGATGAAGTTAAGTGAAATGAACCCCAAGATATGGACACAAGTGGTTTTTTTCTTTCTTGCTATTGTTTCTAACATAGTTTAAGGTACCATGTGATTTTTTTGTTGCTTTGTATGTTCCTCCCCCATGGTATAACCCCTGTTTTCACTGTATTCGATGTTGATATAATTTGGGGACGGGAAAGGAAAAAACGAAATGTTTAAATAATAATACAGGTGGACCCATTGCAACAATGAGATGTACAAGTCATTATTGCAAAAAACAAACTTTACAACTTTGGCACGGGGGTGGGGGGGTGTATGGGAAGTTATTGGAAGGGGAAACAAAGGAGGAGGCAACAATGCTTGATAAGAAATGCATTCATTACCTTGCTCTTGTAACTGTAACACCTCTGTACAGTATTTTCACACAAAAAAAAGCTTATTAAAAAACAAAACAAAACAAAGAAGTCAGGTCAACACCATGTGGGAAGTTCTGAAGTGAAATAAAGGAATTTGGAAACCATTCCACAGTGTGGGCAAGGAAATGGAATTTGGCTATAACCAGGAGGGAAGAAAACCTGAAATATATTCTTATTCGTAGGAGTGGCAGGTCCTGTGATCCTTTGTTTGGTCTCTGATTACTAGATATTTCTTTCCACCTGTAGAGTAAGTGGAGTAAGCCAAGCTGTTTCACCACAGCTTCTGCAGGGGCTTGGGGCCTATACTTGTCCCACAGTGGGATTCGGCTGTTTCAGCATTTACATGTAACCTAGAGTCACATGTGCAGGCACCACCTTATGTAAGTAGCCTGGAGAAGTGGGTGAGCATGCATGGCCTTGAGAGGCCATCTTTGCCTCTTTTGCAATGCACTCTCTAAGTACTTAGCTTCTTAGGGCATCAAGTACTATTTCTCATGACTCTGTGGGTTTACTTGTCTTAACTTTGTTCTGATTCCTGCGGTGTGGGTTGAGATCACTCTAATGGCCCAATTGCACAGCCCCATTCACTTTCTTTTAGAACACTGAAGCAAGCAGTTTAACCCCAGCAATGAGAAACTTAGTTACAATTGGCCACTAGCCAAGAACGTGCAGTTTAGCCCAGGCTGTGTCGAGGCCACTTTACTTTCAACACAAAGGCACATGCAGCAGAAGTGTGGCTGTATTTGGAGATTTGTTTCACATCATCAAAAGAAGGCTGGAATCCACAAACTGAATATAATTACAGGTCTGACAGCTAGGAGGCAATTAACCCTTCTCTCATTCCCCCTTCCTCTCCGCCAGCTGCAAAGTGTCATTTTTTTCTTTCCTTCCTTCTTGTCCTAATTAGACACATGCAGTAGGGTGAAAAGTGGCCCATGAGAAATTAGAACAATTACACCAAAACCCCTTTGATCTCAGGGAGATGGAGGGGAGTTTTTGCTCTTGGACAGGGAGGAGCTGGGTGTGGTGTTGGTGTCACAGCCAGACTGTGGCAGCCATCTGCCTAGCTCCATGATTTGGGTATGTTGCTTAGTGTGTCTGTGTCTCCACCTTTTCCAGTTCCCAGGGCTCTGTTGCTCTTATCTCAGAGGAAAATTCTATGTGGCACTACTTAGAATGGCAAAGAAAGCATCATTCTTTGTCTAAAAAATGGTTTCTTTCAAAGGTAGTGATGAACTGGCTTGGAGACCTAGGACCCAGAAATCAAGAGGATACAGACTTCTTTTAAAAAAATAGTAGGGGCTGGGAAGGTGGCTCAGTGGTAGAGCGCTTGCCTTGCATGCCTGAGGCCCTGGGTTCAATTCCTCAGCACCACATAAGCAAAAAGAAAAAAAGCCGGAAGTGGCGCTGTGGCTCAAGTGGTAGAGCGCTAGCCTTGAGCTGAAGAGCTGAGGGACAGCGCCCAGGCCCAGAGTTCAGGCCCCACTACCGGACCCAAAAAAAAAAAAATAGTATGTTTACAGCCAGGTGCCAGTGACTCATGTCTGTTATCCCCACTACTCAGGAGGCTGAGAACTGAGGATTGCAATACGAAGCCAGCAGGACAGGAAAGTTTGTGAGAATCTCATATCTACTAAACTGTGAAAAAAGCCAGAAGTAAAACTGTGGTTGAAATGATAGCCTTGAGCAAAATAAGCTCATGTACTATGCCGAGGCCCTGAGTTCAAGTCCTGGCACTGGCACCAAAAAAAATTTAGCTAAGCAGACTGTCAACTCACACCTGTAACCCTACCTATCAGGAGTTTGAGACCTAGAGAATTGAGGTTCAGGGTCAACCTGGAAAGAAAAGTCCTCCATACTCAATTTCCCATTAACCAGCAAAACACTAGGCTGTAGGACTGGCTCAAGTGGTAGAATGTTAGCTATGAGCAAGAAAGGATCAGTTGAAAGGATCATGGTTCAGGGTTAAACCTGGCAGACAAAGCTAGGCATGAACCTCTGAGTTCATGTGTGGAGAGCTGCGGGAGCCGACCAAAGATGGCGGGGCCGCATGGCACGGCCATGACCTAAAATGGCGCTGGCTTCCGCCTTCCGCCTTCCCGATGGCGAGTGCTCTTTGTGAAAAACAACTCCTTATATGGCTATGGCTTGGCTACTGGCTGGCTTCTGTGTTTGTGACCCTATTGGTATTTGCCACGTGGCACTTCGGGATTGGCCATCCAGGAGGCTTATAACCAGAGTGCGGGTGCGGGGCGAGGGAGAAGCAGGAGAAGCTAGCAAACAAGGTTCCTGAATAAACTGCTTTGAGAAGAATCCCGGGTCGTGTCTTCCTTGCTGGTCGAGGTGGATGCGGCATTTATGCCCCAGTAGGCATAAAAGAAATAAATGTTCATGCCTGTTTTTACTGTTACTCAGCAGGCAGAGAGCACTATCACAAGTTTGATGCCTTTCTATATAGAAATAGCAAGGTTCTTGAAAACAGAAGGGTCTGTGGGACGTAGCTCAAAGTAGAAATGTAGGAGAGTCCTTGAATCCCATCTGTAGTACTGAAAAATGATCATGATGATAAGAAAAGTTTAAATGAGATGGTAAGTATGAATGCACAGCTTCTCATGGAAATTGTCCCTTTCTCTCCACATGAGCTCCTCAAGTGCAAATACAGGCTCAGCAAACAGGCTCCAGTCCCTGGTCTCCAGCCTCAGGCCTTCAGTCCCTGGACAATTTCTTGAAAGCTGTTACAAAGGACTCCAATACCCCAGGTGGAAGGCAGTGGCAGAATGTCACTTCCTTCCTGGCTTTCTTCAGTGTCACACTGAGTCTTTTCCTTGTTTATTCTACATGTTAGATTTGCTAGCTATTTGTTTTAATCATTAGAAAAACAACCACCAACAAACAACCTGCAAGGAGAGATTAAGCAACCAGGGAAATTTAGAGACAAAGTAACTTTTCCAAGTCATGGGCTAGCTCTCAAGATGGGGCTAGAAGGCAAACTTCCTCAATCCCAGCAGGAGTTTTAGATTGGTAATTAAGCTCCTCCAGAATTCCTTTCTCCTACTTAAAGATAATTATGGTCCCAAATCTCATTACATTAACTGCATAACTATTCCATCTGTAAGTTCCTTGTAGAATCACTACTACGACTACTACTAATAATAATTATGCATTTTAAATGTATCTTTTGTTTTTTTCCACAGTGCTTTTTTTGTTGTTGTTGGTCCTAGAATTTGAACTCAGGACCTGGGCTGTGCTCAAAGCTATTCTCTGGGCTCTACCACTTGAGCCACAGCACCATTTCTAGCTTTTTGTGTTTATGTGATGCTAAGGAATTGAACCCAGGCCTTCATGAATGGGAGACAAGTACTCTACCACTAAGCCACATTCCCAGTCCCTCCACAGTGCCTTTTGATCCATCCATCAGGGTTGTATTTCTTTCTTAAACTAACACCTTCAGTTTGTATTGTTGCTGTGGTTTTATTTATGTTATTTGTTTCTGACATTGTCACTTGCTGTCTAGAAAACTATAGAGGTTAATCATATGTGAGATATTTTCTGCCACGCCACTGTGGTTGAGGCTATGCACAAATACCAGCTTTATAGCAAGCTGTATGAGAATTTAAAAAATGGTACATGAAAAATAAATACCTAGCACTTCTGTGATTTAATATGCATCTTGTTCTTCAGACTGCTTTATAAACTGTTTGACTGTGTCATTTTCCTTATGAAATTCGATGTTCCTTTTTATTTTATTTTAAAAGTGACTATTTATTTAAAAGAGACAATTGGATGATTAATTAGATGAGAGTGTCAAACAGGAAACCTGTGGCTGAACAGTCTTAGTTTACTTGCTTTGTGTCTACAAAGCGTGGCTGGAGAAATTGGAAGTGTAGTGTGAGTTGTAGAGTTTTGGCTTCTCTTGGGATATCTGCAGAGCTGGCCAGCATGGAAGCATTGCCCTAAGAAGTATTGCACTGTGATTGGTGGTGGTCCTAGCATGTGTGTAGTCCACTAAACAATAATGGGCTGTGATTGGTGGTTGTCCTCTCAGGGCTGGCCTCTATCACTTCCATGGTATACTTGTTCATTCATATGTCTTCTCTGCCTGGCTCATTAATTATATCCATGACCTTCACCTTTCTTTACTCTCTGCTCCTGGGATTTGATGCCTCTTCCTTCCATCTTCATAATATCTCCCACATTTAAGGAACAGAACAGGTGTGATGACACCAGCCACTTATAGCCAATCCTAGCTATTTCAGTAGGTTAAGATATGAGGATCATGGTTCAAAGCTAGTCCAGGCAGGCAAATCCCAAGTAACTCTTGAATTCACCAGCAAATAGCTAGATGTGGAAGGGAGGTATTGCTCAAGTGGAAGAGTGCCAGTCGTGAGGAGAAAAGTCAAGTGAGAGTTTGAGGCTCTGAGTTCAAGTCATAGTACTGGCATACCAAACAACAGTATTGTTGAGGGAGAGGGAAAAGGGAGCAGAGTGCCAGAACCCTCACTCAGTCACTCATAGTATCTTGGGAGCACTTTACTTGCATTACATGTCTTGATTCCAAATAGGACCAGTTTCAGAACAGTATCCCAAATATCTTGCATATGATTCATGGTAAACTAAGCTCATGAGTTTTAGGGTTTTGTTGCCTGAGGCTAAATGCACACAAAGTAGTAGTAGTTGTACTTGTAATTATGTTATTAATCAGTAGGCATGAATCAATAATCAGAAGTCACAGTGAAGGATGAACAGTAATGTTTGAATGAACAACTAATGTTTCTTGGATACGGTCATGCCTTATCACTCAGGTTGCAGGGGTCTTCACATGCCCTTCCCAGTGACTTAGCATGACAATTACATCTTAGCTTGTTCCTTGATGTGCTAAAGGAGAGGGAAATGTGACAATGTGGAATGTGCCATCTTCCAAAAGAACACAAAAGAACAACCCGAAAGCAAAAACACAGATCCATGTGTTCTGTAGCAGTGTGAAGATCACATTTTACCTTCTCTAGATAAAAATGAGAAGCAGAGGGACAAGGAGCAGTGGTTTATGGAGCAATACCCCATTGCCACCTCTAAATGAACTCCACCTTCTCTTGCCAACCTGAAACAAGCCTGCCAAGCCACCACAAATCGACAGAGTTCTTTTCTTTTCTTTTCTTTTCTTTTTCTTTTTCTTTTTTTGCTAGTACTGCGGTTTGAACTCATGTCTTCATAAATGCTTATCCAGTTTGTTCACTTGACTGGTGCTCTACCAGTTGAGACCTATCCCCTGTTTTGCTTTTTGCTGGTTGCTTTGGAGATGAAGTCTCTCGGACTTATCTTTCCAGGTTGGCTTTGAGCCATTGTTCCTTGTATCTCCGCCTCATGAGTAGCCATGATTCCAAGGATGAGCTGTCAGCACCTGGATCACAACTAGTTTTACAATGTTCATTAGGAGGAGGACCAAAGACACAGAAAGATTAAATCACTTGTAGAGATCATAGACATAAAGGGTCATCCTGACACAGGAGCCCCCTTCTGTCACCTCTACAAATGGAGGCCTTGATTCCATGGCCTTTGCAACACTTCCAACACAGATAGCATCTTATTTAGAGTGGCGTTACTTTCCACATCTATGGGGATAATTCAGTATGAACCTGGCACTCTTGCTTGCCTCGTAAACTGTGGCCCTAATTACTAACATAGATGTTCTCAGTCCTCCCAAAATAAATACCATGAAAGCAAAGATTATGTCTGTCTTTGCTATAGACAATACCCTATGACCAGAAAAAAAATCTGCACACTTAGTAGGCAATTTGAAAATATTTGTCAACTAAATATATGTTTTTAATATAACTAAGTGAATGTTTTAACACAGGAGAGATTGTACATGTCTTAAAGGCAGCATATGTGTTTTGAGACCTACCTCTTTGCCAAATCAACTCAGGACTCAAAGTCCCTGCAATTGCTGGGTGAGCAGGGAGAAAAGAGCTTCATGAAGCAGCACCATAGGTCACACCAAAAGCCCTGTGTCAGGCCCTGTCTCAGGTCCTCCGGGGAGTTTGTTGTTGCCTACATGTGACCACCAGGTGGCAGTGCATGGTCCTTCAAGCCCGGAGCTGATTTTATTCTGTACAATGCATTCTGGCAGCGTTTGCTTGTTCTTCTTCTTCGGAGATGTCTTTATGGTGCTTATGAGTATGGAATGAGATTGCTTTCTAAGTACTGCATAGAACACTAATTGCATTCTTGTTCTTGCTGAATATTTAAACAGTGAGGCTGAGAATTGGGTTCAGTTTAGTAGAGCTGACACTGACATCATGCACCATGGTAGGAAGACCTGTTTTACAGTTTCCTCTTTAAGAGTCCAGTTGGGTAAAACCCATCTATGCATGGAAGGCTCCTGACTGGCCTAGGAACAGCACCAGACTTCATGCATTAGGAATTTCTTCTTTTTCAGGCTTAAGGAATTACTTTTCAAATAGAAAATGGGAGACTAGAGTCTCAGGAGCACAGCTAAACCTTACTTCTGGGTTGAGGCCTCTCTTCCCTCTCTTCCCCAAATAGACTTGTGTGTCTATTTGGCTGTGTTCTTCCTTGCTGTGACACAACTGATTTCATGACCTTTGGAGTCAGGGTGGGTGAAGATTCTCCCCTTTGGCTCTTCAAATGTTGTTCATTTGCTTTGGAATTATACATAGTCAAATTGAAATTATTTCTCATATTTCCAAACCAAACAACAGAAGGGATAATTTCACTGTGTGACCAAGGTAGTTGAAGGGTTGAATTTGAGATGGTGCTAAGTATGAACCTTGGGAAGAGATCATGAGATGCAAAGGAACAAGGCCCTACCAGGTATTCCCACTTCCTGCCTTTCCTGCTGTCTGTCTGTAGATGACTTTGTGTGTTTATGAGTTTTTCCCTGACAAATATTTTTGCTTTTGTATCTTAGCCACTCTCTGACCTCTGAATATCCCAGTCATATGAGTGTAGCTCATGGGGGCAGCCATAACGTGTGAATTCAAAGACACTTTTCTTAATTGCTTTTCTTAATTGCTTGCTCTGCAAATGGCATCTTTTGTAGTACAGCTCCAACAAGAAGTAATGGAACTCAGAGGGAGTCTAAGATCCAGATTGTTACTGAGAGGTTATTTCTCTAGATTCAGAAAACGCATCTCTTGTCTGGGACTCAGACAATGTTCATTTTACAAGCTTTTCATATGATTTTGATTTAGGTGACCCATGAGCCACTGTTTTGGCAAACAGTGTCATTCCCCAAAGATTGCATGTAACAAGAGGAAATCAAAGGAATTAGGGGCTCTAGCATTTATTTAGTACCAGTTTTCTGTTTTCTTTTCTTTTCCTTTTTATTTTTGTCAGTAGTGGGCCTTGAAATCTGGGCCTGGGTGCTGTCCCCAAACTCTTCAGCTCAAAGGTAGGGCTCTAACACTTGAACCACAGCGCCACTTCCCATTTTCTGGTGTTTTTGTTGTGTTTTTTTTTTTTTGAGATAAGAGTCTCATGGACTTTCCTGCCCAGGCTGACTTTGAACAGTTATCTCAGATCTGAGCCTCCTGAGTAGCTAGGATTAGAGGGGTGAGCCACTGGCACCCCATTTACTTAGTACCTGTTTTAACTCTGTCACTGAGTTGAGCATGAAATATTCTTGTTACTTTAGCTTGAGCAGATTCCATCCACTGTCCTTTGGCTTAATTTATTTTTTAGGAAAACATTTTTAAATGTTTTATCTTTATTGAAAAGAGATGACCTGGGGTTTATGATTATATAAGTAAGGTAATGGGTACATTTGTTTTTAAACACTGTTACCCCATCCCTATTTTCTCCCTCTTACCCATCCCTACTCCCCTTCCCCACAAGTTGTAAAATTCATTTCCAACTTAGTGTCAAATGAGTATGGATGTTGCATTACTTAATCCTTTGTCCTGCTATTTATATAATTCCCTTTCTTTTCCAAAGACTGAATAACTTATATACATACACAAGGTACAGAAAATTAAAAGAGGAAAAAAAGAATAACTACATACAAGATATAAAAAGAACCTCTTGTTTCTGATTCATGGGGTTCATGTTGTTATGCTTCATTATGTATAGTCCTATGCACTTAGCAGTTTCGGTATCGAGAGATTGTTAAAGAGTATCATAGACATATTGTGGTTCTTAAAATGAGGGAAACATGGATCATTTTAATATATATTTATTGTAAAGATACATGGGTCAATATTTAATAGAACCAGATCTCATTGACTATGAAATAATTCTCCTATAACCTATTAGTCTCAAAGGCTAAAACAGCTATAATAACTGTCAGTCAGGTACCCAAGTGGAGCTAGTATGTAGAGAATATTATCCATCTCTAGAGAATGTAGACACCTTTCTGGGCCTCAATGCAAGCTCCATTTGTTGCATGGTTTTCTGGGTTCTTTATTTCAAGTAAAGCTCAACACATTATTTATTTTTAATGTAGATGTGCACTGGTTTCCCTAAAATATTGGTGGCAAGAGTAGGCTTAGGTAAATATAGTGTAGCCAGAATCAGGTTGTGGTTGATGAATTGATAATCCCAATCTAATCCTTGGTGGGTAGGGTTCGTTTGAGAAGAAAGTGTGTCACCTATGTAGTCAGGAGAATTTATTTTAGTCTCAGTTCTATATGACACGAGTTCTGAGACCTCACTTCTCTAAGTATCAATACTCTATCTGTGGAGAAAAATGATGCTAATAGTGCTTTTTCACAGGACTGCCTCAAGGCTAAAATGAAATACATGTCAGTATCTCTTTTCTCTCTTTTCATTTCTTTCTTTCTTGACAGATAGTATAGCACCCTGTTGACCTCTGTTGGCCTGAAGCACATGATCCTCCTGTATCATCAGCTTTCCAAGTTCTGGGGTTACAGGCATGTACTAATATGCCTAGTTTACAGATCAGTATTTTCTTTTTTTGAATTCTTCACAAGCAACTCTCATAATGTTTGACATATCCAGGTAACAACTTAAGTAAATATCACCTGTTATTTGCTTGTTTTATTCACTTTTAAAACTATCTGAACAGTCTGAACAATCTACCTTGCTGCTCTCATTCAAGGAAATACTTGTAGAAATCTAATTTCAAGGTAATAATGCATTTCCTTACTGTGTGATAAATAGAATAATATCTCAGTGAAGTTTGGCTATAGGTTTTTAACCATCCAGTCATAAAATTAATGGACTTGTATAAAGTAATCTAACCTACAGCTTTGAGCTGAAGAGCTGAGGGGCAGCTCTGTCCAGGGCCAGAGTTCAAGCCCCATGACTGACAAAAAGATCAACAACAACAACAACAACAACAACAAACAAACAAACAAGCCGGGTGCTGGTGGCTCATGCCTGTAATCCTATCTATTCAGGAGGCTGAGATCTGAGGATCGCGGCTCAAAGCCAGCCCAGGCAGGAAAGTTCGTGAGACTCTTATGTCCGATAAACCGCTAGAAAACCGGACGTGCTGCTGTGGCTCAGACAGTAGAGCACTCGCCTTGAGCTGAAGAGCACAAGGACAGCGCCCAAGCCCAGAGTTCAAGCCCCACGACGAAAAAATAAATCAGCATAGGTCTTATAAAACTCAATACCATAACATGTATTTAATGTCATAGCTTTGATTCACATTGATTTGTACATAAACATTTCAGTTCCTTAGCATGTCATTTTAGTGTTAATTCAATAAACAACCATATTTTAAAATAGAATTTTGCATTACATGGTTGGTAGGTCTTCAAAGTTCTGAGGATGAAGTTGGATGTTTGGAGAAATAAACTACACATTCGATTCATAAAGGTTGTTTGGTGGGTCTTTTTTATTTTATTTTTGTGGGGCTTAAACTGAGAGCCTCACATTCTCATTTGCTTTTTTGGTCAAGACAGCTCTCTTCTATTTGACCATTTTCTAATTTTGTTTTTCTTGTGGGCTACTTGGGGATAAAGAGTCTCACGGATTTGTCTGCCCAGACTGGTTTCTAAGCATGATCCTCAAAACTCAGCCTTCTGAGTAGCTAGGATTACAAGCATGAACCACCAGTGTTGAACACTCTGTGGGTCTTTATTCAACCATGACACATTGAGTACCAATGTAGAATCACTGTAGAAAACAAATTGAGTCCTTAAGAAGCATCAGTCTGCAGGAGGACAAAGGTCATTGAAAATAATATGTTTACTTCCAGGTGCTGGTGGCCCTTGCCTGGCTGCAGAGGAGGCTGAGATCTGAGGATCACAGGGTAAAGCCAGCACAGGTGGAAAAATCCTTGAGACTCTCATCTCTAATGAACCATCAAAAAGCCAGAAATGTTGGCGTGTGTGGTTCAAGGCTTAGAGCACTAGTCTTGAGTGAAAATGCTAAAGGACACTCCACCTAGGCCCTGAATTTAAGCCCTAGTATACATACACACACACACACAGAGTATTATTAGGTCATGAGAAATGTTATTAAAGAAAAACAACAAGGTTTTCATCTGGGAGCAACTCTCTCAACTATGTGGTTGTTTTATTGAAACCAGAGTTCGGAGAAAGAGACATGATTTTATCTAGGAGAAAATTCAGGGCCAGTGTATGCGGCCCTGAGATGGGTGCTGGGGGTGTGGGTGACTCAGTTAAGAAGACAGGAATAGCTAGAAGAGAATAATGAAGAGAACTGGCGGTAAGGAAGGGTATCATAACACAGAGACATTTCATTTTCCTTCTGAAATGAGTAGAAAGCCATTGTGGAGTTCCAGGCAAGAAATACTTCTTAGTGTGATAGTGTTTGAATGAGAGTAGGAATGGGACTATTTAGGGACTGTAGTTTGCAGGTGTGGGAATAAGGATGCACTGCATTCATGTGGATTGCATTAAGGTAGACACAGTGGTATATTCTGCATGCAGTTTAACAGCCTAACAGGTGGTATTTTGTGATGGCGTGGATAAAGCATAAAAGCAAATAAAGAATTCCAAAGTGTGTGAGAATGGAAAGAGTGCTGGGAAGATGACAGTACTGATTATGAGTTTTATCTTTGCTGGATTCATCAGGCTTTTTCTATCCATATGTTTGCTTCCAGAGCAACCTTCTCCCATAGGTGGCAAAGCTCAATTAAAATTCATGCCTCCAGTGTGGATATAGATGCTGTGGCCAGTGCCCAAGGGGCCATGTTTGTTCTAGTGGCAAAAAGCAGCAATTGAAGAGGTGAAAAGATATACAGGCTAATGCTTGCTTTTTTTTTTTTTTACATTTCTTGTCTTCCACTTGTTCCTCAGGAATACTGATACACAAGCTGTGCCCTCAGAAAAAAACATTTCCCAAAATGTTCCACCATATGGAGTGAAATTGTTCAACCCCAATTGAGTTATTTGTCTTTTGTCTGCTCCTTTTGTCCCTTAGTCCCATAAACCTAATCATTTTTGATTTCCTGGATGCTGGTTGACTCTCCCATTTCTTTTCTTCTAAACACCGTGCCCTTCATTATAAGAAGTAGGCTCCTGTGTTCCCAGTGCCCCCAAACTCATTGCTTGTCCTCCTTCCACAGCTGAACAATCCCAAGTGTCATTGAGCTGAGTTCATGGAGCTTTCTGAAGCTAGGATGCTGAGATTTGGAGCTGGAATGTCACAGAGGTACATGGAACCATTTCTCAATGCTGCACTCTACTGATGCACAGATCTGCTTTTGCAGGTTGCATTAACAAAGATCATTTTGCTACCTTTGCTAAGAATAAGACAAAATGAGCATCATGCAATTGTCTTTTACTCTGGAAATGCAGGAAGAGATTATGGGTTCTTTTTGTTGGTTTGTTTTGTTTTTTGGGTCCGGTCATGGGGCCTGAACTCTGGGCCTGGGCGCTGTCCCACAGCTCTTCAGCTCAAGGCTAGCACTCTACCACTGGAGCATCAGTCCCACTTCTGGCTTTTTCTGCTTATATGGTGCTGAGGAATCGAACCCATGGCCTCATGCATGCAAGGCAAGCACTCTACCACTGAGCCACCTTCTCAGACCTGAAGAAGAGATTCTTACTCTGGTCAATTCCTGTTTCAGTGTGTGTGTAAGGTGGGGAACTCCTTGTGAGCTGCCATCTAATGTCACCAAAATTGAGATTTTAAGTTACATTAAAAAAATTAGTAAAGTCAATGCATGTTTCCCCTTCTATTGTGGATGGTAGATTTAGCTTGTAAACTCATCAGTAAATATGGTTGGTGGTATGTATGTATATACAAATGTGTTCACTGAAATATGATGGATTGAAGGGAGAACTCAAAAATGTAATTCCTTAGAAAGGCATAGCCAGATTTTAGCAAAATGAAACACTAGGAAGCAGGTACTGGAAAAAATGGGTGGAGTCAAGAGGAAAATTGTGAACAAATAGCAAAATGGGGGGAAATGCAGTCAAGAATCCAATGCATCTGCTGCAAAATTAAGAGTGAGGGAAGGGCTGGGTAGGGAAGGGATGGGTTGAAAGGGGTGACATGGATCAAGATATATTGTATTCATGAACTGCTTTGTTACATGAGAACTCCTTTGTACAACTGAAGAATAATAACATTCAAAATTGTGTTTTCAAGAAGATGCTGATCAAGGGTCTCTAGATGGATTTTTTCCCTGAAAGTTACATTAAGTGCTTCTAAGGAATATAATCTTGAACAATTCTTACTTTTGATCAATTTTATTTTGATCAATTTGAAAGGAATGAGGTCAAGTAATTTCTGCATTACCTTAATTAATCCAGCAACATTTTTGAAGTACTTAACTATGCTTGTAGATTATGCCAATGTCCTAAGAAGGGGGTGTGAATACAAATGTGAACTGTCCACTTCTTTTTCTCCTAAGAGAGAGGGCATGAACATTTCAGCATAGGGCTGGATATTAACTCAGAAGCCTTTGTAACCTATGTGGTTGGTCTCTGTCACATTCCCTCTGGCTTGCTGTCATGATGGAAAAGCTCACAGTAGGTACATTAATGAGCCGACAACCGTCTAGGGAACTTGGTTTACTAAATTAGGTGGAAGGATGCATTTCGTTTACTGGCTACAGTGCACCAGTTGCTTAAAAACTGGATTGGAGTAGAGGAAACAAAATAGAAACCATAATGACATGTCTGAGAACACCAAAGAGCGGCTACTTGGGGATGATTCTTTCACATGATCTGGTAGCAACAGTGCTTGGGAAGTCTTCCTGGAGAAGGTGATATCCTAGAAGATTCTCACAAATAGTGATATTGGGGGAAGAACTGTCAGACAAATGATTGGGGTATGAGTGTTAAGCATTTCAAAATCCCACCAGCAGAGTTGAGAGGTATGTGGAGAGAATTATACACTGTCTTGAATTTCTACAGGTTAAAGTAAATGACAAAGCCAGGAGATGGTGGCTTCCACCTGTAATGCTAGCTACTTAGCCATATTTAATTTAAAAGAAGACAGGCCATATGTTAAGAGAGCAAAATGAGGACTAAATAGTGAGCTTGAATAAAAGGGTAAGAGTTTGCAAATGTACCAGGAAGGATGGGGATGACAAAAATGTATAAAGATCATATTAAGAAATTATGAGCTTCTTGGACTGGGAATGTGGCTTGGTGGTAAAGTGCTTATCAGCATGCATGAAACCCTGGGTTTGATTCCTCAGTACCACATAAATAGCAAAAGTTAGCAGTGGCACTGTGGCTTAAGTGGTCAAGCACTAGCCTTGAGGAGAAAAAAAAGCTCAGGAATCGTGCCCAAACCCTGAGTTCAAGTCTCAGGACTGTCAGGAAAAAAAGAAAACAACAAAAACAGAGAAATTACCAGCTTCCTCTCCTTGAATTGTAGAGACTCCAGTTTTCACAGTAAAATGAATTTTCACAGAGGTGCTTGGCTGCTTGGTTAGAAGAGCAGACAGAAGACTGTCGAGTTGAACCAAGTTCATGAGCTAACACCTGGGGAGAGAAAGCAAGAAAGGATTAGTCTTATGATTCTGGGATACATCCTCATTTTTATCTCCTACCATGGGACTTTTAAGCCCTCATTAACGACAGCTTGGAGAGAAGTTTCCCTTTTCCTTTTTGGTTCCAAGGCAAATCAAATCCCTACTATCACCCAATATTTTCTTTTCTTTCTATTTGGACTTGATTCACTTGATGATGGACTGCACCAGAAACTCACCATGACACTTGAACAAGTAGAAGTGAGTGGGAATGTGCATGGTATCTGCAGGATTAAAAAATACAAAAGCTGTGCAACATTCAGCAGTGTTTCTGGCCAAACAAATAGCATGATCATCCCTCTGCTGATGTCCAAAGTATGAGAAGGTTGAGCTAGGAATGTAGCAAACTGTCCGCCAGTGTTTGGAGTGTCTACATCTTTTAAAAACACTCTATTTTTGGATATACAAAATTGAAGAAATGACATCAGTGGGCCTAGTTTCTGGACAAGAAACCAGGAGTGTGTGTTCTTGCTCAGTTCTTTGGATCAGCCCTGGTGTTTTACAAACTGAGCCATTAATCTGGTACGGTATTTTGGTGATTAGTGATAGCGTGTCATAAACGTTGCTGCCCAGGATGTTTTGAATTGTGATCCTCAATGTTTCAGCATCCGGAATATCTAGGATTATGGGTATGAGACACACATTTCATATTCTTAACTCTAGAAGGCCAGTATGTGGGATGAATGAATAAATGGGTTATTTCTTTTCTGTTTACTGTTTCACTATATAGTAGATCTTGTTCCATGTTTCCTGGACTTTTCCAAAGTAGCTTATGCATTTCAGTAGGAAGAACTTAAATGCATGCATAGCCAGAAACTATCCCCCAATCCCCACTCACCCACCCCCAATACTAGAGCCTGAAATCAGGGCTTAGGGACTGTGTTTGAGTTTTTTTGATGTTGTTGCTTGTTTTTATTTTGCTTAAAGCTAGCATTGTACCACTTGAATAACAGCTCCACTTCTGTCCTTTTGGTGATTAATCGGCAATAAGTGTCTTAATGATCTTTTCTGCCTGTGTTCACTTCAAACTGTGATCTTGAGTATTTAGGGTTATATGAGTGAATTACTGGTACCCAGAACAAACATTTTTTAAAGACCATTCTTATTAGCATGTAATTAGTTGTCTAAGGAAAGGTCTCGTGATAGTTCCATACTTGCATACAATCCATTTCAGTTAAACATTCTCTTCCATCACTTTCTTTTATTCCCTCCTTGAAACAAATGTAGGCAGGCACTGGTGGTTCATACCTGTAATCCTAGATACTCAGAAGACTGAGACTGGAGGATCTTGATTCAAAGCCAGCTGGGACAGAAAATTATGTGAGATACTTATCTCCAATTAATTATCAAGAAGCCAGAAGTGGAGCTGTGGATCAAGGAATAGAACAATAGCTTTGAGCAGAATTGCTAAAGAACAGGGCCTGCTGGATCCTGAGTTCAAGCACCCCTCCCCGCCCCTCTCTCCAAACCAATATCAACAGGTTTCATTTTTCTATTTTAATACACTCATAATTATTTGTATCGTATTTGCCCTCATTCAGCTTCCCTCCTGGCCTTCCCTCATATTTTGTTTTCCTGTCATTCCTTTTGTTTTCATTTTTTAGTGTAACTTAACAGTGAGCTTTCTATATGCTTTTTCACCAGTACATATATTATAATTTAGTCAGATTCACCTCTTATATTATGCTTTGTTTCCATACCCCTCTACCAGCACATTCAGTAGGTTTCAGTGTGTCTCCTTACACCATCTTTTTACATAGTCACAATGTATTTAATCTTATTTGTACTCCATCATTCTCCCTCCCTTTCATCCCCATATAGTTCCACATTGAAATCATGTTCTCTAGTCATGTCTAGAAAAATATGCTTGTAACTAGATATGCATATCTTTCTAAGTCTAGATGGGTGAAAAAATGTGACACTTGGTTTTGGATCTTGGCTAACAAATCAGACACATCCTCCCTCCCCACCTCCCATCCTCTTTTAGAACTGTAAATTTATTTTGGCTTTCAGGGAAAGCAATGAACATAAATCAGTAATTGCTTGCTTGCATTCTTTCATAGATTAGTGGACACGAGTGTGGTTGGATCTGGGTTCAAATTCTAGATTCCACTCTTAAATACCTGACTTGTAATTTTCAGCTGTGTAGGTGTTTGAATAATAATAAAACACCATTCTTAGGATGATTATTAAGAGTAAAATGAAATGGTGTAGATAGCCTTAGGTCATCTTTACACAATAGGAAACCAAGATTTGGAGATTCCAAACATGCTGTGTAATTATTATCTGCAACAGCAGGTAACTTTTTTTGCATTCCAAAAGCATTACAGATGTGTTCTTACAGATTTTCGATATGGGAAAAGCAACATGTAAGAACTGATTCATAGGCACTTTTTTTTTGGTCATGGGGCTTGAGCTCTGGGCCTGATCTCTGTCCCTCAGTTCTTCAGCTCAAGGACAGCACTCTACCATGTGAGCCAAAGTGATGCTTCCAGTTTCCTGAGTGATTTGTTGGAGATAAGAGTCCCACAGACTTTCCTCCCAGGGCTGGCTTTGAACGGTGATCTTCACATCTCAGCCTCCAGAACAGCGAGGATTAAAGGCTTGAGCCATCAGTGCCCAGCACATAGGCAATTTTATAAACACTCAAGTACTTGAACTATTCAATCAAGTCAATTGACTGGAATGGAAAAGGTTGATATATTGCCTGCTCTGTGGGAGTTGTTATTTGTGTGTGTCATTTATCTCTTTGATTTAGAAAGCCTGTGCTTAGTCATCTCCAGAAACACTTATCAGAGACACACTTATCAGAGATGGGTAATCAAGCCAGGGCCATCCCCAGATGTTAGTCAGCGATACTGTGAAACTCATTTTCTCAGAGCTCACTTACATCCATCACTCTTCTTTGGGGACAGGTCTCTGCAGAGATACAGTACCTGTGACTCTGTGGCCTTGTCTGGTATCAAAGTGCTCTGTCATGAAAAGCCTAGCCAAGGACCTCCTTTTCTTTTTTTTTTTAAATTTTATTTTATTTTATTTGTGAACATACTGTACAGAGGGGTTACAATTGCATGGGCAGGATAATGCGTACATTTCTTACCAAGCATTGCAGCCTCCTCCTTTGTTTACCCTTCACATCACTTCCCAGCCTCCCCCCTCTCCCCCCAATCCCAATCCTTCTCCTTCCCCCCTTCCCCCCCCCCGCACCGACGTTGTAAAGCTCATTTTGGACATGACAACTTGTACTTCTCATTGTGGCAACAGGTCCACCTGTATCCTTAAGCAACTGGTTTTTCCCCATCTCCTCCACAAGTTATACTGACATCAAATATTGTGAAAGCAGGGGTTATACTGTGGGGGAGGGACATACAAAGCAACAAAGAGATAATCTTATAAATGCATTAGAAACACATGCATGAAAGAAAAAAATTAAAAAACATATCTAAGGGTTCATTTTCCTGACATCACATTATCTGACCTTTTCTGCTTGACTCATACATATACTAGATATTGCAAATAAGGCAAACCATGGGACCTATGTTTCTTTGGGCCTGGCTTACTTCACTTAATATAATTTTTTCCAAGTTTTTCCATTTCCTAACAAATGGAGCAATGTCATTCTTTCTGATGGAGGCATAGAATTCCACTGTGTATATATACCACATTTTCTTGATCCATTCATCTACTGAGGGGCATCTGGGTTGGTTCCATATCTTAGCTATGGTAAATAATGCTGCAACAAACTTAGTTGTGCTGGTAGCTTTAGTGTGGTCTTGTTTGTAAACATTTTGGTAAATGCCCAAAAGTGGGATTGCTGGGTCATAGGGGAGTTCTATGTGAAGTCTTTTGAGGAACCTCCATACTGCTTTGCAAAGTGGTTGAACAAGTTTACATTCCCACCAACAATGAAGTAAGGTTCCTTTCTGTCCACATCCCCTCCAGCATCTGTTGTTGTTAGAGTTCTTGATTTTTGCCGTTCTAACTGGAGTGAGGTGATATCTGAATGTTGTTTTGATTTGCATTTCTTTTATGGCTAGGGATGTTGAACATTTCTTCATGTGTCTATTGGCCATCCTTCTTTCTTCTTCAGAGAAGTTTCTCTTTAAGTCTTTCGCCCACTTATTTATTGGGCAGTTGTTTCTTTGCGGATTTGTTGTTGGGGGGTTTAATTTTTTGAGTTCCAAGTATATTTTAGATATGAGACCCTTGTCCGTTGTATGGCTAGTAAAGATCTTCTCCCAATCCGTAGACTTTCTATTGATCTTGCTAGCTATGTCATTTGCCCTGCAGAAGCTCTGCAACTTTATGCAATCCCATTTGTCCAACCTTTCTTTGATTTGTTGTGTTTCCGAGGACCTCCTTTTCTTTGCCCCATCTTTCAAGATGGAAGTTAAGATTTCTATTTCACAAAGCAAAAGGCCATGCTATTTGGAACCAGTGTCTGCTCCTCTGTGCAGTAAAGTTCAGAATGTAACATCACCTCCAGTTGACCTTGTTACAGTTGGATACATTTTACCAAGGTGATCGCATCCTATTTATGGCCATTGTTTCAAATACTGCAGGGCACTGGTCTGCAGTGGAAAGATAAGGCAGCCTTCTTCTGTTGCATGATAAGAATGAGGGACTTTGCTGGAGGAGACTGTCTGTTAAGCCATCAGAGGCTTGAAACAATCGACTTTTTGCCATTTGGGATTGGTTTCTGCTTAATCTGTAAGAATGTCCATCTGCCCCCTTTGGATATTATTTTCTCATTTAAGAAGTTGTGCCCAGCTCATTAGTTGTCTATTTTTATTCAGAAACAAAAAGAGAGAGATTCAAAACCTGGACATAAATCATTTCCAGGCTTGACTACTTCCCGCTCCTTGTCATGGAGCCTTCTCCATAGACTCCTCACACATGGAGTTGTTTTGACCACAGCAAAGGATGAAAGAGAACGAGAGAGAGCCAGAGAGAGTGAGAGAGTAAGAGAAATATCGCACTGTGAGAGTAACAGCTATTTATATTGCAAGCTGAGAAGTAATATCTCTCATTTCTTCCACGTTCTATTCACTAGAACCAATAAGCTAGATGTGGCTACATCTAAAAAATGAGAGATTGCAGGCAATTGTCAGTCCTGGTGTGGTTTTTGACCTGGGATTAAAGGGACCTGCACAGTTAATCCTCATATGTCCTGAAATGAAGGGATAATCTATACCTCATCTATGCTCTTGTCATATCCAGTGCCTGAATGAGTCTGTGCCCAAACTTCATGGTCTTAGAGAGGGTTGGGTGTGCCTGGCACTGGTTGAAGCCACCTCAAGACTAAGGGCCACTTAATGGGACAGGAAAAAAAGGAAATTCAGAATAGAGCTTAAAAGTTAAAGAGGACATGAAACAGCCTAATGTATGTGAAGAGTCTAGAATCAAGGGAGAACTTTATGGAAAAGTTAATGGTCCAGTATTCTCTGCATTGGGAATTTGTCATGCCAGTGTACTCCTGTAGTACTGCCAATCAGAATGCTGAGGCAGGAAGAACATAAATTATAGAATAGCTTGGGCTATATCACCCAATTCTATCTCAGAAAGGAAGGAAGAGACAGACAAAAGGGAGGAAAAGTGCAAGAAAAGAGAAAAGGAGGAAGTAGTAAAGAAAAGGTAGGGGTAAACAGAGGAAAGAAGGAAGGGAAGAGAACAAAAACCAAGAATAGGGAAAAAGTATATGTTGGGATGTCTAAATAACCCTCATGTATGACTCAACAATGATAAATGTCAGCAACTACTTATGGAGACTTTTTCAAAAAGAAAGAATAAAGTAGTATGGAGGAACAGCTCTCTGAGATTCTTCTGTGAGTGAACTTACTGGGTGCTTTTGGGGTCATAGGGGAATGGATTTGGAACTAAGTCTTGCTATGTAGCCCAGGTTGGACTGGAACTCACTATATAGGCCAAGCTATCCTCAATCAATAAACTTCCTGCCTCTGTCTTCTGCATTCTGTGTTTGTGAGTATGGCTTTATTACACCCAGCTCATTTTTAATGCTGCTGTTCTTGCCAGTCCTGGGACTGGAACACAGAGAATGGACCCTGTCCCTGAGCTTTTTTGCTTAAGGTTAGCTCTGTCCCACTTTGAGGCACAGGGCCATTTGCAGTTTCTGCTGGTTAATTGTTGAGAAGAGTCTCATGAACTTTGCTGCCTAGGCTGGATTTAAACAGAGATCCTCAAATCTCAGCCTCCTGAGTAACTAGAATTACAGGTGGGAGCCACCAATGCCTAATGCATTATTAATTCTTTTCCTTTAAGAAGACCTGTGAGATAGCTGGGCAGTGGTAGCGCATGCCTGCAATCCTAGCTACTCAAGAGGCTAAGATTTGAGGATAGCAATTGAAAGAATGTCCAGGTAGGGGACTGAGAAGGTGGCTCAGTGGTAGAGCATTTGCCTTACATGCCTGAGGCCCTGGGTTCAATTCCTCAGCACCACATAAGCAAAAAGAAAAAAGTCAGAAGTGGTGCTGTGGCTCAAGTGGAAGAGTGCTAGCTGAGCTGAAGTGCTGAGGGACAGTGCCCAGGCCCAGAGTTAAGGCCCCACGACTGGACACCCCCCCCCAAATAAAAGAATGTCCAGGCAGGAAAGTCCATTAGATTCTTATCTCCCATAAACCACCAGAAAGCCAGAAGTGGCACTGTGGCTCAAGTGGTAGAGAGCTAACCCTTAGCTGAAGAAGGGGTGGAGTGAAGTGGACCACTTACCTCGAACCAGCCCTACTCTGGGTGGACATTACATGCATGCATGGTCACACACCCACAGGGACTAGGAGGACGGAGATCCATGCAGCCAGGGCAAAGAGATCCTTGGGTTTCTTGTGCCAGCAGCAGGTGCCCCACCAGCTGCAGGAGGATGGTAGCAAACATGGCCTGGGTCCTGAGACTGTCGGTGGACACAGTGGATGCAGTGGAACCAAGTAGCCTCTGGGCAGAACCGGAAGAGGATGCAGGGCAGACTCCGAGCCTCCTGCTTCCTTCTTGGGTGGCCGCTATGGTTGTGTGCTTCCAGACTCATCTGGGACTGTGCGCATGTGTGTGCGCATGCGTATCCCTCACCAGCATTTGTGCTCATGCCCATTGCACGTTTGTACTGTCACAGTTTGTGTGCATGCGTGCCCTTCCTTCACACTTCCTGGTTGGGCTTCTATATCTCCTGAGAGGCTGGAGGACCCATGACTGCTGGAATCCAGAACTGAGGTGAGACTTTCCCAGATTGTATTGGAAAACATCCAGTGAAGGATGCAGCAGGGCAACCTGCTTGGTTGGAGCACTATCTATAAAGTAGATTTTGTACTCTGTTTTCTAGTGAGCTTTGTTCTTTTTTTTTTTTTGCCAGTCTTGGGGTTGAACTCAGGGCCCAGGCACTGTCATTGAGCCTTGCTGTGCTCAAGGCCAATGCTCTACCACTTGAGCCACTTCCAGCTTTCTGCTGTTTATGTGGTACTTAGGAATCGAACCCAGAGTTTCATGCATATGCTAGACAAGCACTGTACCACTAAGTGACATTCGCATCCCTTTTGTTAAACCTCCAGCTTATCAGGAGGTTTAGAAGCCCAGCCCAGAAGTGTGAGGGAAGGGCATGTGCACAGGGTCAAGTGAATGCACATGCAATGCGCATAATCATGCACGCTGGTGTGGGACATGCATGCACAGCCACGCATACATGTACACCCACCTGGATGAGCCTGCATGGGTATGACCACAGTAGCCACCCAAAAAAGAAGCGGGAAGCTGAGAATCTGCCCTGCATTGTCTCCTGGGTCCAGCCCGAGGCTGCTTGAATCCACTGCATCCACCAGCAGTCTCACGACCTAGGCCGTGTTCGTTGTTGTCCTCCCCCAACTGGTGCTGCACCTGTTGCTGGGATGAGAAACCTAGGGTGTCTTCAGACTGAGTGCATGCATCACCATCCTCATAGTCCATGTGGGCATGTGACTGCAATATGTGTGTGATGGCCTCCCGGTCTCGGGCTAGTTCAAGGTAAGTGGGACACTTCACACACATGCAAGTATGCATGTGAGTGTGTGTGTGTGTGTGTGTGTGTGCACGTGCATGCACACACACACACAAACACACAAACACAGACACACACACTCATAGGACTGGAAGCGCAGGTCAAGGGACTGTAAGTGTGTGTGAAAGGACCTTAAACTGGGTGAAGGGACTTGGGAACGCACTTGCAGAGCTACATAGACATTGACTAAGGTGCCCTAGAGCCCCACAGAGAATAAAGGGGGGTTGGGCTGTCTCAGAGGCCTCCTTGCTACCGCTCCCCAGTATCGCTCCGGGGTTGGTCAGTTCTGCCGTTACCACTGGTGGTCATGGAACTGGAGCCACATTCATTGCCACCTTTCCCAAACTGGCACTGCACCTGCTACAGTGATGTCTCTTTGCCTGTGGACCTCTGTCTTCCTGGTCTGCATGTGCTTTGTTGAGGTGCCATCATGGGAACGCCCTCATTGCCAGGAAGTACCCCTCCTCTTGATCCTCCTCCCCACCAGGGACTGGAAGCCATGGTAAGAGGAGGTCCATTACTCCTGCTGATACAAGAAAAAATGGAGACTTGGAGAAAGGAGTTGACAGTGGGGATGAAGTCCTGCCTTGTACACAATAGATATCCACTAAGAGATTCACAGGGCACAATGGCATACTGATAATTCAGAGAAGTCTAGGATTAGAAAAAGGATGTCATTTTGGCTCACATGAGTCTTTTGCACTTCCTGTGAAACTTACATCAACAACCTTATTTTCTCTATCTTTTCACAGACCATTCCCCAGGAGCTCAGGACATCTGGATTTGAGCAGAGTTGTCACCAGAATGCCAAGGGACCATTATCATTGCATGGCCACCACCACCTGGGACTAGTCCACTTTCCTACAATGCCCATACGAGGCTTAATGTGCTTTCCTGCCTGGTTTCACTTCAAACTGTGATCTTCAGATCTCAGCCTCTTGAGTACCTAGGGTTATAGGAGTGAGTTATAGGCACCCAGAACAAACTCTTTTTAAAGACGATTCTTATTACCATGTAATTAGTTTTCTAAAGAAAGGTCTCACCGAGTGCCAGTGGCTCACTCCTGTAATCCTAGCTACTCAGGAAGCTGAGATCTGAGGATCGTGGTTCAAAGCCAGCCTGGGCAGGAAAGTCCTTGAGACTCTTATATCCAACCAACCACGAGTAAAAAAAAAAAAACAGAAGTGGCACTGTGGCTCAAGCGGTATGGTGCTCAGCTTGATCTGAAGAGTGTAAGGACAGCACCCAAGCCCAGAGTTCAAGCCCCACGACCGATCAAAAGAAAAAGAAAGAAAGAAAGGTCTCGTGCTATTTCCATGCATGCATACACTGCATCTCAGTTAAACTCACTCCTCCATCACTTTCTTTCATTCCATCCTTGAAACAAATGTAGGCAGGCACTGGTGGTTCATGCCTGCAATCCTAGATACTCAGAAGGCTGAAATCCAAGGATCTTGATTGAAAGCCAACTGGGACAGAAAAGTTTGTGAGACACTTATTTCCAACTAATTATCAAGAAGCCAGAATTGGAGCTGTGGATCAAGGGATAGAACAATATCTTTGAGCAGAAAAGCTATGTAACAGTGCCTGCTGGATCCTGTATTCAAGCTCTCTCTCTCTCTCTCTCTCTTTCTCCCTCCCTCTCTTTCTCCCTCTCTCTCTCTCTCTCTCTCTCTCTCTCTCTCTCTCTCTCTCTCCCTCCTTCTCTCTCTCTCTCTCTCTCTCTCTCTCTCTCTCTCTCTCTCTCTCTCTCTCTCTCTCTCTCTCTCTCTCTCTCTCTCTCTCTCTCTCTCTCTCTCTCCAAATCTCAACAGGTTTCTTTGTTCTCTTTTAATACACTCATACCGTATTCACCCTCATTCAGCTTCCCTCTTGGCCTTCCCTCATATTTTGCTTTCCTATCATTCAGTTTGTTTTCATATTTTTAGTGTAACTTAAGGCAACAGTGGGGTTTCTATATGCTTTTTCACCAGTACATGTATTATAATTTAGTCAGATTCACCTCTTTGATTATGCTTTGTTTCCATACTCCTCTAACACCACATTCAGTAGCTTTCAGTGTGTCTCCTTACACCATTTTCTTACCTAGTCACAATGTATTTTAATCTTATTTATACCTTATCATTCTCCCTCCATTTCACCCGTATATTTCCACATTTAAGTCATGTTCTGTAGTCATGTCTATAAAAATGTTTATATCTAGATATGCATATCTTTCTAAGTCTAAATGGGTGAAAAAAGTGATACTTGGCTCTTGGAGCTTGGCTACCAAATCAGATATATCCTCCCTCCCACTCCTGCCCCATCCTCTTTTAGAGCTATAAATTCATTTTGGCTTTCAGGGAAAGCCAAGCACCTAAAACAGAGCTGCTCACGAGGCTGAGATCTGAAGATCACAGTTGGAAGTGAACAAGTTAGGAAAGACCATTAAGACTATTATTGCCAATTGATCACCAAAAGGCCAGAAGTGGAGCTGTTATTCAAGTGGTACAGCAAAATTAAAACAAAAACACCAACATCAAGTATTTGCTTGCTTGCATTCCTCTTCATAGAGTAGTACACATGAGTGTGGTTGGAGCTGGGTTCCAATTCTAGATTCCACACTTAAATACCTGACTTGTAATTTTAAGCTGCATTCCTGTGTGTGTGTTTGAATAATAATAAATAAAACACAATTCTTGGGATGATTCTTAAGAATAAAATGAACCAGGGGCTGGGAAGGTGGCTCAGTGGTAGAACACTTGCCTTGCATGCTTGAGGCCCTGGGTTCGATTCCTCAGCACCACATAAGAAAAAAGAGAAAAAAGCCGGAAGTGGCGCTGTGCTCAAGTGGTAAGAGAGCTAGCCTTGAGCTAAAGAGCTGAGGAACAGCGCCCAGGCCCAGAGTTCAGGCCCACAACTGGACCCGAAAAAGAAAAAGAATAAAATGAACCAGTGTAGATAGATTTTGGTGATCCTTACACAATAGAAAACCAAGATTAGGAGATTTCAAACATGTGAAATTATTCTCTGCAACAACAGGTATCATTTTTTGCATTCAAAAAGCATTATTGATATTTTCTTACAGATTTTCTTTTTTTTTTTTTTTTTGGTGGTTGTGGGGCTTGAACTCTGGGCCTGAGCACTGTCCCTCAGCTCTTCAGCTCAAGGCGAGCACTCTACCATTTGAGCAACCATGACACTTCCAGCATTCTGAGTGATTTATTAGAGAGAACAGTTCCTGGACAGTTCCTGTCCAGGCTGACTTTGAACCCTCATCCTCAGGTCTCAGCATCCTGAGTAGTTAGGATTACAGACATGAGCCACCAGCACCTGGCTCATAGGCACTTTTATAAACACTGAAATAGTTGAAGTGTTGATTCAGGTCAATCGACTTGGAATGGACATGTTTGACATATCATCTGCTCTGTGGGAGTGTTTGTTTGTGTGTATCATTTATATCTATGGTTTAGAAAGCCTGTGCTTATACATCTTCAGACAAACTTAGCAGAGATGGTTAATCAAGCCAGAAGCCAGGGGCCATCCCCAGATACTAGTCAGCACCACTTTGAAACTCACTCACTCTCTCCAAAGTGACTTCCATCCATCACTCTTCTTTGGGGACCGGTTTCTGCAGAGATATAGTACCTGTGAGTCTTGGTCTCATCTGTTATCAAACTGCCCTGTAATGAGAAATCTAGCCAAGGACCTCTTTTTCTTTGCCCATCTTTCTGGATAGAAGTCAAGATTTCTGTCTCACAAATCCAAAGGGCATGCTATTTGGAACCACAGTCTTTGGTCCTGCATGCAGTAAAGGGAGTTGAGAATGTACCATCCCCTGTTACTGACCTTGTTACAGCTGGATACATTTTACCAAGGTGGTCCCATCCTCTTTCTGACCATGGTTTAAATCACTGCAGGGCACTCATCTGCAGTGGAAAGATGCAGCAGACTGGTTTTGTTGCATGATAAGAATGAGAGACTTAACTGGAGGGCACTTTCTGCTGAGGCATCACAGACTAGGGAAAAAGTCTACTTTTTGCCATTCAGGACATGGTTTCTGCATAGTCTATAGGAATGGCCACCTGCCGCCTTTGGGTATTATTTTCTCATTGGGGAAGTTGTGCCCAGCTGATTATTATTCAGAAACCAAAAGAGATAGATTCAAAACCTGGACTTAAGTCAGAGTCATTTCCAGGCTTGACTATTTCCCACTCATGTCTTCCAACTGTCATCTGGAAGCTGCAGCTCCTTGTTCTGGGGCCTTCTCATACACTGCTCACACATGCATTTGTTTCACCCAGAGCAAAGGGTATAGGAGAATGAGAGAGAGAAGGAGAGAGCAAGAGAGAGCAAGAGAGAGAAATCCTACTGTGAGAGCAACAGCTATTTATATTGCAATCTGAGAAATGATATCTCTCATTTCTGCCATGTTCTATTCACTAGAAATAATAACTAGATATGGCCTTATCTGAAAAATGAGAGATTGCAGGGGATTGTTGAGATTAGTATGGTTTTGACCTGGAACTTCCTTTCAGAGTGTGTTCCCTTAAGGGGATCTGCTCAGCTAATGGCTTATGGGTCCTGAAAGGAAGGGACAATCTACATTTCATCTATGCTCTGTCATATTCGGTGCCTGAATGAGCCTGTGCCCAAGCTACTTTGTCTCAGAGAGGGTTGGGTATGCCTGACACTGGTTGGAACCACTCCAAGGCTAAGGGCCACTGAATGGGACAGGAAACCAAAAGGAAATTCAGAAAAGAGCCTAAGAGACAAATAAGACATGAAACAGCCTCATGTGTGTGAAGAGTCTAGGGAATCTAGGGAGAACTTTATGGAAAAAAGATAATGATCCAGTATTCTCTCCCTTTGGGAACTTTCCAGTCATGCCAGTGTACTCCTGTAGTACTGCCATTCAGAATGCTGAGGCAGGAAGAACATAAATTCCAGAACAGCTTGCACTATATCACCCAATTCTATCTCAGAAAGGAAGGAAGGGACAGACTAAAGGGAGGAATAAGGGCAACAAGCAAATGAAGAGAAAAGGAGGAACTAGTAAAGAAAAGGAAGGGTAAACAGAGGAAAGAAAGGAGGGAGAGAATTCAAAGAACAAAGAATAGGGACAAAGTATTTTGGGATGTATAAATAACCCTCATGTATGACCCAACAATGATAAATGTCAGCAACTACTTATGGAGACTTTTATAAAAAGAAAGAATAAAGTAGTAGGTGACAATATGTGACAAAATGAAATAGGTTTATGGAAGAACAGCTCTCTGAGATTCATCTATAAGTGAACTTCCTGGGAGTTTTAGGGTAAGAGGGATTTTTTTGGAACTAGGTCTTGCTAGGTAGCCCAGGTTGGACTGTAACTCCTGGGTGTTTTAGGGTAAGAGGGATTTTTTTGGAACTAGGTCTTGCTATGTAGCCCAGATTGGACTGTAACTCACTATAAAGGCCAAGATGGCCTCAATCTCTGAACCTCCTGCCTCTGCCTTCTGCATTCTGTGTTTGTGAATATGGCTTTATTACACCCATCTCCTTTTTAATGCTGTTGTTGTTGCCAGTCCTTGACCTGGAACATAGGGCTTGGGTGCTGTCCCTGAGCTTTTTTGTTTAAGGCTATCCCTCAACCATTTTGAGGCATATGGACACGAGGTTATCTTGTCATTGTCAAGAAGAGTCTCATGGACTTTTCTGCCCAGTCAGAATTCAAACCGAAATCCTGAGATCTCAGCCTCCTGTGTAGGTAGAATTACAGATGAGAGCCACCAGTGCCTGACACATCAATAATTCTTTTCCCTTAAAAAGACCTGTCAAGTTGCTGAGTAGTGGTTCCTCATGCCTACAATCCTAGCTACTCAAGAGGCTGAGATGAGAGGATAGCAGTTCAATGCTTGCCAAGGTAGGAAAGTCCATGTGACTGTTATCTCCAATAAACTACCAGAAAACCAGAAGTGGCACTGTGGCTCAAGTGGTAGAGTGCTAGGCTTTAGCTGAAGAACTGAGGGACAGCACCCAGGTCCAGAGTTCAAGCTCCATGGCCAAAAATAAATGAATAACTAAATGAAATAAAGAATAAAAGACCTCTCAAGTAGAATAAACTTCAGGTCCATAAAATAGAAGTCTGCTTCTGAGATAGACATACTTTGTGTATGGTTTTTATTAGAACAATTATAGATATATTAAAATTCAAGACAACGGTACTAAAAGATATAAAAGCAAGATACTTTATTTCTAACCTGTGAGGGATAAATAAAGATTTAAAAAAGGGAGTAAGTGAATCAAAAACAATAAAAAGAGGTACAAAGCAGCACAGGGACCCATACAAACTGGAATCAGAAATGAGAATGGCAGATGTGGACAAAACTATGACTTCATCTTGGATGTCTTGTCTCTCTTCTCAAGTGGAAAGAAATTTTTGAGTTGAATCTTTACAAAGTCTCCTTATCTCAGGCTCTTGCAATTAGATGTAGACCGTGCTATGTGAAAAGGACAGTGTTATAATTTCTGTACAAGGATAGTGTCTGTAATAACCCGTGGGACCCAGGGAATCAGTGGGGCACAATAGTGTGGCCCCATGGTCCAGCCTGCTGGAGGGGGAGCAGCATCAAGAGTCAAGCCTCACAACTCCACAGACCCAGCCACTGGACAGAGCAGGGCATTGTGAGGCTGATGTCACCACCCCAAGGGGCACTGGAGGAGCATGCCATGGCTGGGGCATGCCACTGAAAGGGGCAGAGCAGGCCACCAAAAGGGGAAGGGGCATGCTCCTGGAGACATGCACATAGGGAGCTGACTATTGGGATTGGACTTGGGCTGCTTGGGGGAAGATCATGAATATCAGTTTGATGCCATTAGTGGGGCAGGGGTGCAGCCTTTCTAGGTGTATATAGGCTGCATGCTCCAAGGCTAGGGGGGAAGTTAGGGGAAAACACATTGGGAGGGAGGAGGGAGGAGTCCTGAGGACACCTGGTCTCTTGTGGAGAGGGGAGTAAGGAGGAGACCAGTGGTTCTGAAGAGATGAGAGTAAAGGAAAGACCGGGAGTCCTGAGGCAGGAATTGAGTGTGGAGGAAGGAGAGGATTGGGAGTGGAGGGGGAGAGATGGCAAGAGGGGAAAGCCTGCCACAGTAGGGCAGGGCAGGCCTGTGGAGGATAGGGCAAGCTCTGAGAGGCCATTTGGGGCTTCTTGAGGGGCCATTTGGGACCTCCTTGAGAGGTCCTTTGGGGCTTCTTGAGGAGCTATTCAGGGACTTTTTTTGGGGGGGCGGGGGTTCCGGTCGTGGGGCCTAAACTCAGGGCCTGGGCACTGTCCCTCAGCTCTTCAGCTCAAAGCTAGCGCTCTACCACTTGAGCAACAGCACCACTTATGGATTTTTTTCTTTTTGCTTTTTTCTGTTTGGTCTGGTCGTGGGGACTGAACTCTGGGCCTGGGCGCCGTCCCTCAGCTCTTCAGCTCAAGGCTAGCACTTGAGCCACAGGGCCACTTCTGGCTTTTTTCTTATGTGGTGCTGAGGAATTGAACCCAGGGCCTTATGCATGCAAGGCAAGAGCTCTACCACTGAGCCACCATACCAGTCCTTCAGGGACTTCTTGAGGGGCCATTTGGAACATCCTCCTGAGGTCACTCTGGGCCTCCTTGAAGGGCCTGTTGGGGCCTCCTTTGGAGGTCATTCAGGGCCTCCTCTGGAGGCCATTTGGGACCTCCCTCTAGAGAGGCCTGTGGACAGTGGAGAGGCCTACATGTGGGGGAGGAAGGGAAGAAAGGGAAAAGCCTTCCCCTTTGAAGGTTTGGAGGTTTGGGGCTTTGGGGATCTGAGGTTTGGAGGTTTGCAGACCAACTAATTGGTGGTTTGAAGACCAACCAATAAAAGTTGGAGTGTCAGGACTGCCTATTGGAGGTTTGGAGGTTTGGTGATTGAGGCTGCTCTTGGTTCTGGGTATCTAAAAGGACAAGGTAGTCTCAAGACACCTTTCTGGTGTAAATAAACTTCTTTTGTTCACTTCTCACTGTGCCTCCATGGATTGTCTCTCTCTCTGAGGTTCATCAATACCCCACTGGGTGATGTTCTCACAGGGGCCATCCTAGGATGGCCATCCTAGGATGCCCAACCCCGAGGAAACATGAGGGCCACTGGCCAATGTCCTCATGGTTTCCACATGGCTGCCATGGTAGCAGTAAGAGCATCCTGCCATGTGCCCAGTGTCATTGGCAACAGACTTCCTGGACCAAGTACCTAACTGCCAGCAGGTGTGCACTGGGCTCTGATTGGTCCACTTCCTCACTGATGTCAATGGCCTGACTTGTGATTGGTCCATTTCCCCCTGACATCACAGAGCATTGTGAAGGTATGCCCAACAGGGTACATATGAGGCAGCTGCTCTCCAGCTTTTTCAGTTACAGTGCTGGGAGCTTTTACTCCGGTGACCTGATGGACTAACTCAGAACTACTTGATTGCTTTCTTTGGGTGTGGGGAGTGGTAGTTGTGTTGTTTGGGTTTGGGGATTTCATTTATTCAGCTGGGGGTTGTGTTTACTTGTTTGTTGGTAGTTTACCTTCTGTTTCTTAAGATTTGTTAGTTGTCCACTTCATTTAGATCATCTTAGGTAATTCTTAAGCTTGATCACTTGCCATCCCAGGGACAAGGTGTTAATGTACAACTTTAGTTCCTCCCCCAGGGAGGGGGAGATCACTGTCATTGCACAGTACAACTTGACAAAGATTATCGGTTACTGCAGCTGTGTCTATGAGAAGCTGGCCCATCACTGCCTCACTGACACCACAGTGGCAGTCAAAGTTCTCCCAAGGAAAGATCTGAAAAGTCATGAGATAGAAAACGAGGTAGCAGGTGGGAAGTTGGCTCAGTGGTAGAGCGTTTGCCTTGCATGCCTGGGGCTCTGGGTTCGATTCCTCAGCACCACATAAGAAAAAAGCCAGAAGTGGCCCTGTGGCTCAAGTGGTAGAGTGCTAGCCTTGAGCTGAAGAGCTGAGGGACGGTGCCCAGGCCCAGAGTTCAGTCCCCACGATCAGACCAAACAGAAAAAAGAAAATGAAGTAACCATTGTGAAAAGTGTACGTCACCCACACATCATCCAATTATTCCAGGTGATGGAGGATGAAGACTCCTTGTCACTGAGCTGGCCACTCAGGGCCATCTCTTGGGGTGGAGTCAATAAATCCCCTTGCATACGCCTATTCCAGTATGAAGCCAAGAGGTTGTTCAAACAGATCACGAGTGCCATTCACTACCTTCAAGAGAACTGAATTGTACTCCTAGACCTGACGGCCAACAACGTCCTGTTCAACACCAATGGCAATGTTAAGGTCAGTGATTTTGGCGTTTCAGGGTGACCCCAGGACAGTTGCTAAAGGGGGTTTGTGGAGCCTTACTATTCCACCCCCCTGAAATGATCCTACAAAACATGTTCAGTGGGTACAAGGTGGACATTTGGGGACTTAGCTGTGCTTTTGTATATGATGACAACGGGAAAGTTGCCATTTGAGGAGAATAAGATGACAGATATGGAAACAAATCCTAGAGGCCAGGTACACCGGTCCCCTTTACCAACTACAATGGGACGTGATCTCCTTCCTAAACTGCTGACTGTGGGCTTCAATCTGAGGCCTGCTATTGAGGAGATAATGGAGCACCCATGGCTGGCCCTAAGTGTGGGATTTGGCCTGCTTCCTGATGAGCAACTGCCCAGCAAGCTGGACCCCGTTATTGTCACAGTCATTTGCAACATGGTGTACACGGTAGCTGGTATTAAAAAGAAAGAACAGAGCATTCAATGAAGCCATGGCACCTACCTGCTCATCCATGAAAACATAAAGGAGAATACCAGAAGTGTGGAATCAAAAATGATGCTTTTGGCTAGTCCACCATGCACACCTCCTGAGGACAATCCCACCAGCCCTCTTCCTCCACAAAAAAAGAGCCACCTATTCTGCAGGATGTAACACCTTCAGCTTGTCCTCAAATTTTCAGTTACCTCTGAAGAGAACCCAAAGTGCCAGTCTGCCTGTCCTTCTGCTCTACACCCTGCAGAGCTCCAGTTCCAGCTTCATTTGTGGCCCAGATTCTTTTAGCTGGTCGGGTACACTAGACAGTTTCCACTCAGTGGAAAATGGTCTTCCCTCTGGTCATCCTCAGGGGGAGGCCATAGACCTCAGGTGGAACATTAGACAGGGCTGGAGGAGGGTGGCTAACAGGATAGTCACCATTTTTCGCAGACTTTGCTGCTGTGTGAAGGCCCCAAAGTAATGTTCACAGATTGAGAGCAAAGCTGTCCCAGAGAAAGCAGTGCAGAACTCTGAAACAGCACAGTTGAAAGCCACCAGACTCAGATCTTCGGGGTGAGTCTAACTAAAGCAGAGAGATGTGGAATTGAAGAGCTGCAGGTGGGAAAGGAGTCATGCAGGAAGTTCACACTGTGGAGGTCTCAGTCCAGCATGGCCAGGTTGTGTGACGGCTGCTAGGGGATTCTCCGGCAGGGATTCCTTTCGGAGAAAGGACAGCTGACATCACCAAGGCTTTCCAATGCTGAAAGATAAGTTGAAAGGTGGCCTCAATCTGCTGTACTTTCTGAGCTGGGCATTTACACATCGATCCCTTACTTAATAGTATTGTCACTTTATTGAACAACCTTTTCCCTTGGTCCTCTGAACACTAAGGTGTTTTTGTCCCAAACGCTTCAGGTCATCTCACCTTTCACGTAGGTTGCTTGTGTCCCCAATTGCTAGTTTATTTATTTAGGTTTAAAGTGAGGCCCTTGAGCTTCGTGGTATAGGAATCCATGGATCTCAGGGGCAGGAAGCATCCTGGACTCTGTTTCTCCTTCCGCAGTCTCTAGGTGACTGGGTACAAATACTGAGCACACTACTTACACTGGCTGGGTTGGAGTACAAAGGCAAATCTTCACTGCGAATGGAGAGGTACCTGTCTCCATTCACCCAATGCACTATCAATGGTTTCTGCCCTTACTTTCCTCCATTTAAATGCACTTTCCTGCTTGTGTAATTTCTCTCTAAATCTCATCATTATCCCAACATAAAACCTTCATCCAAGCATCTCTTCTTTCAGAGTTGTTTATTTGCTCACAATCAAAGAGACCCTATTACTAAGACAGGTTGTTTTGAATGGCAACTCCTCCCATGAGTCCCCATTTTCTCTAAGGGGAACCAGAAGGCTGGGTTAGCTGAGTTTCAAATAAGAGAACAGTCTGACCAACCAGAGCCACTGTTTAGACTGGCTAAAAATATGAAGTAGAATAATATTCCTTCCTTGATCGTAGAGGTAGAGAAACCTGTGAAGGAGCAGCATTCCTGAGAAAGTATGGAGATACAGTGGTGCCACTGGATGGACCCTGCCTGGGATGATTGCATCTGGACAGTAGCAAAAATTTGGTAAGGTTGATATGACCTCTACCACTGGGCTATTTGTGTTGGTTTAGTCAGGGCCATGAGATTTCCACAGAGAGGATTTGATTCAGGCTGATGCTGTCTGCCCTTGGGTGACAAGTGTGTTATAGGGAGGATTTGAGCACACCTGACTTTTGCTATATGTGCACTGATGTCAGGAGGCTAAGCCTGCAGAGCAGACTGATGAGATTTTCTGCAGTAGGTAGGATCAGTGGTCCAGCTCAGAGCTATTTGGGAGCAGATCTCCCCTGAAAGAACAAAAAGGGATTCTGGTGAGAGTCCCAATAAGGGCTACAAGAGGGAAAAGATGGGTACAAAGTAAATGACAGGGTGGACACTAAATGTAAAGGAGAAATGACAGGAGGCAAATTAAGAAGGGAGCTGAGGAATCCTGAATTCCACATGGGCCATTTTTCAGTGAAGAAAGTGGGTGGGAAGGAATTAACTGTTGATTTGTAAGACTTCTTGATCACTATTCTTTTTTTTTTCCTTTTGTCTGTTGTGTGTATGTGTTTGTGAGTGTGTGCTGCTACACCTCAGTGCTTTTTTTCTTATGCTGTTTCCTTTGCCTTCTCTGTTCTCTCTCCACTTTTCTCACCTTCTCCCTGCTGCCGCCCACCATTTCTCTTCCTTTGTTTTCATTCCTCCCATAGCTACTCCTATTCTACTTCTCCTGTTCCTCTTCTTGCTGTTCCACTACTACCCTCTACCATTCCCTTTCCCTCTCTTCCTGCTCTTGAATCTGTCTCTCTCTCCCTCCACCTCCCTCACTCTTCCTCTCTCTCTACACTTCTCCCTTTTTCCTTCTTTCCCTTTCTCCCTCTCTGTCTTTCTCTTTTTTCTCTCTCTCAGTTGTCATGGATATGTCTGGTTCTCTCCTGCTTGAGTTATACTTCCAGGCTTGCATTTCTCTATTTACTTGAAGATGGAGTCTTCCCAGACTTGCTGTAAATGCAATCTTCAAGGTATCATCTTGGGAGATAGGTAGGAATACAGACAAGAGCTTACAGCATCAGGGAATGCAATTGACTTTGTTAATCTGGTGTGGCAAAGGTTGCTTTCTCTATTTTGAAAGGGCATTTGTGTATTTATGTGAGGGATAGCTGTGTAGAGTCACCTTACAATTGGTTGTGGAAGGAAGGGGGTGATGGGTTTGTGTAAATGGACAGGGAAGGACGACATATGTGCTGTACAATTGCGCTGAGAGGTGTCAGATTCTTAGTAGAGACTCTATGAGTCCCCAGAGAGGCCCCCTTTCCCAAAGCACCCAGCTTGGGCATGGTGCTTCCGTTTCCCGGTAAAGACTTTAGGCCTCATGGAAGAATAGCAGAGCCCAATTTTTCTCCTTGGGGAATCAAGAATGCTATCAGAGCCAAGTTTTAAATATTTGAACATCAAGAGGCCATTTTTGGAATCACAAAGTGTATGAATTAAAAGATATTCCCTTCCGTTCAGCTAGAGGTGGTCAAGGAACAGGAGACCTGAGGAATCATTGAGATAAACTGGGATCTGTGGAAGGACATAGCCTGGATGGACTTTGGTTGTATATGGACCACACCCGTGGATGGACCCTGCCTGGGATGACTGCCTTCCCACAAGAACAAAAATTCGGTAAGATTAGATATGAGCCTTCACACTAGAATATTTGTATTGGTTCACCCAGGGCATTAGAATTGCACACAGAGGCAGTGTTGAGGATTCATGCTGCCTTTGGGTGACAAGTGTATGATGGGGAGGAGTTGGGCAAATCTGGCCGTTTCTCTGTGTACACTGGGTCAGGCGGCTGAACCTGCAGAGTAGACTGATGAGAATAGCAGCAAGAGGAGGGCTGGGGCTCCTGGTGGGTCAGTGGTACTGCTCAGGGGTATTTGAGGAGCAATGCTATTCTCAAACAATGAGATGGATTTGTGGCGAGAGAAGCAATAAGGGTCCAAATAGGCAAAGGATGCATAACTGGTTTAAGACAGGGTTGATACTGATGCTGAAAGAGAGCTGAGGAGGAATGTAAGGAATGCTGAACTCCTCATGGAACAATGTACAGTGGAGAGGGTGGGTGGGGAGGGAAGTACTATTAATTTCCATGATTTCTCAATGCTTTTTAATTGTCTTTTTGTTGGTTGTGTGCATGCATTTGGGAATGTGCTGGCTTGAACTCTGTTCTTTTCTCTTTCTCAGTCTCCTTTTCCCTCTGTGGCCTTTCCTTGGGCCCTCCTCCCCTCTACTGTCTCTAATCTCTCCTTTCTTACACCCTCATTCTTCTCCTCTTCTCCTCCCTCTAATCATTCTCTTCTCCCTATCTCATTCCTTCTCATTCAATCCTTTCTCTTGAATTTGTCTCTTTGTCTCTCTGTGTTTAGGTATGTATGCATGTCCCTCTGTTTTTCTCTCTGTCTGTTTTCCTTCTCCCCCTCAGGCCCCCTCTTTCCCTTTTTCTCTCTTGAGTGTGGGCGTGTTTCTGGCTGATGTTTTACCAGTGGAGTCACTCTTCTAGGCCTGATTTTCTACTGAGTTGGACATGGAGTCTGCTCAGGCTGGCTTTATCTACAGTCTTCTCAGTGTCAGTGTGTACAGTAGTTAGGATTATACAGGTGAGCCTCCAGCACCTAGACTTTGTGAATCTGGTACAGCACAGATTGGTTTCTCTGTTATTACAAAAGGAATTTGTGTACTTGTATGAGGGACAACTCATAAAATTTTGGGAAAGGAAAGGGTGTTGGGTTGGGCTGCATGTGGAGAATGGAGAGGTAGAGAATTACGTTTCCACAGTACAAGGGTTTCAGCACTGAGAGATGTCAGATTCTTAGGAGAGACCCTTTGAGTCGCCAAAGATGCTTCCAGTTGACACCCCCTTCCCCAGAGCACCAGGCTTTGGGCATGGTGCTTCCTTTTCCCTGGAAGTTCCCAGGGGAAGCCTCTAGGTCTCATGGAAGAAGAGTAGGGCCTGATTATTGTCCTAGGGCACATGGTGTGTAGGAAGCTTAATTTCAAATATTGCCACACTATAAACCTCCAGAGCCCATTTTTTGAACCAAAAAATGTAGGAATTACAATAATTTCCTTTCTATCAACTAGAGGTGGAGAAACTTTTAATGAGTAAGAGACTTAAGAAAACATGAAAATATAGGAACATGTGGATGGAGATGAGTACAAGCGGACATGAGCAGAAATTTAGTAAGATTGGATATGAACCTCCACCACTGTGATATTCATTCAGCAGGGCATTAGATTAGTGTACTTCACTGAGGAAGTACACTCAGCATGGAGAATGAGAATACTCAAACTTACAAAAGTAGTACATAGTATATATGAAAAGGAAGATTAAGGCAGAAAGAATCAGGATGAGTGTTGGAAATAATCTGTGTTTTTGTGTGTTTGCAGATGTGTGTTGTGTGTACATGTGCACAAAGTTGTATTTTTGAGTATCAGAGTAGACCTCTTTGGCAAGGGGGTTTTGGGGAAGTATAGGGGACTGAGCAGCTGGGTGTGGGGAAAAGCATTCTAGGCAGTTGGAATAGCAGTGGCCCCCAGCTGGCACAGTGCAAATGCCAGTGTGGTTGCAGCAAGGAAGCCTGGGCTCAGTGGGGAGAGACAGGATCAGAGAAGGCACAGGAGCCTCTTGGCAGCACAGGCTCTGCACTACACCAAAGGAAGCTGTGAGCAGAGTGGTGACCCACCATGCTTCAACATTGTCCTGTGGTTCTCCTGTCTACTCTAAAGCCACATTTCTTAGTCTTCAAATATGAAAGGGTGTGTGTGATATTGGTGTTTCTCATGAAATTGAGTGTCCTCCAGTTCCATCCATAGTGTCTGAGTGTTGGTTTCTTTTTTTTTTTTTTTGGTTCCTTTCTGGTGCTTGAATTAGGACCAGTAAAAGGTCCCTGAGCATTTAGCTCAAGGCTGGAGCTTTACCAGTTTGAGGCACAGCTCCATTTCTGGTTTTCTGAGGGATATTTGAAGTAAGAGTCTCATGGACTTTCCTGCCTGGGCTGACTTTGAATGATGATTCTTAGATTTCAGCTTTCTGAGTAGCTAGGATTACAGGCGTAAGCCACCGATGCCTGGCTCATGATATAGTTTTGATAGTGAAAAGATCCTATCCAGAAGTCAAGATTGCCTGCTCTGGTTCTGGCTCTGCAGTCTTCTTCAATCTTGAAAATTTTTCAAGATTTTTATTGAATGTTTTCAAGATTATATGCCACTTCCACTTAGTCTTGTCTGAAGTTTTATCATGATTTGACTTGGGTCTTGCAGGACTATCGTGAAGTGACACTGTGTGCCTCCCACTGCATCCCACCAGGTGGCTGGAGACATCAGTTTGTCTTGGGAGTGTAGTAGGTAATTTTGATCACTTGAAGATGGCCAAATTTGCCAGTTTTTCTACTGAAAAAATTCTCCTCTCCCTTTGTAACTGAGTGATGTGTGGGAAAACACATAAGGCTGTGGAAATATCCCATTCCTCACATCATTGACAGTTTGCTTATGTATTTACATATTTATTCATGTTTGAACTTGCTAAGGGATTCCTATTGAATGCATTGGGTTGTAATTCCACTCCTGTCATGGTTTTGATGGTTCCAGACTTGGCCAGTGCGAGCCCCTTCTAACAGACTTTATTAGTGCTTTTATTTTATTTTAATTTTATTTTTTTGCCAATCCTGGGGCTTGAACTCAGGGCCTGGGCACTGTCCCTGAGCTTATTTGCTTAAGGCTAGCACTTTACCTCTTGAGCCACAGTGCCACTTCCAGCTTTTTCTCTTTATGTGGCACTGCAGAACCCAGGGCTTCATGGATGCTAGGCAAGCACTCTACCCCTAAGCCCTCATTAGTGCTTTTGTTCTTCACTCATACACAAGATCAATGTTTATTTAGTACCTTCCATGCTCTAGTCTTTGAATCAACTATTATCCAGGAGCTGTGGCTGGATGGCATTTAGAAACCAACATCTGAGTATTAGGTATGTTCTTTGCTTTTGAGATGTTATTGTTCCTAGGCCCTTTTGGAGAAGAGAACTGGAAAATACATAAAACGAATATACAAAATACATGTATTCATGTATATGGGTGTGCATTGATATATACAAGCCCATACATGTATATTTACACATATACACATTTAAATTTATATTAATTTCTTTTAGTAGTAAAGAAATGTAAACTCAGAACCTCTTGCTTGCTTTGCTTGGGTCCTAGTAATTGAGCCCCCCTTTAAGCCCTGCTTTTTGCTGGTTAGTTTGGAGGTGAAATCTAATAAACTTTCCTGCCTGGACTAGTCTCAAACTTCAGTGTTCAAGCTCTTAGCCTCCTGAGTGTCTCAACTTCTGATTTGTACACCAATCTATGTATATATATCCATCTATATATACTCAAAATCATGAGTTCACACTGACACCTCCAACTGCAATCTCACCCCAAATATTCTTCCAGTTTTTTTTCCTTTTCCATATTTGTAACTACCAAGAAACCTATTACCCTTGATAGGATGACTTACTGAGTAATTCATTCTGTTTGTAAACAATCTCCTGTGATTGCCAGTGATGTAAATGTATTTGGCCTTTTTCTATGGTTCTTGACATAGAAATCCAAAAACACTCATGCTTTCCTGAGTAACAGGGGTGGTAGTAGGATCTTTTGCTCTACTATTTGGTCATTGACCCTGGTTCCTCAATCAGAGCTCCTAAGACCTTAGTCATTTCCTGAGTTATAGTAGCATCTGACCCAGAGCTATGAAATCCTTTGGAATTTCCTGTCACAAGAGCATGTTCTAAGAGGTGCAACCCTTGATGTACACCTGGATAGCCTCAGGATGGAAGATGATCTTTTTATGATGGACTGGTAGTGCAAACCTGTAATCCCAGTATTTAGAAGGCAAATGCAGAAGGCTCTTGAGTTCAAGGCAAGCCTGGGCTACAGTCAAACCATCTTTTAAAAAACAAGCTTTTATAGGTACATTATTTGGGGATTAGCTCTTAATTTTGTTTTTTGGTTTCATGAAATTTTGTCATGTCTGTAAAATTTATACTTGCCAAGAGATTCAAACTGCCTGATCAACCCATTCTCTCTATTGCTCTGTATCTGTCTGTCTCTGTCTCTGTCTCTCTGTCTCTGTGTCTGTCTGTCGGTCTGTCTCTCCCCTTCTCTCCCTGTCTCTGGTCGATGTCCTCATGGTTACCACATGGTTGCCAAGGTAGCAGTAGCAGCATCCTCCCATGTGCCCAGTGGCCTTGGCAATGGTCCGCTAGGCTACATGGAAGAGTAGTAGTCCTCCAAGCTCTCACACAGACTTGATTCTTGTGACTATTTACCAGTCCTTTACACACTAGTTCACTCATTTCAGGAGGCATGACTAGTGCTATGAGCCCAGCATGCCTGGCATAGTCCCCGTGTAGCACACTCAGGCCAAGTGCCTGGTGCTACAGGATTCTGCAGCCGAGCTTCTGGTCAAAGTACATCTGACACTGAGCTGGCCTTCCCAGGCTGAAAGGAAAATGGAAAAGTAGCCTGAAGGTGTCTTTACCTTCAGAGGTGGTAGGGGTTGCAGCTTGATCACATGGTGACTTCACCTGACAACCATTCACCTTTGTCCTTGAGGTGGTTTTGTTCCAAATGCTACAGCAGGTAATCACCTTACCTTTCATGTAGGTTTCCTGTATGTTTATATACTTATTTGTTGTATTTACATTTGAGCTGAAGCCCATTGATCTGAGGGTCAGGAGGCATCCTGGACTCTGCTCCTCCTACTGTGGCCTCTAGATGACTGGGTCCAACTCCTGAGCACACCAGTTACACTGGCTGGGTTGGAGCATAAGGGCAAGTCTTCATTGGGAAAGAAATGAGACCTGTCTCCATGTACCATGACAGTGGTTTCTGCCCCACTTTCCTCCATTTCAATGCAGTTTCTTCTGTGTGTGTTTTCTCTATAATCCTTTACTCATCACTATCCCAACATAAAGCCATCATCCAGGAGAACCCGATTTCTCATTTATTTGCTCACATTGGTAAAAGATAAAACACATATTTGAAAGACCCTAATGAATACACCCTGAAGTCGTAATTGCAACTTCCTCTGTTAGCCCAATTTTTCTCCTCAGGTAAACAGAGTGTTGTGAGTGCTGAGTTTCACATATGAGACCACTGTGAACATGTAGAGCCTATTTTTGGAACCACAAAGTATATTAATTAAAATATGTTCTCTTCCTTTCAGTGAGAGCTGGAGAAACCTCTGAAGGAGCAGGAGACCTGAGAGAACACGGAGGTATAGTGGTGCCTGTGGATGGACCAGGCCTCTGTGAACTTGGTCTGAGGATGGACCCTGCCTGGGATGACTACTTCTGGACATGAGTGGAGATTCAGTAAGATTGGTTGTGACTCTCCACCACTGTCTTATTTGCGTTGGTTCATCCAGGGCTATTAGATTTCCACACAGAGGAAGTGCTGAAGGCTGATGCTGTCTTGGGTGACAAGTGTGTGATGGGGAGGAGTTGGGCACAGCTGGACTTTGCTCTGTATACATTGGGGTTAGGAGGCTGAGCCTGCAGAGCTAACTGATGAGATTTGTAGCAAGAGGAGGACTGGGTCTCCTGGTGGACAAGTGCAGTTCAGGGTTATTTGGGGAGCAGATCTCCCCTCAAAGAATGAGGTGGGATTCTGGTGATAGAAGCAGTGAGGGCTAAAGAGGGTAAAGGATAGGCACCTGGTGAATGACAGGGTTGACACTAATGCTGAAGGAGAACTGAGAGGTGGAAGGTCATGAAGGGAGCTGAGGAATCCTGAATTCCTCGTGGTCCAGTGTTCAGTGAAGAGGGTATGTGGGGAGGGAAGTACTGTTAAATTCCATGATGTTTCCATGCCTTTTATTTTTTTCCTTTTGTTTCTTTGTTGTGTGTATATGTTTGTGAGTGTTTGCTCGTACCAAGTCTTTATCTCTGTGCTTTTTTTCTTAATTCTCTCTCTGCTTCCTTTTCCATCACTTTCTTCTTTCACCTTTCCCCGTCTTTCCCCCTCTCTACTATCTCTTCCCTCCTCTTCTTCTACCTCATACCGTCTCTTAGTCTACTTTTCCTTCCCCTCATCTTCTTCCTCTCATCTCCCTCTTCTCTTACCTCTCTCTCTCTCTTCCTGTTCTTGAATCTGTCTCTAACTCTTTCCATTTCTCTGTCTTTCATCTCTCTGTCTCAGTCTTTCTTTTTCTTTCTCTCCTTCTTTCAATTTGCATGTTCATGCCTGGTGCTCTACCACTTGAGTCACACCTCCAGGTCTGCATTTTTCTAGTTAATTGATGATGGAGTCTTCCTAGACTGGCTGTCACTGCAATCCAGGTAGCTTCTAGGATAGTTACGATTACATAGCCTCCAGCATCAGGCAGTGCACTTGACTTTGCTAATCTCTTGTGGCACAGGTTTGTTTCTCTGTTGTTATGAAAGGTATTTGTGTACTTATCTGAAGGACAGCTGTGTCAGTGACACATTAAAATGGGTGTGGAAGGAAGGTGGTGTTAGTCTGCTGTGCAGAATGGACAGGGAGAGAAGGACATGTATAGTGCAAGTGTATCAAGACCCTTAGAATATCAGAACATGTGCACACTCAAGGACATGTGCACTCCCATTTCCTAGTGAAAGAGCAAGCAGCTCCCTTTGCATGATTGATTAACAGCTTCCGTCTCTCTTTACCAAGATGTCTCAGAAGCACACAAGCAGATGGCTGGTCAGGAATTCCTCTGGGAATCAGCCTCCTTAAAACCCAACCTGATGTGCACGTCGAGAGGGAATTAGGAAGGAAAATGTGCTCTTTTCTTCCTTCAAGTTCAGCTCTCAATGCAGAGCTAGATGTGTCAAATGATCTCCTCAGAGTGAGGCAGAGACTTCCAGGAGACAAGGCCTTGCTGCCCCAAAAGCTGCAGTTGAGGCTCAGAGTGAGGGAGTGGGCTTCAATTCACATCTGTGGGTTTGGCTTAAGAGGCTAGTGTCTTGTAGTCCTAGTGCAGTAGAGAGTGTGCCTCTTCGCTGCTGTGATTTCAGTGTTGAGTTGCATTGTGGAGATGGGGGAGAGGGGCAGTATGCCAAGCAGGAGGCAAGTCATTTTATGATTCCATGCCAGTCTTGTCTTAAGGGGCAAGGTGAGCTCACTGTCCAAAACTCAGGTCTACCTTTGACTTTTCAATGGATAGTCTGATGCACACGCATGCTAGAACACTCCTAAACCTTTGTGGAACAGTTGGAGTACATTTGGCTCAGTAGGTGAAGGAGATAGGACCAAAAGTTGCCCCAGAGAATGAGGCTCCCACAGCTTAGCTAGAATATCACACAGATCATTACATAGGCTTCTAACCAGCAGGATGGGACCAGGGCTGGAGGAAAGACTTGGAAGAACTGAAGAGGGAGGAGCCAGTGTGGGATGGAAAAGCTTCCCAGAGGAGGAGCCATTGAGCTGGTGTGTGCACACCATCTCCATGTGTGAGATTGAGGTGCACAAGGCTTCAGGCAAAGGGCATGGAAACACAGGTGAGGAGACCACAAGGCAAGGGTGAGAAGGGCTGTGGAAGGGAGTCATAAGAAAGCAGTGGGAAAGAGCTTTGACCATGTGCAACAGGACACTTGTCAAATAAGTGTGTAAGGGAATGGGTAGGCCTTCATTCAATGGACATTTGCTGAGTGACCACAGGGTGAGAGACATCATGCTGAAGACTGACACAATGCTGAGAACAGCACAAAAATATCTCTCCTTGTGAGTTTACACTCAAGCATGGAGAAAGACTTTACCCAGATTTACATAAGTAATAAAGAGAATACATCAGAAGGATGATGTAAGGCAGAAAGGATGAGTGGTGGGAATATTCTGTATGTGTCTGCACCCATGTGTGTGTGTGCATGCATGTGCACAAGGTTGTATTTTTGAGCAGGGTATCATAGAGTAGATCTCTTTGGTGGGTGGGAGTGGGGGAGGATGGGGGATGAGCAGCTGGGTGTCTGGGGAAGAGCATTCCAGGCAGTAGAATAACAGTGGCCCCCAGCCTGGCACAGGTTATCCTGGGCTGCTGCAGAACAGTACAAATGCCAGTATGGCTGCAGCGAGGAAGCCTGCGCTTAGTGGTAAGAGACAGGATCAGAAAAGGCACGGGAGCCTCAGGCTCTGCCCTTCACTGAAGGAGGACTATGAGCAATGCTTCAGCAGTGTCCTATGGTTTTTCTGTCTGCTCTAAAGCTACATTTCTTAATCTTCAAATATAAAAGGGTGTGTCTGATATTGGTGTTTCTGTACCTGCATTATTTCTTTTTTTTTTCTTCTTTTATTGTCAGTTGTGGGGCTTGAACTCTGAGCCTGGTCACTGTCCTTGCACTCTTCAGCTCATGGCAAGCACTCTACTGCTTGAACTACAATGCCACTTCTTGTTTTATAGTAGTTTATTGGAGATAAGAGTCTCAAGGGCTTTCCTGCCTGGCTGGCTTTGAACCGTGATCCTCAGATCTCAGCCTCCTAAGTAGCTAGGGTTATAGGTGTGAGCTACCAGCACCCGGCTTTGCATTATTTCTTGAAGCTTAGTGTTCTACTGTGCAATTTATATTGTTGAAATTGTTTTCTTTTTATTTGTTTGAACATGGGTCTAGGGCACTGTCTCACTATCACTCTACCATTTTGAACCATAGATCTGCTTCTGGTTTTCTGGAGGTTAATTGGAGAAAAGAATCTCATGGACATTTCTTCCCAGGCTGACTTTGAACTTTGATCTTCAGATCTCAGCTTCCTGAATTGATAGGATTACAGGCGTGAACCTGATTTTATTTTATTTATTTATTTATTTTTTACTTAAGGCTGAATAACATTCCACTGAATGTATATGCTCTCTTTTTATTGGTCCAATGATGTACACTTGATTGATTCCCTATCTTTATTGTGAGTGGTGCTACCGTAAATGGAAGTACATGCAGACAAAAAGAAACAAATAACAACAACAACAAAAAAAAAACAAGTATTCCTTCACTGGAGTCTGATGGCTCATGGAATCTTGCCTTGGTAGGAACTTGCATGAGAGTCTTTTCTCTAGTTAATGACCAAATACCTGGGAGTTGAGCTGTGGCTTAAAGTAGTTGAGCATTAACCTTGAGCTAAAGAGCTCAGGGACAGCATCATGGCCTCAAGTTCAAGCCCCACACCACCACCACCAAAATCACTAAAAATATATTTGTGAAACCGTCTGGGAAGGTGGCTCAGTGGTAGAGTGCTTGCTTGCATGCATGAGGCCCTGGGTTCAATTCCTCAGCACCACATAAGCAGGGGGAAAAAAAGAAAAAAAAAGAAAAAGAAAGCCAGAAGTGGCACTGTGGCTCAAGTTGTAGAGCACTAGCCTTGAGCTGAAGAGCTGAGGGACAGCGCTGAGGCCCAGAGTTCAGGCCCACGACTGGAACCAACCCCCCCTCCAAAAAAAATATTTGTGAAAATCAAACCTCACACAACTTACCCATTTTGTTGTTTGGTTTGGAAATAATATAAATGATTTCAGATTGACTACATTTAAATTCCAAAGCAAGTGACCAACCCTTCAACAGAAAGGCAGGGGTGGGGGCTGAGGGGTGGTCTTCACCCACCCTGACTCCAAAGACCCTAAAATGAGCCAAGACACGACTAGAAAGATCTACAGCCAAAGAAACGTACATGTGAGGGCTGGGAAGGTGGCTCAGTGGTAGAGCGCATGCCTGAGGCCCTGGGTTTGATTCCTCAGCACCACATAAGCAAAAAAAAAAAAAAAAAAAAGAAAAAAGAAAAAAAAATGTACATGTGTTGTTGGGAGAGAGGCCTAAGGACCTAGAAGAAAGTTCTAGCTGGGCACCTGAGACTCTAGTCTCCATTTTCTATTTGAAGCCTCTGGTACCTTCTATGTACAGATGATTTTGCCAATCTGAAAGTCATTTGTAAACTGACTTCCCAATACAGGGTGTTATGTCAGTGTCAGCCCTATTGAACTGAGCCCAATTCTCAGCATCACTGTTTAACGAAAGAACAAGAACACAACTTGTTTTCCATACAATACTTAGAAAGCAATCTTGTTCCCCAGTTATAAGCACATCTCCAAGGAATAAGAGCACACAAAGTCTGTCAGATGACATTGTACAGACTGAACTCAGCCCTGGCTTGAGCGAGCATGCACTGCCCTCTGCTGGTCAGAGATAGGCAACAACTGACTCTTGGGAGACCTGAGACAGGGACTTTTGGTGAGCCCAGGGCTTTTGGTGTGAGTGATAGTGCTGCTTTATAAAGCTCTTTTCTCCCTGTTCACCCAGCAATTGCAGGGACTAGGTTTGCTCTGTTTGAGAAAGCAAAAATTTCAAAACTTACTTTCTTCCCTTTGAGACATTGGCAATCTCTCCTGTTCCCATCTCTTTTATTTACTTATCCTAAGCACATACGTTTATTCAGCAAATATTTTCTGATTGCTACTAGTAATGTGCAAACTCTTTCTGGTTACTAGGAATGTCTGTAGGAAAGATAAACATAATCTTTGTTTTGGTGTTTATTTTAGGGGCCCAGCGAACATGAGTGTTAGTAATTATGGGCAAAGTTTCCAGTGGCAAGCAAGGGTGCCAGGTTCACATTTACTCCTCCTTGTAGAGCTGAAACATGAAAGAAGTGATATTTTTCCCACAAGGCCATTCCTACATTTTGGGGGCTTTTTTGTTTGTTTTGTCGATCGTGGGGTTTGAATTCAGGGCCTGGGCATAGTCCCTGAGCCATTTTTTTTCAGGGTATCCCTCTACTACTTTGAGCTACATCCCTGCTTCCACTTTCCTTGTTCTTCTTTACAAATAAAGAGTCTCAGGACTTCCTGCCCAGGCAAGCTTTGAACCATGATCCTCAGAGATTAGCCCCCTGAGTAGCTAGGATTATAGAGATGAACTGCAACTCCAGGCTTCCCTTGTTATTTAAAATAGAATCTCCTAAATTGCAGAAGACTTTCAACTGAAGTTGATTCAAAGTCCACTAGATGGCAGGATTGCCTACTTTAATACCAAAGGCAAGCAGAGTCACAGATTCTCCTTTACAACTCAATACAGAGCCTCAGCTCTTCTGACAACTCTGGGATGTCCATTTGACTTTTTTTAAAAAAAAATCAATGATCAATCATTAAGAGTCAAGATACAGTGCTATCAAATTACATCTAAACTTACAAAGAAAAATTGCTGTGGAGGCAAAAAGTAGTAAGTAGGGAAATACAAGGTTAGTATTTCTATTTCTTTTTTTTTATTGTGAAAATACCGTACAGAGGGGTTACAATTACATGAGCAAGGTAAAGGTTAGTATTTATAACCTTGTCTCTAATCCTCTATTTTCCATTCTTCATGGTTTTCTGGTGAACTCTGACGTGAATCACAAGTTTCTTCTCCTCACAATCCTTTATTTAGCTGGAGGACAGATTGCTAAGAGTGACAAGATGCAGGTGTAGAGGATTCCTTTGAGTTGGAAACAAAACTTAGTCTAAAGCTCTGGCTTGAAAAAGAACTGGGAGCCAATGGCTCATTCTGTAATCCTAGCTACTCACAAGGCTGAGATCTGAGAATCACTATTTGAAGCCAGCTCAGGCAGCAAAAATCCATGAGACTCTATTTCCAGCAAACCACCAGAGAAGTGGACCTATGGCTCAAAGTGGTAGAGAGCTGGCCTTGAGCAAAAGAGCTCTGGGACAGACTCCAGGTTCTGAGTTCAAGTTCATGACTAATAACAAACAAAAAGAAGGGGAGTGTGTTTTATCGCCATGGTTGTATTGGTCAGCTTTGCTTTACTACAGTAACATACTTGAAGCAATTAGCTTATAACTGAAAAGTTCCCTTAGCTACCCACAGTTTGTGGGTTCTAGTCCAAGGTCAAGTAGTCTCTTGCTTTGAGCCTCTGGCAAAGATTGCATATCCTGATAGGAACATGTGTCAGAGAAGATGCTCAGATGACAGGCAGAATAGGGGAGCAGGAAGCTCTTGACCTGAAGACCTGCCCATAAAGACTCAACTCTTAAAGGGCCCCTAATATCTCCAGTACTGGTGTTTTAGAGATGAAATCCTTAGCACATTCAATACCCAAACTATAGCAGTGACTTTGTCAGGGTGAGACCTTGAGAATTTTAACATCTTTGAGACACAACATCTCCAAGGCAAAGTTATAAAACTAGGAGACTGTAATATCCAGTGATTATGAGAACTAAATAATATCATAATATCATAAGGAAATCCTGCTAAAATATAATTTGAGGCAGGCACTGGTGGATCACACCTGTAATTTTATACTTACTCAGGAGGCTGAAATCTAAGGATCCAGGTTCAAAGCCAGGCTGGGCACGAAAGTCGGAGAAACTCTTATCTCCATTGCACCACTAGAAAACCAGAAGTGGTGCTGTAGCTCAAGTGGTAGAGCACTAGCCTTGAGCTGAAGAGCTGAGGGACAGTGCTCAGGCCCAGAGTTCAAGCCCCATGACCAACAACAACAACAACAAAAGAATGGATCCGGGAGCCTTATCGCATCTCCATCCTGCCTGTACCTGTCCCTTATGTATAGGGTCTTAGCTTCTCCCTCTGAGGCATGGCCTGGTCCAGTTGGTGGGTATAGGGTTAGATAGGGTATAGGGAGTGCTGTAGGGAGTCTCCTTGGTTTCTCTGTCTCTACTGAGTCATTACTGCATTGTGAGATTTGCATGCATCATCTTGCTGGGTCCTTCTCCTCAGGCATCTTGTTGAATCATCTCTCTCCCCTATTGGAGCTGGTCCTTGCTGTTATCCTTTACCTAGCCAGGGAGGCCTAACTCCTTCATGAAGGAATATGGAGGGAAGCTCAGACACAAAGCTACCTAAGAGAAAAATCTCCTCTTAAGTAGCTACCATATTAGGAAACAAAGGGACAGAGAGAGAGGCAGATTTGCCACAACTCCCCAATGTCTCTTCAAACTAACAGCAGTAAACATTGGTGGAAAAATGAGTCTTCATCCCATCTTTCTACCTCTAAAATATGCATATTTCTTCATCAGTCTTTCTCTTACTCTCTCTTATTCTTATCTTCACTCCAACCTCCATTCTTCAATGGCCTTTTAGCCCCAATTGCCTCTACCATGCCTCTAATTTTCTTCTTTTCCCCAATTGCCTCTACCATGCCTCTAATTTTCTTCTTTTCTTCCATCCATCCCTCAAGCTTGCTCGTGATTCCCAAAGGTAGGGCTTGGAGATATTCAAGACCTTGAGAAATAGAGAGGTTGATAACTCCTATGTTGAATGAGAAAGAGGGGGAGTAAATAAACCTAAATGCAGCCTTCAGCATTCAGAAACATGGGTTGTGTTTTCATTGGCCCCAGAATTGTTTTGGAAAGCAGGAGAATGTTCTCTCAACACTTTCAATTTATTTATTGTTGCAAAGGAGAAGTGTAGCCTTGGAGATTTGAAGCAAGTGAACTTCCAAGGCATAGTCCTATGTATCAATATCACTTCCATCCCATTTGCACAGTTGCCTAGTAACGTGTGAGTGAGCCCCATCCATCTCTGACCCACTTGCATGGTCTTGCAGCCTCTCTCCTGTGGGAGTAAGACTTGTGTTAGTACAGTGCCAATCCCATTATTAACTGTCTTCTTTGCAAGTGAAAACAATGTTTTAAAAAATGCTCACAGGTTTTAAAAAAATGCTCACAGGGCATAAGAGAGCAAGGCATGATTGGCTCTGAGAGATAAAGTGGGATGAAGCTGTATTAGAAAACTGTTATTTAAACAGAGTTGGCAACTTCATCCATAGTAACTCTCTCTTCTGGATGGACAGAAACACAAACTCCCAAAAACCAGTCTGGCAAAGAAAGCTACATGGACGTCCAATGATTCTGACCTTTTATTCTGTTTACAAGAGAGCTGAAGTCCTGGCAGGAAAGGGGACAGGTCCTATAGGGACAAAATCCAAGTGGTGGTGTCAATGCAGTGATAATGGTCCCTTGTCATTCTGGTGTCATCTCTCAGTCTGTCCAAATCCAGGTGTTGTGAACTCCCTGGGGAGTAGTCTATGAAGAGATAAAAGGGGAAATTCAGTTCTTTGATCAGTTTCTCAGGAAGTGCTGAGAATCATGTCAGGCAAAGTGACATTCTTTTTCTATTGCTGGAGTTTTCTTTTTTGGGGGGGTGGGTCCGGTTTGGGGGCCTGAAGTCTGGGCCTGGGTGCTGTCCCTCAGCTCTTCAGCTCAAGGCTAGCCCTCTACCACTTGAGCCACAGCGCCACTTCCGGCTTTTTTCTTTTTGCTTATGTGATGCTGAGGAATCGAACCCAGGGCCTCGAGCATGCAAGGCAAGCGCTCTACCACTGAGCCACCTTCCCAGCCCCTCTATTGCTGGAGTTTTCTGAATTGTCAATATGCACCATGCCTAGTACATCTCCAAGTGTGTATCTATAGGGAAGAGCATCATTTTCTGTTTTACTTTGCAACACAACACTTCCTCTTGCATTCTTAAATAGCATCTTTTTGTACAGATCATCCATGAAATCTCTACTTTGGGACTTAGCTATATAATAGATATGTCTTACATTTATGGAGCTGACCAAGTCCATCTGCAGTTCCCCTTTGTCTTATTAGAAAGAATTTGCATGGATCCAGTGAAACCTTGTATGATGTGTTCCTCAGGCAGTGGTAGGAAAGGACCTACAATTATGTGGCATCTCCATCCCTTCCATAAACTCCTTTCTCCAATCTTCCATCTTGTCTTGATTCCAGTAGGAATGGTAGGCATCTCTGAGGGAGGTATAATGGGCCAACATACAAGTCAGTAGCACTATATTTTCACAGAATACATTTCCCTGATGTGGTACAAACTCTGTGTGTATCTGTGAGGGAAGGAGTTGTTGAAGGGGAGGCTTGACCTGGGAGAACACCAATGAGGTTTTACTGGGATAATTCAGGAAGGATGTGATGCACTGCTGACACAGTAGCTACAGAAGAGAAGATGGACAGTGCTCCCTTTGTGTGTGTTCAAGGAAGAGATAGCAAGACAATGGTGAGGGACCTGAGATGTGCTAACAAGGGTTAAAAATTTGATCTTTACTGAGTCCTCATCTATTCCGAATTAGCTAGTGTGAGGATGCTAATATTTGATCAAAATTTTTTAATGAAATGTCCCTCTACAGTCTAAAGAGTCATTTTACTTAAGTCAAATGATTGGGAAGCTATAAAGAAGCATGTAAGGCCAGGTGCCAGTAACTCATGCCTGTCATCCTAGCTACTGAGGAGGCTGAGATCTGAGGATAGCCATTTGAAGCTAGCCTGGGCAGAAAAGTCCCCATGAGATACTTATCTCCAATCAACCACTAAGAAACTGGAAGTGGCACTGTGGCCAAGTGGTAGAGGGCTCACCTTCAGTAAAAGAAGCTCAGAGATAGCACCCAGGCCCAAAGTTCAAGCCCCAAGACTGGCTAATTGTGTATATATACTACATATATATGTGTATATATGTATACACACATATATACATGTACATACATATATACATGTATATAGATATGTATATGTATAGAGAGAGAAACATAGACATATATACAAAAGCATATAGGAAGCTATGGGCTCATTAATAGGAATTATGTGGAGGAAGAGCTTTTTTGGACTATGGTTCCAATGTATACTAAACCAAGACTGTTGCTGGTGGCTCATGTCTGTAATCCTAGCTATTCAGGAGGCAGAGATTTGAGGGTAGAAGTTCAAAGTCAGACTGAGGAGAAAAAGCTATGAGAAATCTCAAATTAACCAGCAGAAGTCCTGAACGTGGAGCTGTGGTTCAACTGATAGAGTGCTAGACTTAAGGAAAAAAGCTCCGGGACAGTGCCCAGGCCTTGAGTTCAAGCCCTAGTACTGGCATGAAAACCAAACCAAACCACACAGAATAATCATAGGGCTTCTATCACAGGCAGCTCACCTCTATACTCCATGAGCAGCCAGAAGAAATCTCCAAATTATCAAAGCCACCATATTGGATAATCTTTTTTCCTAAACAATTAACTTTATGTAATCCAAGACTTCAGTCAAACAAGAATCTCACTTTAAGGCTCATTTAAAGTGAGATATATTCCCAACGTAATCAGAAGGTAAGCTAGCTAGAAAGGATTTCTCAGTAGTGGGAAGTTAAGAAAGAAGAAAAAGTGACACTCGGAGTTCTCTTACTAGTCTTCACAGATCATGATGTGTGAAAAGAATCACTTGAATTTATGTGTAACAAGGAAAGACAGTGTGGTTAATTTCCAGAAGGCCAATTAATGAGATTTCTGAACCAGGAGCTCAACCTGAAATCCTAGGTATTAAGGAGACTGAGATTAGAGGATTGTGATTCAAAGCCAGCCTAAGTAGGAAAATCTATAAAGCCAGTAGTGGATCTGTGGCTTAAGTAGTAGAGAGACAGCCTTGAGTAAAAAAACTAAGGGAGAGTATAAGGCCCTGAGTTGAAGCCATACTACTGACAAAAGAAGGGAAGAAGGGAATGAGGGAGAGGAAGTTAGGGAAGCAAAGGAAAGAAGGAAGGAGAGTAAAATTGAATCACTGATGATAATTACTCTTAGTGATTCAGGAGTTCTGGGTTGTAATGACTTTTCTGTCATTAGAGGGCAGTGTTGAGTTTCCTAATGCAGTAATTACCAGGGCAAAATTGTGAGATCCTATAGAGAGCTCATCAGAACTAGATCCTAATTTTGGCTCCACTAATTGCTCATTGCTGCTTTGCATCATTTTGAACTAAGTCTTTCTATGTAAAATGTGGTTCATATTTATACATAGTTACAGGCAACAACAACAACAAAAGACCTATGAAAGTCTCTTCAAATAGGAACCTAGATGGCCTTATTGAGTGCGGGATAATAAAGCAAGGTTTTGTTATTATCTATGGAAATAGAGGACAAGCATGATTAAGATTGAGATTGTGTAATATGAATTCGGCTTCCATCAATGTCTAAGTGTGATCTTTCATGATAAAGGCTGGCTTATGCTCCTCTTCCATATCACATGTTCCATGGTCATCATTCTCTCATCCTGACTGGGCAGGGATGTTTTCTTTGTTCCAAACCAAGTGAGAGTCAGTTCATTAACATGAACTCCTTACAATGACACAGATCTTGAATTTTTCTACCTTTCTATCATCAATATCTAATTCTAAAATAGAATGAGTATGTGGTGTTTTGCTTGTTTTTGTTTTTTAGTTTAGGCTGGACATCAGTGGCTCACACCTGTAATCCTAGCTACTCAGGAGGCTGAGATCTGAGGATCATAATTCAAAGCTAGCCAGGGCAGGAAAGTCCATGAGACTCTTATCTCAAAGTAGCCATCAGAAAAGCCAGAAATGACTTTGCTTTTACTGTGGTTCAAGTGGTAGATCATTAACCTTGAGTAAGATAACTTAAGGACAGCACCCAGGCCCTGAGTTCTAGCCATAGGATTGGCACACACACAAAACAGTGTTCAATGTTTTCAGAAGTGGTGAAGTGTGACTCAAAGTAGTAGATAGCTAGCTAGTAGAAGCTCAGGGATAGCACCCAGTTCAACAACAAATATCACACATATACATTGAAGCCAGCTCAAGATTTTTGTCTTCAGCTTTATTAGTATATATGTCTCTTCTAGTGCATAGACAGTAAGATCTCTGCTTAGTGTCTTCAGCTTCACAGATGTTTTAGTCTGTGAACCCTGGGGCTTCCCACTGTGTGACATTCACATGCAGAGGGAAGGACTCCCTTTCCTGCAGCTTCCTGTATGTTATGTTCCAGCAGCTTCTGTCACCTTCTTGCAGCTCAGGCAGGCTCTCCCCCCAATGCCCCCAACCCCTTGGTCCCCACCCCCTACTCCAGCCTTATCCTTTCAGGTCTCCTGCCTGGGACTCTCTGAATTATTTCCAGTCAGAGTCCTGCAGATTAAGTGATGCCTTGGGTAGGATTAAATCCAGAAAAGTTCCTTCTCCCATAGTCCAACTACTTCTCTCTTTAAAAAAATATCATTTTGGCCATTTCTAAGGTCTTCATAAGTCCTTTGTGGCTGAATGCTGGTGGCTCACACCTATAATCCCAGCTACTCAGAAGGCTGAGGTCTAAGGATCTTAATTCAAAGCCAACCCAGGCAGGAAAGTCTATGAGACTTTTCTCTCCAGTTGACCACCAAAAAGCTGGAAATGGAGCTGTGATAGAGGACCAACCTTGAGTGAAAAAAGTGAAAAAATTAAGAGACAGTGTCCAGGTTCAAGCCCAGGTATGGGAACAAAAATTAAAATCTTTTTTTTTCTTTTTGGTCCTGTCGTGGGGCCTGAACTCTGGGCCTGGGCGCTGTCCCTCAGCTCTTCAGCTCAAGGCTAGCGCTCTGCCACTTGAGCCACAGTGCCACTTCCGGCTTTTTTCTTTTTTTGCTTATAAGGTGCTGAGGAATCGAACCCAGAGCCTCAGGCCTGCAAGGCAAGCGCTCTACCTCTGAGCCATCTTCCCAGCCCCAAATTAAAATCTTTTATCCTCTATTTGGCTCAGTGTTTAAATACTGTCTGTGGGAAGGGTAAATTTGTTAGAATCTTTATTATAAAGTTTAGAACATCACTCAGTTGGTATTCCTAGGTTGTAAAATGAGCTGAACTAAACAGAAATAGTGGCTTAGAGATACCATGTCTCATTAGATTTTATCTAAACCTTCTAGCACCTTTTTGTAAATTTGAAAAGATACATAGAAAAATAATTTCAGTAGACTATTTTCTTCAACTCAACTGATTGCAAGTGTTACTATTTCTATAAATTACCAGTACAACATTAAGATGCTTTTCATTATTTTTATATTAAACCTGCAGTACGGATAATGGATTTTCAGCAGCCTAATTTAGGTGCTAAATCTTCAACAGTTTAAAAGAAATAATGTACTATGAAAACCAGAGCTAAGTTCAATAAAAATCTTTAGATTGGTTCTATTTTAGTTGGACTTCAACGCAGGGCCTAGGTACTGTCTCTTAGCTCTTTCACTCAAGGCTAATGTTCTACCACTTTTGACACACAGCTGTACTTCTGGTTTTCTGGTTGATTGGGGATAAGAGTTGTATGGACTTTCCTGTTCAGACTGGTTGTGAACCACAATCCTCAGATATAATCCTCCTGGGTAGCTAGGACTACTAATAGGCATGAGAAACTAGCTCCTGGCTTGTTTAAAACTTTTTTGGGAGGGGTACAGTCGTGGGGCCTGAACTATGGGCCTAGGTGCTGTCCCTCAGCTCTTCAGCTCAAGGTTAGCGCTCTACCACTTGAGCCACAGTGCCACTTCCGGCTTTTTTTTCTTTTTGCTTATGTGGTGCTGAGGAATCGAACCCAGGGCCTCAAGCATGCAAGGCAAGCGCTCTACCACTGAGCCACCTTCCCAGCCCTTGTTTAAAACTTTTAAGGTAAATCAACAGAAAATAAAATAAAATTAAGTCACATGTTAAATGTCCCCAGGTGCTTGTGACTATTGGCTACCATATTGGACAAACTAGGCTTGGATGACAAGAAAGGATTTTTTTTATTTTTATTTTTGCTAAGCAAAGGAGCTTTTCTAGAAGACTTGAAGTATAATGTTACAGAAATTAACATCTAATATGCCTGTAATCACTTTTAGGAAATGCAAGAAATAAAATACGTCTTTAAATATTTTAATATCTATGGGGCAGAAAAAGTTCCCTATGTGGGAGGCTGAGTATGGGAGGATTGTGATTTGAGGACAACTTAGGCAGAAGCTGGATGTGGTGGCACACAGCTGATGATAGCTAAAAGTAGGCATATCTGTCTATGGATCATGCCAGGGTGGAAAGTGAGACCCAATGCTTCACAGCAACCAGTCGGAAATCTGGGCAGGCAGGTTGGATAGTATCATGCCAGTCTAGGAAATACAAAGCCCTGAGTTCAAACTCTATTATGGAAAAAACAAATATTCCCCCATTTTACAAAAATCTTTTTCTAACACCAAAGCCAAATTAGTTTGCATAATGTACATCATTTGTGTGCAGAATATGTCAACAAATTACTGTTGTTTTAATACAACATATGTTCCTCCTTCTATGAATTTTCCTTTTGGGATTCACATTTAATAATATCCTGGCTATCAAAGCCCACTGTGAAAGTGTTACTTTTGTTATTGTTGACTGAATAATTAGAATGATGATGTTGACTGTTTAAAAAATGACCTTTTGGTATGGTGGTTATAATTGCCTTCACTCCTGAGACAGAAGAGTGCTTGAATTGGCTGAGGTGAAATTCCAGCTTAGTGAAATAACTCTAATAAATGGTATTTGACTGTGGGAACTAACATGTAGTTACAATTCAAATTTAAATAGATAAAATGTTTTCTTTTTCCAATTTGAAAAAGGACCATAGGGGAACTATCTGTTCCTGAATCAGAGTAGGAAACCCAAGGAGGACTTTCTGCTGTCTACCACCCAGGGAGTGTGGGAGGAATTCTTAGTAACTATAGCAGAGGAGGGGATCATGACTGGGAAGATTTTTTTTAGAGGAGAATCTGTGCATGTGTAAGATTGTTATCCCATAATGTAAGAATATGAATGAGATGCGACCTGTGTGCATGAGGCCCTAGTAGGACTTTATTGCCCAAAGGTCAAGCTAAAGGCACAAGGGGTTCCACTACACACATACCTCAATTTCCATTAGAACTGGCCTAGAATTGTAAGCACTCCCTGACCACAAAGGAAGTGGCATGGGAGGTACTGGGGAGGAGGAAGAGCTCAAGGTGTCTAGGCACCCATGACTAGGAGAGGGGTGTTGATCTGTGCATTCTTTCTCTGGGATGTGGAAGTATTAACATTTAGATTAATTTCTCAAGGCAGTTGTGCTATCGGATTTCTCTCTCTGGCCAGCTCACTTTAAATGGCTGTAAAACGCCTAAGGTCTCCTGTGAACTTCAGAAGTAGAAATGTTTGTGGCGAAGGGATTGAATCCATTCCGTCTTCCCTCAGCACCTATGCACAGACCTTCTCTGTGTTCAGAACGGCAATGCATTTGTAAAGGTGTAAGCCTTTACATTCCCAGGACCTTAAAAGGGCAGTTTCTTCAGGTCTCTGAATGGTGCAATTGCTTGGCCAGGTCAGAGATAGAACCTCCTCCCTCCTCCTCCTCTACCTCCTCCTCCTCTACCTATTCCTCCAATCCCTCCTCCTCCTTCTCTCCTTCTTCATCCTCCTCCTTCCTCTTCCTCCTTCCTCCTCCTCCTCTTCCTCCTCCTCCTCTTCCTCCTTCTCCTCTTCCTCCTCCTCCTCTTCCTCCTCCTCCTCCTCCTCCTCCTCCTCCTCCTCCTCCTCCTCCTCCTCCTCCTCCTCCTCCTCTCCTCCTCCTCCTCCTCCTCTTCTTCTTCTTCTTCTTCTTCTTCTTCTTCTTCTTCTTCTTCTTCTTCTTCTTCTTCTTCTTCTTCTTCTTCTTCCTCTTTTTCTTCTTCTATTCTTCTTCTATTCTTCTTCTCTCCTTTCCTCCTTCCCTTCCCTGAAAGTATTCCAGCCACCCCATATTTGGGAAGTAAGTCTAAATTTATTGATAATGCTAAGTTTGGTGTCTGTATATGCTTTGTAAAATAAAACAAAAAAGTCTTATGCATTGCTTGTCAAAAAAGATGTGTTTTTTCTCTTTGAAAGACGTAACTCTGAGCTGTCTCAGGACAGCACAATTTCAGACGTCTATACTCCTGTGCATCTGTTGGTCTGCCGAGGTGACAATAAAGACTCCTATAATTTGGCTTATTAATTGTAGCATCTTTTGTTTTGTTACTGATTGGGTTACAACACTCAGAGCTCAGCCTCCTAAGTCGCTACGATTACAGGTGGGAGCCACTGCCTTTCTGTTCACATCAAATAAGCATGCAACTGTTTCAAGTCAAGTACACTGAAGGGAGAGATTGGGAGAAGAAATCTGGGGTTTGCAGGGTTGCTATCAGATGAATGATTCTAAATTACAGAGCGGAGACTGATTTATATGTAATCAATTTGGATTTGGTTTCCCATCTTTAAGTGTAAGAACCAGCCAGGCAGTTCATGTCTCTGCAACCAACTGAATTCAGTTCTGAGTCTCAATTTTCAAGTTGCCAAGTGTTGGGGTCTCCCTTTCCTTGTCTCAAGAGGTAACGCTGATCAAAACGTATTGTATTTACTTATTAAATGGAAGCTCCTTTGCATAACTACCTAAAGATTATTCTTTAAAAAGAAAATTTTTTAAAAAGAGGAAAAAACTTTAACAATGTGGCTTAAGTAGTTAATGTAACAAAAAAGGAAAAATTTAAAAGCCATAAAAGCTGGCCAAAGCAGAAACTTGTAACAGGATGTAAATAATACAAGGAGATAGGACTTAATTAAAATAGCTTTTTATTTCAAAGGTTATGCAAAGTTGTATGAGAGAAAGAAACCAAATTTTGACCAAAGATGGTAACTCTTTTTTTTTGTCCTAGGACTTGAACTCAGGGCCTGGGCATTGTCCCTTCCTCAAGATTAGCATTCTAGTACTTTGAACCACAGGTCAATTCCTCATTTGGGGGTGGGTAATTGTACATAAAAGTCTCACAGACTTTCCTGCCAGGGCTGGTCTCAACCCTTGATCTTCAGATCTCAGCCTCCTGAATAGCCAGGATTACAGATATGAGGTACCAGAATATAGCTTGAAGACTGTACTTCATATACCCCCTTCCCCCAGTTATGTATTAAAAGCTACTGATCCTGTCTATATTTCTGAAGAAGGGCTGAAGTGCTGTCTTCCCCCCTGTCTACAAGGTAATAAATTTCCTTTCTCTCATCTTCACTGTGTGTCTTTATTTGGTTTATAAGGACAAGAGGCTGCAGCTGGTTTGTGGAATAGCTGGAAATTGGACCTAGGGTCTCCTATGCAGTAGTACACCAGCAATTCCTTCTACCATCAGGCTGTAACTTGAATGATATACCTGAGGGACAACCACATATGTCAAATGTCAGGTTTCTGAATGGAAGATTATTTTGAATTTTCTTTTGCAGGTTTTGTTTGTGGAGATGGCTGTAGTGGCATGCATGACCAGTTAAATTTCCTAGAGGACAAATGGGTAAGAGTGAATGGGGGAGGGGAGACAAGGAAGAGATGGAGGTCACTGGATTCAATTATATGGGAATAGTTTGCAAGATACAGAGAAGCCACATCTTGAGAGGTCAAATTGGGAATCTTTTTTTTTTCTTTTGGTCAGTTGTGGGGCTTGAACTCTGGACCTGAGCACTGTCCCTCAGCTCTTCAACTTAAGATGAGTGCTCTACCACTTGAGCCACAGTGACAGGGTCACGGAATTTCCTGCCTGGGCTAGCTTTGAACTGTGATCTTCAGATCTCAGCCTCCTTAGTAGCTAAGATTATAGGTGTGAGCCATCAGCGCTTGGCTGGGAGTCTTTAGTAAAATATCGGTGACTACAGGTAGACTCCTGTCCCAAAGACCTGCAGCCCAGAACAGAGCTTGCACAAAGCTTTTAAAGGCAAAAACCATGTTGTGGGTGGGGACAAAGCTCACCACAAGCTAACCATATAGGATAACAATCAGGGGTGAGCATTCTCTATAGCAAAACTTTCCTGGGGCTAAACAGGATGACATGTATGTAACCCAAAAAGTGGCCTGTCTCACTTCAAGGCTTTTCAAGAAGGTTCCCCTAACGAGTTCTCTTTTGGTTGTTGTTGTTGTTGTTGTTGTCAGTCATGGGTGCTGTCCCTTGAGCTTTTTTGCTCAAGGGTAGCACTCTACCTCTTTTGGGTTTTTTTGGTCGGGTCATGCGGCCTGAACTCTGGGCCTGGGCGCTGTCCCTCAGCTCTTCAGCTCAAGGATAGCACTCTACCACTTGAGCCACAATACCACTTCTGGCTTTTTTTTTCTTTTAGCTTATATGGTGCTGAGGAATCGAACCCAGGGCCTCATGCATGCAAGGCAAGTGCTTTACCACTGAGCCACCTTCCCAGCCCCCACTCTACCTTTTTGATTCAGTTTTTCTGATTGTTAATTCGAGATGATATAAATCTCACAGACTTTCCTGTCCAGTCTGGTTTTGAACCACAGTTCCCAGATCTCAGCCTCTTGAGTAGCTACATTTGCAGGTGTGAGTCACCAGTGCCCAGCTTGTATCTAACTCTTGAGTGTTTTTTGTCATCTGCTTGTCACTGTATGCTCAAATCAGCCATCAAAATTGAGAACAATAGCATTAGGTGTGCTCAGAAAAAGAGCCTGTTCTCCTGTGAGTGATTTCATGACTTTCCCCAGGGGTGGCCAGACCTGTACTCAGTCCACAGAGACACCATGGCCTTCTTCTGATGGACTCTAAAGCTTGAAGAGGGAGCCCCATCACCGGCTGCACTTTGTGGACATTATTGCCCATGTGTCCAGAGTCACATAGGATACCCTGCTCCCTGGGAAAGAAAGGGAGGGAAACTCCAACACTTGGCAACTAGAAAATTGAGACTCAGAACTGCACTTAGTTGGATATAGAGCAATGAACGGCTTGGCTATTTCTTACACTTAAAGATGGGGAACCAAATCCATATTGATTACACACAAACTAGTCTCTATTCTGTAGTTCAGAATCATTCATCGGATAGCCACACTGCAAGCTCCAAGATTTCTTCTCCCAATTCTCTCTTCAGAGGCCTTGATTGGAAACAGTTCCATGCATATTTGATGTGAACAGAAAGGCAGTGGCTCCCACCTGTAATCCTAGCTACTCAGGAGGCTGAGGTCTAAGTATACTGGTTTGAAGCCAGCCCAGATAGAAAAATCTATGGGATTCTTATCTCCAACTAATGAGCAAAAAGCTAAAAGTAGAGTTTACTCAAGTGGTAAAATGCTAGCCTTGGGGAAAAAAAAACTAAAGGACAGCCAGACCATGGAGTTCAGTCTCTGTACTGGAATAAAAAGAAAAGGAAGGAAGGACAGGGAGGAAGGAAGGAAGTAAAGAAGAGGGAGGAAGTAAAGATGAGGGAGGAAGGAAGAAGGAAAAAGAAAAAGGGTAGGAGGAAAGAAGAGGGGGTTAGAGGGAGAGAAGAAGGGAAGGAAACCTAGTCTCATATGTATCACTATGGTTCTATCTCTAGCCAAGTAATTGCTTCGTTCATAGTCCTGGAGGAAGTTAATACTCTTTAAAGGTCCTGGGAATGTAAATGCTTACACCTTTACAAATGCAATTCCATTCTGCTGAAGAGAAAGGGTCTGTGCAGGAGCTCTGAGTGTAGATGGAATGGATGCAGTCCTTCTCTGCAAACATCATTTCTACTTTGAGGTTCACTGGAGACCTCAGTAGTTACAGCCATTTAAAGTGAGTTGGCAAAGAGAGAAATCCAATAATACAACTGGCATGAGAAAGTAATCTACATGTTAATACTTTCACATCCCAGACTCCTCTGGGCCCAGGGTTTGAAAGAACTGTAGCCGACTGCAATGTTAGCAGAGGGAATTGCTAGTCAAGGGCACCCTGAGAAGAGATGAAGATCTCGTTCCTGATAGGATAGAATTCAATTAGAAACTGGTCACACCCCACCCAAGTTTTTCAAAGCAAACCAGCCTATGGACTTTCCTTGATGCCTATGCCCAACGTCCAACAGAGACAGACATGTGGCATTTTCTGTTTCTTTTTGGAGTCCCAGGTTGGGAAAAGCATGTACTCAGATAGGACAATGGGAGAACTGAGCATCTACATCAGGATACCACTAAAAAAAATGTATACCAAAAACTAATGGACAACAAATCAAAAGAGCTGTTTTACTAGTACTCTGCTGCTGCTGCTGCTGTTCTGTTCTGTTCTGTTGCTCTAGCTACTGAGCCAGTATGGTGGAGTGGGGATTTTGCTGATTGGCTGTCTCCCTTTTCATGGACCATGTTGATGGGTTGTCTCTCTTACAGACCATGGTTGGAAAGTTGCATACATGGGGAATATCTTGGGAGCATCTTCCACTTAGTCCATTTCTTGCTCTTGGTGCACCTGGTCATTTTCTCCTGGCTATTGTGATTTCTCTGTCCACCACGTTTCCTTAAATGGGGTCTGCACACTGGCTTCCATCTGACAGCTATAGAAACACATGTTTCTCAATTGGGAATGTTTTCCTAAGTCTACCTGTCCATCAATGGGAACCAGTGAACCTGGTTAGCTCTGAAAGTGAGTCGAAGGAATCTGTACTCAAATACTCATGGCAATGAGAGGAGTTGTTACCATTTGGGAGTGAATTTCATACATGCAATTGCAAAACCCTGTTTTCCCTAACTTCAAGAAACATGTTTAAGCATGATTGCAAATGAGAAACAGTTGTAGTGAAAATCAAATTCAAGAACATATGTTGCTTTTTTTTAATCAAATGTTATTTTATTTAAAGATATAAGTAAAGCAGGTGTTAGTACAATGTCAAGGACACTGAAGACACAGTAGTTTAAAAAGATCCCTTATGAACCCCACACTATGGTGAAAAGATGGATATTAATCAAATTGTACTAATGAAAGTGCACTGAGGGTTCTTCAAAAAATAACCATCTCATTCCTGTCATCCTAGCTAAACAGGAGGCTGAGATCTAAGGATCATGGTTCAAAGCCAGCTACAGCAGGGAAATCTATAATGTTCTTATCTCCAATCAACCAGGAAAGAGCTGGAAGTGGTTCAAGTGACAGAGTACTAGCCTTGAGTAAAAAATGCTAAGAGATAGCACCCGGCCCTGAGTTCAAATCTTAGTACCAGCAAAAAAGAAAAGAAAAGAGATGGAGAGAGGGATTGGAGAAAGGAGAAGGAGTGTGGGGAAGGAGGGACGGAGAAAAAAGAGAGAGCGGAGCTTTATTGTGTTTGAGTGATATGTGACCTAAAATGACACATGATAGGAAAGTAGCCCTGAAAAAGAAAGGGAGGGAAAGGGGAGGGGTGTAATAAAGAGTTTTGCCGGACTGGGAAAGTGGCTCAGTGTTAGAGTGCTTGCCTTGCATGCATGAAACCCTGGGTTCAATTCCCCAGCACCACTTAAGCAAAAAGAAAAAGCCGGAAGTGGCACTGTGGCTCAAGTGGTAGAGTGCTAGCCTTGAGCTGAAGAGCTGAGGGACAGCACCCAGGCCCAGAGTTCAGGCCCCATGACCAGATCAAAAAAAAAGAGTTTTGCTGTATTTGAGCCATGTAAATGACTTAGTAATGACCTGGTCAAGGGCCCTTGAAATGGGACAGGAAAAGCAAATGCTTTGTTCTCTGCAGCAGTTTCAGAGCTGATAAGCAGCTAGCTGGACCTAAAGCTATTCTATGAGGTCATAAAAGTACTATAGGCCAGGTGTATGGTGGCTCATGCCTGTAATCCTACCTACTCTGAAGGCTGAGATCTCAGGATCAAAGCCAGCTTGCACAGGAAAATCCTTTAAGACTCTTATCTCCAATAAACTGCTCAGAAAAACCAGGATTTGTGCTGTGGCTCAAGTGGCAGAGCACTAGCCTTGAGCATAAAGAAGCTTAGGGTCAGGGCCCAGGTCCTGAGTTCAAGCCCCGGGACTGGAAAAAAAAAACTATACACAGTGAAAACTGTTCTCAAAGGGAGGCAATAACAGTCTAAACAACCTTGCCTGGAAACAGGGGATAGAACTGGGTGGGCCCAAGTGTATGTTTCTAGAAAATTCTGACACATGATAAACTCAAAGTAAGAGCAATTGCTATTTCAAGAGGGAAATATGCAAGGTACCATAAACATCAAGAAGTTCTCATAGAAGTGTTTTAACCTTAGACTTAAAGCTACAAGGCCAGTTCTAGCCACGTGAATATTGACAGCCTAGAACATTGACTTTTCTTACCTGCTGTTTCCTTCATAGCCAGAGAGGCCCAATTATGTCACTGCCTTCAGTCCAGCAACAAACCATGCCTGCTAATGCTTTCACCCCACCAGTGGCCACCACTAGAGCTGCAGCAAATCCTTATCTTGCTGTGTCACTGCCTGGAGAACTCAAGGAATGAAATCCACAGCAAGGAGTAAGTGTTAAAAGTTTTTAATTTATGCATGTGAGAAGAGGAGAGAGAAAACATTCTTGCTGGGTGAGAGGGGCCATGATAGCGGTTTGCCAACTAACTGGTTTAATCTGTGGTGGGTTCTTTTCTTTTAATCTATATAGGTGTCATTTAACTTTTATGCTAAAGATTTGCTGGAAGGTGACTTGCTCATTGGTCACGACCCATGATATTTTTAATTGGTCATTCCCTTTTA